>NC_092710.1:186100054-186422233 GCF_047496885.1 Scyliorhinus torazame
AGTTCCCGCCGAGCTGCGTGGCTGGGCACTGGTGGACGGTATGGGGTGAGCTCTGTGACAGTTCTCCCAATTCAGGCCCTGTGAATTCCCCTTCTATGCTGCTCTCTGGGCTGGAGTTGGACTGTCTCAGCTGCTTCCCAGATGTGCCTGCGAAAGAAAGGAGAGTTCAGTGCATGGAAATGGCCTGAGAAACAGGAGACATGACTCAGCATTGTTGTCTGATGCATGTTGCAGTCTCAATCCTCACTTGGTTTAGCACCGCTGATCTCAACATAAGCGCAGGAAAGGGCGACATCCTCCCCGGCCAGCGGAATGTCTCTCTCCTCCGTGCCCAAGAGAACCTTCATCTGGCATCCCTCCGGCCATTTGGGACGTCTCTCTCTTGTGAGCCATATGGTAGCAAGTTGATTCTTTTTTCACAATGGATGCCTATAAAAATGACTGTTTTTGAAGTTACCAGAAATGCTCCTACTGCCACTGATGAAGAAAACAGAAATTCCACCGTGAACCAGTATACATCAGTTTGTCACAGCATCAATATTTGAGCAAAAACTTATTTAACCCAAGGATTTGAAATCTGCCTGTGCAAACATCACTTTGCTTTCACTTTGACATTTTATGCTTTGATAATTCTGCTTTGATAACACTAGGTGGCACTAGAGTTTAAACAGTGATTTCTGAGTCAGTTTTGTTAAATGTACACTGGCTATCTATTTAAATTCCTATAGGAGAAATCTACAGTGAGTTCCTGCTGAGGGACAGTTTGCAAATAAATATGGGTCGTAGAATGCATCTGGTGGATATGCAATATACTCTTGGACTGTCTGATATTTGGTCAATGCGGTGGCACCATTTTGGTTACTTGCACTAATTTTTTAAAAAATGCCTCACATACAATGTTGACAAATGCATTTCATCTATATTTATTTACCAAACTTCTAATGGCATTCAGTGCATTGCAGTCTTTGTCTTTCACCAAAGTTAGAAATTCTGGCATGAATTTGTCTTGTATCTTAAAGCAGGTTTCAGGCATTTACTTGCCAGTTGCAAGCGATACTTTAAGGTCATCAGAGATTACTGAGAATATTGATTTGCACAGCAAGATCTGCCCATGCTCTTCATCCAGGACATGGTTGGATATTGTTTACCCATTGCCTGGACATGCCCTACAGTAACCTGTTTTTGGTTGGGCCTGAATTCTTCTGATGCAATTATTCAGATTGGTTGAATTGACCACAAAGTTCATTTAAAATTGGTGTTTCCAAGAGCCTGAACTCTGGTGTTTTCACCATGGCTCAGAACTTGCGTTCTCTGGGAGGTCTTACTCTGGAGGTAGCCCAGAAGATGCGTTGGGGACTGCACGCGGATTCCTTATTGCACGGGAATTTCCCGGTGATGCGACCATCAATTCACACGAGACGGAGAGTTGAAGTGAACAGTGGTTTTAATCAGCTAGAACTGTGCCTGCCTGCAACTGCTCTGCACTGAGAGCCGCCTGTAGGACTGCAGATCTATATACCTCCCGCAAGGGAGGCAGAGCCAGGAGCGGAGCCCACAAGGGCACCAACATGATACAGTGCGATGTAATGTGATACAATGGTCCATAGGTGGAGCCCACAAGGGCAACAACATAGTACAATGCAATACAGTGGTAAATAGTTGCCGTGATACATTCACCACAGCCGGGAAGTTTAAACTTCTGATGCGCAATTATCCTGCATTGGGAATCATCCGAAACTTAGGTTTAAATCGGATTTAAAGATTTCGAATGGCTCCAGCTCTTTTAGCAGAATAGTTACACAGGGAAAATTAGAAGGATTAAAGCTACTTCTAACTCCTGGGTAACTATGGTACTGCCAACCTGACCTCTCACTGGATCCCTGACTACCACCACCAACCCCCCTCCCCCCACCATCACCAACCTGACACCCCTTCCTGACTAACTGCTCTACTTCCTCCTCCCCCACACCACTGACTCCCCCCTATCTACCCCATCAATCTCCCCACTTCCCTCCCACCCTCAGACTGATCATCCGACACTCCCAACCCATCCTATGCTCTCTAGCCCATCCTATCCTTCCCACCACACCCTCCTCTCTCTACCCCCCGCCCCTCCCCACACTTATCTAGGTGCCATATAAAGGGGGCATGGCTTAATTTATCCTGAAGCTGCTGCCCTTGGAAGAACCTGGTAACACTGCACACACCTCACCCAGCCCAGGTCAGACGAGCGGGTGAAAAATATGCAGCTTCCAATCTGGATTAATAAAAAGGAGCAGAGAGATACTGCCGACTGTGATCACCACCCCTCGTAAATTCTGTCTAGCCAGTGAAGAGCAGCCAAGGAAATAAAGCACTTACCATGGTAACTTTCACATTCTGCTTTTTTTGTCTTGCCATTTTACCAACAAACGTAAAGCAAATTCAAAGCGTCTATGAAAATTCCATTCAAATACGAATATTCGGATGCCAAACAACAGTGTCAATTATTCTTTTATCTCCTCATGGAGAATGCAATTAGTGACATGTGGATTCCTAATTAGCCACACGAGGCTAGAAGTTAATGCATTAGACAAGACTGGTCTAAGTGGATCATTAGAATCTGAGTAATCATTCTTTCTCCTCACTCATATATGCAGATAAAGTTGGATTTTTACCAGATGCATCTAAGATTTATAAGTTGCCCTTGCAATGCAGCTTGTCCCTCCCCTGGTTTACATACCTGGTTCAGAATAATTTAATAGTTGAGAGTTAACTGGACCCTGTGAATCTGACGTGCCAGTTAATTTTGTTATGATCAGACATTTAACTCTGGTATCCATGCCAATATCTATCCCTCATTCAACATCACAAAATAGATTATCTGGCCGTTATCACCCTGTTAACCACATTCGTAAATGTTGGCGGAATACAAATGTTAAGTCAGCGTTGCTGTCATAACTGAAGCAGAAACAAATCAATTTTCAAATATCCTGATGAGAGTCCATATCCCTGGTAATGTTTACATCCTTAACTTTTATGCTTAGGACATAGTTAGACCCATACATCATATTCTGATATTTCCTTAAGAGCCATTTTTCCAGTTGGAATTGTGTATTTTATATACAAATGATCCAATCCATTAGCTTCTAGGCTGACCAAACTGTCAATATTCTGATGTTAGTGGAGCTAGCAAACCCAATTACGCTACCTAATTGTATGTATCTGAGGTAGTATTATTTTTCATAGTTTTTCAGATTCAGCAAGAGACCTCCAAATTTCCAGAACCCTCCTGAATTCAATAAAATCTTTTGAGGATCTAACTATTCAGTTGTGTTTTGTCAATAAACGCTAAGTTTCAATGCACATAAAATGCCCCAAAATTTGCAGCCACATAATAGCTAGTTTACTGACACTTGCTATTATTAATATGTAAATTTTCCAGAAACTAGTGGCAAAGAAGAGATACTTTGTGAAATACGAATCACCACAAGTGGCTGGTTGATTTATGCAGCTCAGGCTTTAACCTTGAGGATACAGCAACATGCTTTAATTTCGCCATAAATTTCACAAAATTGCAGCAGTGATACATTCATTGTCCATTAAATTCACAACAAAAAGTTAGGGATGGTACTTAATAGTGTAAATATCTTTTAATTTGGATATTTATAATTCTGCAATGCCAATCAAACTATCCACCCAGAAAAGGAAATGTTTAAACTTGGAATCTTTTTCCTACAAGTAGTAAATTGTTTTTCCTTTCTTACTCATAATGTAATCTTCCTTATTTTTGAACTGATTTAATTCAAATTCACCTTCCTTCTCTTTTGTTCCTCAGTTTATTTCTCAATCTTTAAATCCGATTGATTATCAAAGTTGTTAGTTGGTCTCATCTGTCATGAGAGTCCCAGGTGTCCCATTGCCCTTACTAAGTTATTAGTAGCACACACTTACAGGGAAAATGTGTTTGAGCTGTAGAGTGAGGGGGGGGGGAAAGAAATCTATGGAGTTCACAGCTCCCTGAAATTCTGGGCCGATGTGTTTAAAATACTTCTTCATGGTTTAGAATTTTGAAATGCAGCTAGAGATTAGTGCTGATGAAAGGTCCTCAACCTGAAACGTATGGCTGGGAATTCATTCTGGAGCTGGGTAGCAGCAGTCAGGAAATTTCTCAGGTCGGCGCGCCCACCTCGGGAGAAAGTGCCTGTAAGTGCCTCAATCTGGGGGTGTGGATGATAACTGGAATCAGGCCCGCAGCCCCCTGAAAGAGTTCGGAGTCAGCCAAAGTGTAGTTTAAAAGGCCCCCCCCTTCCCTTGGTGCTATGGGACTAGGTCCCAGTTGTAATAGTAAAACTCAAATCAGCCCTTCAGGACTAGCCATTCACACCACCTCACCCCCACACAGTCGCTTGTTTCCTCATACCTTCCATGCTGAACTATGCCTCTTCAATTACCCGCATGGTCGGTCCCTTCATCCGAACATAAGGCACTTCAATCCCGTTCACCCAGTATACACTCTGTACAGAACCGATTAACCATATGGTAACAATAGTGCGTGTGGAAAAGCTTTTTAAAAAAAGACAATCATTTATTCATAACTTACTACTTTCTTTCCAAAAAGTGTTCATTATGTATTCTTGGCTGAGAGCCCAGACAACCATCAGCATGTTGAAACAATTGCATCAAAGGGAAAACATTGCCTGATTGACAGTCCTTTCTCTGTAATATGTTCTGTCAATTGCAGAATGTTTATTTACACAAGGTAGAGGTGTGAAGTGCTTTTAGTTTCTGTTACTGACTTTAAAGTCCTGACTGATTGACATTTTTATAGGGCTGTAGTAAAAGCATATTTTTTAAGAACATCATACAAGAATGAAAATTTTTTTTAAAGCTTTTTCACACAGGCTATTTTTATTAACGGGTTCATTTGTTTTGCCCAGAGTGTATACTGGGTACGTAAGCATGTATGTGTCATAAATTGGCATGAAGGGTATGAGGAGCCATGGGTGTGGCTGGAGAGGCATAGGTTGACAAGGGGGTAAGGGTAAGATCTTTTGAACTTGTCTTTCTAAAGATTTCCTCGTCCTGAGTATGGTTCACAATACTTTGGAGCTGTTGTGAACCATGAGTCCTTGAAAAGCTAACCTGACTCCAGAAAAACTGCGGGGACTGGGCGATTGCTGCTACGAGGTGACTAGGTTGAAAGACCAGGGTGCTGGATCACGATCCACACAAGCCTGCAGCCGTATCGCGCACTGATGAAAATTCGGGTCACTGGCAATCATAGTCATAGCGTTGTACAGCACAGAAATTGGCCCCCCCTGCTCGATTCTCCGGCCCGGATGGGCCGAAGTCCCGCCGATAAACTGCCTGTCCCGCCGGCGTAAATTAAATCACCTACCTTACCGATGGGACAAGGCGGCGTGGGCGGGCTCCGGGGTCCTGGGGGGGGGGGGGGGGGCGCGGGGCGAGGACTGGGCAGTCCTCACTGGGCAGCAGTGTCGAAAGAAGCTGCAGAACCTCCTCAGGGTGGCCCGGGTGAGTCACCACCTCCGTGCCCCTGCCACCCCCCCCCCCCCCCACCTCCATGAGGCCACACAGTGCTGGGTTAGGATGGGTAAACCCCTGGCCAGACATTGTGAGTCACCACCTCGGAGCTCCTGGTGCCACGCCCATCCCACATGCCCCACCCCTTACACCCTACCCTCCTGCACCACATGCCAACACCCGTACTACCCGCCAGAGGCCACACAGGCCACCAGCTGCAGGCCCCTTGTGCTGCCCACGTCTGAGTGTCTCACACTGTGCATTATCTGGCACCTCAAGAGAATGCAGCCCACAACCGCAGGGAGAAAACAAAGATTGGAGGGAGTCCACTATTCCAAGGAGTCACCCGGGGGCCATTGGGCACCTCAAGGAGGTGATGGGGCCCGTACTGGTGACACCCACGGAGGGGGGGGGGGGCGTGGGTGCAACACTGCAGCATCTCTGAATCACCTGGGTGGGAAGCTCAGAAGGGGGATGGGGTTTCTCGGGCGGTGGAGGATGGGGTGTAGGGAGGGTGGGGTGTCTGTGGAGGGTTTATGCGGGTGGGACAGACGGTTGAGCTGCTAGTGGTCAGGCCACATAGTCGGTGAACCTGGAGGCGATTAGATTAGCCCCTGGGGCACACATTGTGCAGCCCCCAGTACTTGATCGGGCCCTTGGCTCTCCTCCACATCCTCCTCATAGGATGAGGCATGCCGTTCCTCCACCTCCTCCAGCATGTTGCCCGAAAACGATGTGAGCGACCCTATCAGGGCTGTATTGGAGGGCTCCAGCAGAGCAGTCCAGGCACCTGAATCGCATCTTGAGCAAGCCTATGCATTGCTTGATAATGCCCCACCCCCCACACGTTTTACACAAAGTCGAGTTATTGAAAGCATATGAAGTCTGGGCAATCTTTGACAGGTTTAGGAAATCAGAGGATCAATCCACAGAAGAAAATATCATGGATTTTGATAAATGTTACAAAATACTACAGAGAATTGCACTTGAAATTCCGGAATCCATATTGGCTTTAAATTACTGGACTGTACCCACATTCCCCGTGTTGATAGAATTTTGGTACTAACAGGCTTTCAATTCTGGGGGAATGATTCTTTCCCAAATCAAATGGCTGCAGCCCTGTGAAACGTTTCTGGGAAAATAGTTATTCCCAGTCACTTTCTTAGAATATGCAAACAAAAGTACCATAAACCAAAGGATAGAGGATTCAATGGTGGCTCAATTCTAAGGTCGACCAAATATTAGACGAAAATTCCAAAACGGAGATGAGATTGATGGCAGTGTTATGACCCTCTCAGAGCTCACGGATTATGCACCTCTGGATCCCTGTGAGCACCAAGGAGTATGAACTCCCCCGGTAAAATGAGGCGGGGCTTTCCTTTAACAAGGGGGAAACCTTATTGTTTATATACCGTGACCTGGGTACAGGTCCGTGAGGGTGACCCTTCGGGGCGAGGAGAGTTGGATGTGAATAGCGAATAAACCTGTGTTCATTATATCCTACCATGTGTTCCTGGTGTGTCTCTTTCATTGGATTCTGCAGACAGGAGGTTTGAAAATGGTCATAACCCTAGCCAGTTGGAAAGTTGGGACAAAAGGCGTGCCTGGGATGGTGACCGTAGGCGTTCAAACCCCAAAAATGTATGGGGCATGGTTAATCGATGTTTCCGGTGTGCTTCCCAATATCATTATGTGAGGAACTGTCTCAAAGGAGAAATTGTGTTTTTGAAGTAACCCATGAGATGGATTTATCTGAGACTGAAAATGATGGTGACTGCCGTGGTGGAATTGTATTGGTCGCAATTGATAATAAGCAAATCGATGATCGATATCTTCAACTGTGCAGCTTTAGACATTGGTTGCACTTCTACAGTGTATGTGGTATGGACTGGCTTAACTGCTATCTGGGGTCCCTTCAGTAGACAGACCGGTGAAGGAAAGATGAAAGTGACACCTGCCATCAGGTTCAGAGATAACAACACATTAACCTCCTCCGAACAGATAGTCCTCCTCTGTAAGATCGCAGGGATCAATTTGTTTATCAGTGCTGATGTGGTTTCTAGCGAGATACTGCTAATTTTAAGTTGATCTGTGATGAAAAAGGCTCAGATGACGCTAGACATGAAGAATGATCGAGCTATAGTGTTTGGTACATGTGTGGAGCTGTATTTTACTCAATCTGGCCATTACTGCTTACCACTAAGGAAGCCTTCGGTTTCTCATCAAAAATAACATGACGTTTTGTTAACGACCGAGAATAAGAATTTGGTAGACAAAAATATCATTTGTAAATTACACAGGCAGTTTGCCTATCCAGCACCACAGAAACTGAGGACTCTATATCAAAATGCAGGAGTACTTGATAAAGGATATGGTTACTGAGTATCATGGCCCCAAGGGGCCGGATTGCGTGGGAGCACACAAACCCTGGCTAATGGGGAGTTTGTGCCTGGGAGCAGGACTCCAACAGTGTGGACCAGGGACCTGTTGTATCGTGTTCTGTGCCCGTTAAATTGCCATTGCCTTTCATCAATAACGCCCTTTGTTTATTGCTGGAAGACTCCAGTGTCTGTCTCAAGCCACCACGATGACCTTATTGAACAAATCACTGCTCAATGCAAAATCTGCATTAAATATCCCAAGACACCACCATGCCCTGTTGTGTGCTTGACATTATTTAGTTTAATGATGCAGTTTAACGATTCATTAAAGCTGAGATTTCGGAGATAATTTGGTGAGCTCTACGGCATAGCATATGGCCATCGGAGATATAATTACGGCAAGAAACTATGGTATATTCTGAAAGGGAAGTCCAAAAGGAGTGGAAAGGGGATAGCAAGGTAATAGGGAACAATGGTAATCATACAACACGGCAATCAAATTGTTCGTGTAGATTCTTCGTGATTGATTGTATTGACAATACATTCACAGGTCCTGAACAGCACGTAGAAAATGAGGAGGCACCATGCAGTTTACATACACTTTTTAAAGAATAAATTTAGAATGCCCAATTCATTTTTCCAATTAAGGGGCAATTTAGCGTGGCCAATCCACCTATCCTGCACAAATTTGGGTTGTGGGGTCGAAAAACACATAAACACAGAGAGAATGTGCAAACTCCAGACGGACAGTGACCCAGAGCCGGGATCGAACCTGGGACCTCAGCGCCGTGAGGCAGCCGTGCTACCCACTGCGCCACTATACACATGGTAGTCATGAGGAGCAGATGACGGGAGACACAATTTGATAGACATTGAACAGTGTAATATTCAAGCACAAGATGACGCTATTTGTTCAAAAGTTTAACTAACTAAAGATAACATAGATGCCAGAAGGGACCAGTGTATATGGTGGGATGCTATTATAATATGGAGAGCAGGGGAAATCTCTGGAAAATACAAAAAATGGTTAAATGTGCAGGAGAATGGCAAATTCTATGGATTGGCAAAATCATGTAAAGATGTGGAAACACAAAAATCAGGTATCAGTTGTGACACTCAACCAGAAAGTGGCTGTGACACCAGAAAAATATCGCAAAATTGTGAATGAAGTTCTGCTCTTATGGGAGAATGATGGGAATGATAAGGAGAGGGAAACATGGCCATTACTGCTTACCACTAAGGAAGAGAGACTAAAACAACGTGGTTTCAAGTCTCCTCTCCTCAGCACACTCCTGGCAAATGTCCAAGCGATCGAAAACAAGCTGGACGAGCTTAATGCTAGACTTGCATCTCAGAGGGAAGTAAGAGACTGCTGTATGCTCAGTTTCTCGGAGTCATGGCTTACCTCTGCCTCACTGGACTGTGCCATAAAACCTGACAACTTTGCAATACACCAGATGGGCCGCAAGGCGTCATTGGGCAAAGTGAAAGGTGGAAGAGTTTGTCTCCTCAACTCCACCAGGTGCTCAGACATGGCGACCCTGGAGAACTAATGTTCCCTGGACCTGGAATACCTGACTGTGAAGTGCCGCCCATACTACCATCCACGGGAGTTCACTTCTGCCATTATCACGTCTACACCCACCCCAGGTGGAAGTGAAGAAGGCGCTTGATGAATTGTGCACTGCTATAAGTAAGAGTGAAACAGAATACCCGGAGGCCTTGTTCATCGTGGCCGGGGACTTGAACCAGGCTAACCTCGAGTGTACTGCCAAAATTCCCCCCCCCCCCCCCGCCCCCACCCCCCACCCCCCCGACTGCACTTAGGAAAATCAGACCATAAGACGGTGCTCCTTCTCCAGGCGAAACCTAAGTGGGAGAATCCGGTTAAGAAGGTCATGCAGTGCTGGTCCGAGGCAACAGATAGCTCCTACATGACTACTTGGAGTCAGTGAACTGGTCCATATTCAAGAACTCAATGGCCAACCTAAAAAAATATGCCACCACCCTCACAGACTTCATCAATAAGTGTGTCGAAGACTGTGTGCCAAAGAAGGTAGTACGACGTTCCCCAACCGGAAAACCATTGTTTAATCGGGAGATTCACTCCCAACTGAAGGCCACGTCTGAGGCTGTCAAGACAGATGACCTGACCACACAAGAAATCCAGGTATGACCTCCGCAAAGCCATCAGGGATGCCAAGAGACAATACCAGATTAAGCTAGGGTCACAGACGAATGACACGGATTCTCGTCGGTTGTGGCAAGGCTTAAACAACATAACGAGCCACAAAGCAAAGCCGAGTAGAATCTCTGGCAGCAACATACCCCTCCCTGATGAACTCAATGCATTCTATGCTTGTGTTTGAGTAGGAAACCATCAAACCATTGTCAACTGCCCCAGCAGCCTGGGACACACCCATACCTACTGTCACAGCTTCACAAGTCAGATCGGCTTTCTTGAAAGTGAACCCTCGTAAAGCAATGGGTCCTGCTAGAATCCCTGGTCATGCACTCAGATCCTGCGCAGACCAACTAGTGGATGTGTTCTTCAACCTCTCCCTTTTCCGTTCCAAGTTCCCACCTGCTTCAAGAAGACCGTCATCATACCGGTGGCAAAGAAGAACCAGGTGGTATGCCTCAATGACTACTGTCCAGTGGCCCTGGCATCTATCATTATGAGGTGATTCGAGAGGTTGGTCATGAGACACATCAACTCAATACTCCCAGAATGCCTTGATCCACATGCAATTCATATACTGCCACAACCGGTCCACTGCAGATGCTATCTTCCTGGTCCTAAGCTCATCCTTCGATGAAGAGGACTCCTACGTCAGACTCCTATTCATTGACTGCACCTTCGCCTTCAACACCATAATCCCAGCCAAGCTCATATCAAAACTCCAAAATGTAGGACATGGCTCCTCACTCTGCAACTGGATCTTCAACTTCTTGACCCATAGACAACAATCAGTAAGAATAAACAACAACACCTCCTCCACGATGGTCCTCAATACCGGGGCCGCAAACCTGCGTACTTAGCCCCCTAATAAACTCCCTGAACACACACGGCTGAGTGGCAAAATTTGGCTCCATTGCCATGGGGCTTAAGTGGGGTTCTTTTTCCAAGGGCCAGTGCGGACTCGATGGGCCGAATGGCCTCCTTCTGCACTGTAAATTCAATGTTCATCTACAAGTTTGCTGGTGACACGACCATAGTGGGTCGATCTCAAAAACTGATGAGTCAGAGTACAGGAGGGAGATAGAGAACCTAGTGGCATGGTGTAACGGCAACACTCTCTGTGTCAATATCGGCAAAATTAAGGAGCTGGTCATTGGCTTCAGGAAGCAAAGTATCGTACACACCCCTGTCTGCATCAATGGTGCTGAGGTGGAGATGGGTGACAGCTTCTAATTCCTAGGTATTCACATCACCAACAATCTGTCCTGGTCCACCCATGTCGCGCTATGACCAAGAAAGCACAACGGCCGCCTATACTTCCTCAAGAAACTAAGGAAATTTGGTATGTCCACATTGACTCTTACCAATTTTTACAGATGCATCACAGAAAGCATCCTGTCTGGCTTCATCACAGCCTAGTATGGCAACTTTTCGGCCCAAGACTATAAGAAACTACAGAAAGTCATGACGAAACGTGCAAGTAGGGACAAGGTGGCCGAGCGGTTAAGGCGATGGACTGCTAATTCATTGTGCTCTGCACGCGAGGGTTCGAATCCCATCCTCATCGATCTTTCATCCACCGTTTTCTCAGAAGTGAATCACTTTGGGGGCAGCACGGCAGCACATGTGGTTAGCACTGTGGCTTCACAGCTCCAGGGTCCCAGGTTCGATTCCCCGCTGGATCACTGTGCGGAGTCTGCATGTTCTCCCTGTGTCTGCGTGGGTTTCCTCCGGGTGCTCCGGTTTCCTCCCACAGTCCAAAGACATGCAGGTTAGGTGGATTGGCCATGATAAATTGCCCTTAATGTCCAAAAATGTTTAGAAGGGGTTATTGGGTTATAGGGATAGTGTGGAAGTGAGGGCTTAAATGGGTCGGTGCAGACTCAATGGGCCGAATTGCCTCCTTCTACACTGTATGTTCTATGTATCTATGTGAACACAGCCCAGTCCATCGCGTAAACCCGCCTCCCATCCATGGACTCTGTCTACACTTCCTGCTGTCTTGGGAAAGAGAGCAGCATAATCAAAGACCCCTCGCACATGGGTTATTCTCTCTTCCAACTTCTTCCATCGGGCAGGAGATACAAAAATCTGCAGACAGGCACTAACAGGTTCAAAAACAGCTCATTCCCCGCTGTTACCAGATTCCTAAATGACTCTTATGGACTGAACTGATCTCTTCACACATCTTCTCTATGGAGTAGTACTACACTCCGTATGCTCACCCGCTGCCTGTGTCTATGGTATTTACATTGTGTATTTATGTATGCCAATGTTTTTTCATGTATGGAATGATCTGTCTGGACTGTATGCTGAACAAGACTTTTCACCTCGGTACACGTGACAAATCAAATCATGGAATAGTAGTCAAGAAAGGGACAGGGATGCAAGTAGAGGTTGTACTTTAACGAGAATGAGGCCTAGGGAGCAAGCTATCAATCTGAATAGAAGTAGAAGTCATGATGATCAAGAGATTTTCATTGCTTTAAAAAAAAGGAAACAAAGCAGAAAGAATTAGCAAGTTGGAAGGAATTTGCAGTATAGACTTGATGTACCTGACAGGAAACAGCTAACTTTATCTCACCGGTGGATCTGTACAGAAAAGGTACGTCCAGACCACTTGTATGAAGCCAAAACAAGGTTAGTAGCCTGAGGTTTTGAAGAGAGATTAGGGGATCAGAATGTCAGGGTCCACTCACCTATTGCAGGGCAAGTAAGTTTGAAGATTTATTTTGGCGTCATACACCTGGGAATACAAAACTATTGACATAAAGGTTGCATTTTTACAAGGAGAGAGTTTTTTGAAACTGCCCTAAGAAACTAGTGACGTAGAAGTAAAGCTATGGAAATTAAACAAGATTGAATGATACGTAAGAGTGTGGTATTTTTCCATGAGGTCTGTCCTGTTGAAAATGGGTTGCATTCAGTTAAAAGCAGACCCCGCAATGTTCCACTGGTACCATAAAGAGAAACTAACTGGAATTTTTGTCATGCATGGTGATGATTTCGAAACGTAGAAAATGAAAGCAGGAGGAGGCCATTCGGCCCTACGTGCCTGCTCTACTATACATTATGATCATGGCTGATCAATACCCTGATCCTGCCTTCTCCCTCCATAATGCCTTGATCCCTTTAGCCGCAAGAGCTATGTCTAATTCCTTCTTGAAATTACTTTCTTTGGTAGCAAATTCCACAGATTCATCACTCTCTGGGTGAAGGAATTTCTCCACACCTCAGTCCTCAAATTATGACCTTTAGTTCTGGTCTTCTCCACTATCGGGAACATTCTTCTGAATCTACCTTGTCTAATCTTGTTGGAATTTTGTAAGTTTCTATGAGATCCCCTCTCACTCTTCTAAACTCCAATGAATATAATCCAAACTGATTTAGTCTCTCTGATATGACAGTCCCGCAATCCTAGGAATCGGCCTGGTAAACCTGGTAAACTGCACTCCCTCCATATACTCCAGATGTGGTATCACTAATGCCCAATGCAATTGCAGTAAAACATCTCTAAACTCAAATCCTCTCGCAATGGAGGCCAACATATAATTGGTCTTCTTTGCTGTCTGCTGTACCTGTGCGCTTACTTTCAGCGACTGATGCACGAGGACACCAAGGTCTTGCTGAGTATTCGCCTCTCTTAATTTAGACCCATTCAAATAATAATGTCTTCCTATTTTTTCTACCGAAGTGGATAACCTCATGTATCCACATTATGCTGCATCTACCATGCATGTGTCCACTCAATCAGCCTGTCTAAATCCCACTAAAGCATCTCTGCATCCTCCTCAGCTCACCCTCCCACCCAACTTTGTATCATCTGCAAATTTGGGGACGCACTGTCAAATACGAGTAAGAGGCAATCTAGAAGATAAAGAAGGAATTCAAGGTTAGGAAGTCAGGCTTCCCTGCAGCAGAATACAGGTCAGAGGAACGCGAGTCATTTCTCCTGATCAGATTGATGGCCCAGGGGACTGTTTTGTTATGCTCTTGACGTAGCATAAGCTGCTTCCTTGAGGAGATTGGGGAAGGGCTATGGGCCGACGCCCTGGGTAGGGTTAATACCTCCTCCTCGTGTGCCAGGCTCAGTCTGATACAATTTAAGGTGGTTCACAGAGCGCATCTGACGAGGGCGAGGCTGAGTAGGTTCTTTGGGGTAGAGGATAGATGTGAAAGATGTTCAGGGAGCCCGGCGAACCATGTCCATATGTTTTGGTCATGCCCGGCATTGGAGGGGTTCTGGAGAGGAGTGGCGGGAGTAATGTCCCAGGTGGTGAAAGTCCGGGTCAAGCCAAGCTGGGGGCGAGCAATATTTTGAGTGGTGGATGAGCCGGGAGTGCAGGAGGCGAAAGAGGCCGGAATTCTGGCCTTTGCGTCCCGAGTAGCCCGGCGAAGGGTCTTGCTATTGTGGAAGGAGGCGAAGCCCCCTAGCCTGGAGGCCTGGATTAACAACATGGCGGGGTTCATAAAATTGGAGAGAATTAAGTTCTCTTTGAGAGGGTCTGCACAGGGGTTCTCCAGGCAGTGGCAACCGTTCCTAGAATATCTCGCAGAGCGTTAGAAGAAGGTCGTTCAGCAGCAGCAGCAACCCTGGGGGGGGGGGCGGGGGGAGGGGGGAACGAGAGACTGTTTGAGGGGATGGACGAGCGGGAGATAGCATGGAGGGTGGGGGGAAACGGTACGCGCGGCCAAGAGCCAGTGTATAAAGTTATGTAAATATACCATCTTGCCATGTATATATCTTGCTCAGGGAGAATTTGCGCTATTTTGTTACGGGGGGGTGGGGGGGGGGGGGGGGTGGGGGGTGATGGTTTGTAAGGCGAAAAAAGTTGCGTTGTTAAAAAACCTTAATAAAAAATATATTTTTTTAAAAAGCTGCTTCCTTGATGTGCACTCTGACAAAGGAAGGTTCAGACTTGGAGGTAGCTTTAACACGTTTATTAAACTATTACCAATTCTCCTACTTGGATTCGACGCTACTGTTAATCCTTCTATAGCTACTCAGACTGACAAACCAGTCTGCTACAATCCACGTGGTGGGAGCGATGTGTTTCAAATCAACCCTGTGTACACACTGAGTGTCTCCACTGGAAAGAGATTGAGCATGTGTGATGTGTCCTTTGATATGGGTTGGTGTAATGCCCTCCTGTGTTAGTGTCACCTTTGTGTGTATCGTGACTGCCCATTGGTATGTCCTATCTTACTGACCAATTGGTTGACCGTCTGTGTGTCATGTCTCTAGTGTTCCATCTAGTGTCTAGCTAGGTGTAGTGTATGTACATTAACCCTTTGTATACTTACAGTGATGTATAGCACCACAGGGACTACCGTTGCGACCATTGTCTGTCGGAGGTGTGGTATCGCACACTCCTCATTTGATTATTCCAATTCAGGTGTTAATGAGGCACCACTGCCTTGTGTCTCAACTGGCTTGTTTAAACCTTCAACTGAACTTGAGCCATTTAAGCAATCCTTTACAATCCAGTTTAGATTCATCAAAGATTTTAGAAAGTACACATCTGGGATCATTCTTCCAAATTGATATCCTGACACTAATATATTTTAAAGTGTGATCTTTCAGTCAGTTACAATAAATCCATTTTAAGAATGCATCTGTTTGATGTGAAATGCTTTAGACCCTTTTCTAGATATTGAATTGTCTTGTTTGTCAAAACTGTCTTAGAATCAAAGTCTAGATCACTTTATTGTGGAAGCTATTCATACATACTAATATGCTATATGGTGAAATGCAACAAAGTAAATTACATTTTACATTTGCCTACATACCAAATTCCTGGTTTCAGATGGTGCAATTATGGTGAGTGCTATTATCAGGAACAGCATGTTAATTTTCTTTGATTATCCATTCTACCCTCTTTCATATATTTAATTTATTTTCTATTAATAATTTTATTTTTAGCTCCTTAGCCAAGACGGAGAGCAAGCAATCTGCTCGCCCTTCAATGCCAATGTTCTCATGTAATTTGCCATTAATGGGGGCATGGAAATGGCCCAAGGTAATTTACTGACTACTGTTTTTGCAGACTATCATTTCTCTCTTGCTCATCTTCACCAAGTTCTTATTAACTTCAGTGCCAGAAGTTATTAAATAAGTTTATAGAATCATTGATCTAATGACATCTTGTTTATAGAGGAGAATTACAGGTGCAGTGTCCTTTTTAAGAATTTTAACTATAGATTTTTCTAAGAATCCAATTAATCTGAATAATTTCAATTCCATTCCTAATGAACATACCTCACAATTGAAAGCTATCCCAAATATTACATCCTGAAAAACTTGGGAAGATGCACATTGATCAGAGCATCATAGAAAGAGGCTGCACACCAAAAGCCCATTTAGTCCATCGCGCTTGTGCTGAATCTTCTGAATGAGCTAGCAAATATGTTTCACACTCCTCTGCTCTTTTCCCCTAGCCCTGCAAATGATCTCTTTTCAAATATCTTTCCAATTCCTTTTTGAAAGTTATTATTGAATCTGCGCCCACTCTGTAGCCTTGATATCCTACTATGTGGTGCTCAGGACTGGCCAAAATACTGGTTAGCTTGGGCCTAACCAGTGTTTTATAAAGGTTGGGGTGGCACAGTGGTTCGTAATGCTGCAACACAGCACCAGGGCCTTGGGTGACTGTGTGGAGTTTGCACATTCTCCCCGTGTTTATGTCAGTTTCTCCAGGTGATCCGGTTTCATCCCACAGTCCAAAGATGTGGAGGTTAGGTGAATTCACCATGCTAAATTACCCCTTCATGTCCCAAAAAAAGTTAGGTGGGATTATGGGCATTGGGCAAGGTGGGGTGCTCCTTTGGTGCAGCTTTTCTGGAGAAAGAGAGAGAAAGAGAAAGAGAGACTCACAGCTTCTTCTCTGAGCATCCAGGACTCGACTGTCCTTTCCTTGATTCTCTGAAAACCATCCCATTTGCATAGGACCTAATTACCACCAGTCGCCAGGCAGAATACGACGTTTTGCCAATTCATTGCCCACCAGCCAACCAATAGAACTGAGTCCCTTCGATCTCTGCTTTCCAAAAGCTAGCATAGTGTACTTTTTTGTAACTTTTGAGTTCCTCACTTCCTCTGCTTGACTTAAAGGTATATGTCCATTGATCAAAAATTATAACAGCAAAATGAAGGGAGTCCAAAAATCGGTTTTATGCTGGTGTGAATTTCCTGTGGGGGGTTGCCATGGTGGGTTGGGAAACTGGCTGGTGGCAGGTGAGAAACTGATTTGCATCCCACTAATGTGATGCAGATGAAGACACAACCATGAAAATATGATAGTCTAGAACACAGTTGACCTGCAGAAGTCCTGCGCTGCCTCAGAAGTTGAGGATGGAGGTTGACAGGGACCCTGGAACACCACAGCAGTGCGTGGGGACAGCATTTATCAGGTAGATCTTCCAGTTTCAGTGTCCAAGAAAAGGTCAATCTTCTAGCCTCAGTGTTCTTGGAGATCCATCTTCATTCTTCAGGCAGTCCATCTTCTTTCTTCAATGGTGTGTCAGAGATGTTGGGAGCCTTTTCAATATGGCACCCTGAGATGACCATGGGATGCACATAATCAAGTCCACCCCACCACAGAATAGGGCTTTAAACCCTCACAGGATTTAGTCCTAATCTCCGTGGCCAGAGTTGTGCCTCAGAAATGTAAAGGGTGTTGGTGCATTTTGTTGTGTTTGGTGTTCGATGTCCAGCAAGGAATCTACCAAATGACTTGGGACTTGTCCAAACCAGGATCTTTATTAAATCACACATGGTAAGATCGCGATCATGCAGTTTCTTAGTACTGCCCTGGAACTCCCCCTCGGCACGACTGTCCTCTTGTACATTGTGTAACCATCTCCCGATGTGCCCACACTTATATCTGAGTGCTTTGTCACATGACCCCTGTCTCAAGACTGCATGGTGGGTCTGTACCGCCACCTGCTGGCTGGAGGTTGCACCACCAGCCATCTACAATATTGCTTTCAGACATATCACCACACATTTCTTTTGAATATGTTTTGCTGCAGTTACAGGGGGCATTAGTGCCTCTTTGAAATAACAAAGTCCCTGCTGGTTTTCCGAAGCCTAGAAGTTCCTCTGGTATGAGTCATGGATATTTAGGCATAATCAGGGTAAGACCATAAGACATAGGAGCAGAATTGGGCTACTTGGCCCATCGGGTCTGCTCCACCATTCAATAATGGCTGATATTTTCTCATCCCCATTCTCCTGCCTTCTCCCCATAACCCCTTATTAATCAAGAACCTATCTATTTCTGTCTTAAAGACACTCAGTGATTTGGCCTCCACATCCTTCTGCGGCAAAGAGTTTCAAAGATTCACCACCCCCTGGCTGAAGAAATTCCTCCTCATCTCTATTTTAAAGGATCGTCCATTTAGTCTGAGATGGTGTTCTCTGGTTCTAGTTTTCCTACAAGTGGAAACATCTTCTCCACGTCCACTCTATCCAGGCTTCGCAGTATCCTGTAAGTTTCAATAAGATCCCCTTCATCCTTCGAAGCTCCAACCTGTATAGACCCAGAGTCCTCAACCTTTCCTCATAGGACAAGTTCTTCATTCCAGGGATCATTCTTGTGAACCTCTTCTGGATCCTTTCCAAGAACAGCACATCCAGGATAAAAATTTGTCCATTTTGAAAATGAAATAATTTCATAAAGTAACCAGGTTGACATAGATATATGCCAGAATTCTCACTGGCAGTGAGATTCTCTGATCCCGCTGGCACCACATCCCCGCCTGTGGGTTTCCCGGTGGCATGGGGTGGCTTCAATGGGAATTCCCATTGACAGCGGTGGGGACACAGAATCCTGCTGCCAGCGAACCTGTTGAGGTTTAAGGTGCGAGGGGCAAGGTTTAGAGGAGATGTACGAGGTAAGTTTTTTACACAGAGGGTAGTGGGTGTCTCGAACCCGCTGTCGGAGGAGCTGGTGGAAGCAGGGACAATAGTGACGTTTAAGGGGCATCTTGGCAAATACATGAATAGGATGGGAATAGAGGGATACGGACCCCGGAAGTGTAGAAGACTTTAATTTAGATGGGCAGCATGGTCGGCGCAGGCTTGGAGGGCCGAAGGGCCTGTTCTTGTGCTGTACTTTTCTTTGTTCTTTGTTAAACACTTGGCGGGATGGGAGGGGGGATGCTGGAGAATCCCACTCATATATTTTGTTTCCTGTCTTCTGGACAGGACAGGTGGGAGCAACAATGAGCATGAAAGACCAGTAAGTAAACAACAAAGTGAATAAGTAAATCTGATAATCGAGGGTGGACACAGCAGTTGAGTTGAGGGAGGGTTAGTGGATGTTTCCCAGGTTACGAAATCCACCCCACTGTCCTGATAAACCCGTCACTCATTTGTAAATGCCACCATTCCCCCAAGCTGCTGTTGAGATCTAGGCAATGTTCAAAGCCTGTTTATTCAGGGAAGCATACAGACGCAGCAAAGTATTTCTTAATACTGCTTCCAAGCAGTGACTTAAGCTCTAAGAAGTAGAGCGAGGCATGTATTTGGAAAAATGCATAATTCCCCAGTGCTAAAATTAAATTTCGAACAAGCCGCCAGCCTTGTGGCCAACCCACTCATCACCACTGCCTCCTTTATAACAGCCATTCTCTTGTCCTAACTGTCAGTGGGTCTTTTCAATAAGTGTTCACGGTCTTGTTCAGCTGCGAGCAATGAGGTGGAGGTTGAATGGTGGTGCGTGCAATAGAACTGGGGGGATGGTCCAATTGCAACAATATAGGAATCATAGAATTTGCAGTGCAGAAGTTGGCCATTTGGCCCATTTGAGTCTGCACCGGCCCTTGGAAAGAGCACCCTACCTAAGCCCATTCCTCCACCCTATTCATGTAACCCCACCTAACCTTTTTTGGACACTAAGGGCAATTTAGCATCGCCAATCCACCTAACCTGCAAATCTTTGGACTGTGGGAGGAAACCGGAGCACCCGGAGGAAACCCACGCAGACACGGGGAGAACGTGCAGACTCCGCAAAGACAGTGACCCAAGTGGGAATCGAACTTGGGACCCTGGAGCTGTGAAGCAACTGTGCTAACCACTGTGCTACCGTGCTGCCCAAATGGACCTACTCACATGGGTGGAGTAAGTTTTAAGCAAGCCAGATATCCACAGTACATTGTGAAACATTCAGATAAACTCAGAATAACCCGAGTCCTCGTTTACTTTAATATGCAAATTGAGGCGGCACAGCGGCAGAGACCCAGGTTCAATTCTGACTTCTGGTGACTGTGTGGTGTTTGCACATTCTCCCCATGTCTGCGTGGTCCAGTTTCCTTCCACAGTGCAAAGATGTGCAGGTTTTGGTCATCCTTAGGCTAAATCACCCTGAGGTGAGGTTACGGGGATAGGGCGGTGGATTGGGCCTAGGTAGGGTGCGCTTTCAGATGGTCGGTACAGACCCGATGGACCGAATGGTCTCCTCCTGCACTGTTGGGATTCTATGATTGACCTTGTGCTCTTAAAGTGACATAGCTGCATCTCAGAAGAATAATACATTCTGTATTATATTTCTGCCTTTATGACACAGCAGATCATTCATTTTAACATGAACAATATCACAGGAAATGCACTAATAAATGTGTGTGTAATTCCTTCTCTTTTTGGTGCGAAGAGTTAAGGCTGAAGAGAGCAAAATGATTGAGTGATGTTACTAAGCACTGGATGATCATATAGTTCATACAAAGTTATTGCAAGTGAAAGTCAAAGTGCATTTACCTATGATTAACATCCTATCTGGCCTGTTCTGGTGAATGTGGGCGATAAACTACATTCAGACGAAGGCCATATGGAAGATAAGTAATTTAACTTGAAATGCTTTGCTGTCCTGAATTACAACTGGAGCTGACACTGATAGCAATTATTGACCCTCATAAACTGTGTTCTGTCTGAGTAATGTGTCTTCTTGACACTGCAAAATTTAACTTGCTTTTCAGCTTTCAGTGTGGAACTGAACGAGCTATGTAATCAGAGTTCTTTAAAGTGGAAAGCCCTAAAGTTCATTACTTGCTGTTGAAATTGCAACATCATTCTCTGAAATTGTTCAGAAGACAGATTGCGTAATTTTCTGCTTTGCAAACTGAAAATTAGGTTTGCATTTTCCTCGATTGTAAGCAGATTGTTGCTAAAAAGTTAATATTTTCTTATAGTTAAGTGCTAAGTTTAAAAAAAAATCTCGGCCAGCACATACATTAGAATCCTGATTAAAGGAACTATTAAAATATATAGTTGCTAATTATTGGCTAAAATTGTTTTTGAGTTACATGTAGATTTCTAGGAAACAGTTGAAATCGGTATCATAGCTTGTTAAAAATGTATAGAGATGTTTATTAAACTGTTTTTTGTTTTCTATTCGTTAGCACTCTTTAGAATTTGCCATTATAAATAAGTGAACCTATCTTAAATGAGTAAATGCTTATTTATTATAAAACTATTATAAATGTATTATAAATAAAATTCTTATATTATTATAACATTTATTATCAACAGGACGTGCTTTATTGAGACTTACTGCTGGAAAGTTGGAACAAATGGGTATTGCCCATGAGAGCCATTGTCAATCATTGCTTAAGGAAATACAGCAACTGCGTATACAAGATGATGTGGAAAGTCTTACCGCTGCCTTTGCAGGTATAGATAAATCAGGATTTTGAGCACAACTTATCCTACTTTCTTTATTGCAATAAATTAAAGTTTCACCAACAAAAACAAAATATTTGAGAGTTTAGAAATGATGCTAAATTATCATGGTTTGCTGATTGAAGCTTTGAATCAAATCTTGAGAAAACATTAAAAAATAATATTAAGAGTTGTTTGGTCGCACAGAACCTGTGTGTTGCAGAAAAAAAGAGACACACTATTGAAGCTCATTCTTTGGCACTCATCAGGACTGATTTCACAGAATACCAAATCTCAAAGGGAACTATTTATTCTGCATAAGAAGAGGGTGCTGATTGGTTGGCAAGTCAGATTGTAGAGGTACTGTCATGGAGAATGCACCAGGGAACAGTTAACTGGCAAGTTTTTAAATTCAAATCGGGCAAGCCTGATTGGTCGAGGCATTGCAAATGGGAATTTCCGGGCAATTAGGGATGGAAATGAATGTTGGCCTAACCAGCGACACCTAAACTCTGTGAAATTAAAAATAAAAGTTCTTTGAGGCATGATGGGTGGAAATCCCGTCTCCTACCTCTCAATAGCCAATTGACCATTAAATGACAGCAACATTGTTCTCCTGGGTGGACTTCCCATCGACCTTTTAGCCAGGAATAGAGAACGTAGCGCCCTGTAATATCCAGCCCTGTTTGTCATGTCTGCATTTTGTCTGCGGAAGGAAGATATGAGGAACCAGTGCTTTGTGACCATTACAGGTTTAGCAGCTGATACAGCATATTTAGTCCTGCATTCAAAGCTTATTGATATTGGTGAGGGGATGATAGGGGGAAAGAAGGCTCTTTCTACATGAATTTTAATACTTTACAAAGTTTTTTCCCAATCTAAATGCACATAATGTTAGTCCACACATGTACAAAATATTAACAAAAGCTGTTTAGGTATGTACTTCAGTTTTCATAACTATTCCTTTATCAAATGTGAGGCTAATGATTATGATTGGTGACATTTAGCCGTGACACATGTTAACAGGTCACTCCACTTATTCAATATATTTTTGTGTAATATATATAGATTTTCTCCTCTGAACATAACTAATTGTTGGAACTGTAGCTATTGTATATCTTGAGGGGATTTGTAACCTGATATTGCATTAAAGATTGTGATTAATAACTTGTTTCAGAAAAACTTGGCACTTGATTTCCCATGATGGTGCAACAGTGCATCAAAGAACTGCTGACTTGCAGTAAAAGGAAATATCCCTCAGGGGGAAACACTTAATCAAAGTTGACAGAAAGAGAACTTAGAATGTGCTGCAGCTTATAAGCGCTTGCTTTTCTTTTTTTATACATAAAAGTGTTGCATTTTGTTTGCGGATAAATGAACATTATCATTGAAAACTGAATGCAAATACTTCTAACGTAGCGACTGTAATTGTAACCTATCAGCACAGTAATCAACACCAATCACATTAAAATCTCAATAATTTTTATCTGTTTTCTTCTTTAGCTTGGACCTGGCTTTCATTCATTTGTTAAACTTTCACTAAATGACATAGAACAGTAGCCACCTGCTTTACGCATCACTTCTGGCTGATGCAATTTGCGCAAAAATATAATTTTCAAAATTTACTCAAAAAAAAGAATGGTTAATTTCATGTTGTATTTTTCTCTCGTAAAGTCACATAGGCCCAGATTTTCTGTTCTCCAGAGGGTTGTGTCTCAGCGGTACCTGGAAGATGCATTGGGGATCCGCCCCCCACCCCAAAAACCCCCATGCAAGGACTGCATGAGAATTGTTCAGAAAAGGATTAAAATCACTTCCAACTCCTGGATATTTATGGTATTGAACCCCTGCCTCTCCCTTCCAAACCCACCCACTGGATTCCCAAACTAGACCCCACCCTCGACGAACCACCCCCGAACCCTTGACTGACCTCCTGACCCCTTGACTACAAACCCAACCCCCTTCATCCCCCGACTACCCCACAAAACCCTGACCACCCTTCTTCACCACATGGCTAGCCCCCAACCACCTGACTACTGCCGAATACCCTCTTCCCCAACCCAAAAAGAGCAAATCTTCAATTTTGGAGACCGCAACCTGCACTAGAATTCTACCCTGACCCATTTTCTCTGATTGCTCCCTTTCTTTTCTCTTTTACTCCCCAAACTTCTCACTAAATGCCCCACCGTATGCGCTTTGAAGATTTGCTGCATGCAGAGACTGTTTGAAAGTACGAAGGTTGAAATTTCAGAGAACAATGCTCCCAAAGGCTAGAGAGAAGAGTTTTGAATGATAAAGGTTCATGAAGAGAACAATCCTCAGTCTCGTTTGTGAAGGAGCCAAGCTCTTTCTTACATTCTGGGACAATCCACATCCTAAGGTGTGTGATCCTAACCTTTGCCACTTAATTCCTCCAATCAAGAAGAGTGGGTTGTCTGAAATTTTCAGTCCGTGATAAGATAATATAATTCCTCTTGCTGCCTATTCCAAATCTCATTTCCCTCTTGTTTTGTTTCTTGTGAGGTGGAAAATGTCCACAATCTTGAAAGTTTCTGAAATTCACCTTGGCCCAACATCCAGGTTAAAATTGCTAAGATTTGTTTCCACTATATTCTCGTCCATACCATATCCACAATGGCCTCGCACCCTCACTATTTATCACAGCTGTGCTACGCTTTGGCTTGCAGACTACAGAACATGTTGGAAATCAATCTCCCACTTTGGCATGACCATTTCCAGCAATACCACTGTTCCTTCACCACAATCAATTCTTCTTATTCCAAGATCTTTCAGAAAATAAGTTGTCTCCGTGAACTCCTCTTCAATGTTACCAACCATTTTGTTAGGCGTTCCTCCCTTGCAACTTCTATCATCGTCTTGAACACTAACAGCTTCTGAATGATTTTCTCAAGGTTATTTGCTCAGTTGCTGCTGTTACCATTTCTCAATCTCCCCTTACCTTTCTCTATCAATGACCACAGTGGGCATGATTTTATATTCGCCGCTGGCAGGTTTGTAGGTGGGGGATGGCTGTAAAAATCTTCAGAAGACCTTCCCACTTGGTTCTCGCCCATCTCAATCTCTGCACAATTTTACAGTGGGACAGATGAGGGCGGGGCGGCCTGCTCCAACGTCTCTCCCCCCAACCCCTCCCCACCAACACCAACTGAAGCCCTTAAATGGTGAATTAATTGCCTCAATTTTCAGGCTTGGGGGGGAAAGGGGGGGGGTGCCTCCATCAAAAGCTTCCTTTCAACTTCGGGTGCTATCCCAAAATATCTGAGTCCTGCAGGTGCTTCCTCCCTCCTTGGCCTTGACCACTCCACCAACACCCATGTCTCCTTCTATCCAAGACCACCCCCCCCCTCATGCCCCCCCCCCCCCCCTCCCCCTCCCGAGCTGAGCCGAGCCTCCTTTCCCTTCTGCGAGTCCCGCAAAACTTAGCTGGTCAAGAACTCCAGGACTTATCAATTGGGATTCTCTTTCCCTGTTGGCAGCACACCCCCGCCCACGGGATTCCTGGCTTTAATGGGAAATCCCATTGTCGAGCGCCATGGGTAGAAAATCCTGCCACCAACAAATAGCACACTGCTGGAAAACATGGGGCTGGGGAAACGGAGAATCCCACGCTGTTTAGCACAGGGCTAAATCGCTGGCTTTGAAAGCAGACCAAGGCAGGCCAGCAGCACGGTTCAATTCCCGTAACAGCCTCCCCGAACAGGCGCCGGAATGTGGCGACGAGGGGCTTTTCACAGTAACTTCATTTGAAGCCTACTTGTGACAATAAGCGATTTTCATTTCATTTCATACTCTGGATACTGCTTGCAGTCCCAGTCCTGTCCACTGCAGCTTCTGGCACTGCTGAGACTGGAGAGCTCCAACACACAAATGCTTGTTAGAGTGTTAACTGGCTTTGGGCTGCCAGAATTGATGATGGTGTGTTTACTGCTGATTCCTCGGATGGCGGGAAGGAAAACATGCCATCCAAAAACTCCTGGCCAGTATTAGAGGAATGTAAATGGCACGGACACTTAATTTCTCCCTTATGAACACGCGCATCCCTTGATGAGAATTGAATTGTCTCTTTAAATCAACTGCCCTTCAAAACTAGCAGAACCCCTTGTGACAGATAGTGTGTGTCCATGGATTCCTTTTGGGTTGCAGAGGTCTTTTAATGTTTTCAGAGATTCCCATTGTATCTGTCAGTTCCCCGGCACAAAACTGAAGACGCAAAAAAGATATATGAAGTTTCTGTCGTTAGTACAGAATGTACAGTATGAACAGTGACTTCCCTTGGCCACTCTTTTGAAGATGATGAATCTCTTGTAAAACTGTGTTAGGGTCTTGGGGGTAGGATAGACTAACTGCTTCACCTACTTCCTTTGAATGAGTGTGCCATGAATCTTCATGAGTCACTCTTTTCGGCTAACAAAAACGTATTAATGATTATGGCTGCTCAGACTAGGCTGTTGTGCAAAAAGCTATGCCCATTTTTTAATGGACTGAAACTTATTAAAATCTGCAACAAAACTTGACTGACTTCCCTTCCCAGCAGCAGTAACCCAATGAGGAAAGATGTTGACACTAACATACAAATATACACAGGAACATACGAATTGGGAGCAGTAGGCCAGCCGGCCCCTCGAGCTTGCTCCGCCATTCAATAAAATCATGGCTGGTCTGATTGTTAGCTCAACCTCACATTCCTGCCTACCCCCAATAACGTTTTATCCCCTTGTTAATCAAGAATCCATCTAGCGCTGCCTTAAACATATTCAAAGGCTCTTCCACTGCCTTTTGAGGAAGAGTGTTCCAGAGACTCGTGACTCTCTGAGAGAAGAAATTCTCCTAATCATTTTCTGAAATGAGCGACTGCTTATTTTTAATAAGAACATACCTCTTCATTCACCTGAGGAAGGAGCTGCACTCCGAAAGCTAGTGACATCGAAACAAACCTGTTGGACTTTAACCTGGTGTTGTAAGACTTCTTACTGTGCTCACCCCAGTCCAACGCCGGCATCTCCACATCATGGCTTATTTTTAAACAGTGACCAATAGTTCTATATTTTCTAACAAAAGGAAACGTCCTCTCCATATTCACTCTGTCAATACCGCTCAGGATTTGAAGGTTTCAATAAAGTTGCCTCTTACTCTTTTAAACTTTAGTGGCGACAAACCTAACCTCTCCAACCTTTTCCCCGAAGGAAGCCCGCCTATTTCTGGTATTTGTCTGGTAAACCTTCTCTGAATTGCTTCTGATGCATTTACATCATTCCTGAAATAAGGAGACCAATATTGTACATAATACTCCAGATGTGGTTTCTCCAAAACTCTGTACAACCAAAGCATAAACTCCCTACTTTTGTAATTAATTCCCCATATAAATAAATTATAACATTCTATAACTTTCCTAATTGCTTGCTGTACCTGTGTACTAGCCTTTTTTAATTCATGATGTGGAGATGCCGGCATTGGACTGGGGTGGACATAGTAAGAAGTCTTACAACACCAGGTTAAAACCCAACAGGTTTGTTTCGAATCACTAGCATTTGGACTTCTATTTGTAATTCATGTACTAGGACACCCAGATTCCTCTGCACATAGAGCTCTGCAATCTCTCACCATTTAGATAAGAAGCTTTTTTGTTCTTCCTGTCAAAATGCTCAATTTCACATTTTCCCACATTGTACTCCATTTGCCAGATTTTTGCCCCCTCACTTAACCTATCTATGTCCCTTTGTAGCCTCCTTACGCCCTCTTCGCCATTTACTTTCCCACCTATCTTTGTGTCATCAGCAAATTTAGCAACAATACCTTCAGTCCTTTCATCCAAGTCATTAAGAAATTCAAGTCCCAGCACTGATCCCTATGGCACACCACTCATCACCTTCTGCCAACCAGAAAAGGACCCATTTATGCCAATTCTGTTTCCTGTTAGCTAGCCAAGCTTAAATCCATGCAAATATGTTACCCCTTATACTATTACCTTTTATTTTACACAATAAACTTTGATGTGGCACTTTACTTAGATTTCCAAAAGGCATTTGATGCAATACATCCACCATTTGCCCTTTATCGACAGCACATGTGACTCCTTCAAAGAACTCCAATACATTGGCTAAACATGATTTCCCTACTACTACCACCCCATTCTGAATGTACAAATATGGTCATAACAGGAAATTTCAGCATATTGGAGATGGATTGATATGGTCATGAGAAAGTCCTGCTAACCAGTCAATGGGAAGTAAATCCACTCACAGATCTTGAATTGGAGCTTTAGGACTCCCGGTGGTGGCATGTAGGTGGAAGTTGCATGTTGGGTCGCTCCTGCTCAAGGCTCGGTGTTTCGGAACTTAATGCCCGGTCCCAGGGGAAATTTTTAGACAAACAGGTGAAGGAAGACTAAAGGAAGGAGGGGGATGTCTAAAAACCAGAAGAAAGCCATCGGGAAGAAGGGGACAAGTGAAAGTTTGCTGTCAAGCAAAAGGGTCAGCCCGGCAGCAGGAAAGATGGCAAAAATTGCATCGCTGGATGGGGCCGCGCCTTGCACAATAGAGATGATGACCTAAGTGATGGCCGTGAGATTTGAGAAAGTTTTCCAAACACATGGAGCAATGACTTGGCAGCAATGAAGGTATTGGTGGAGGAAGCGATTGCTTTGGTGAGGGTGGCGGTGTCGAAGACAGCGGCCGAGGTGCGCAAGCAGGGAGTATTCGTGGCTGGGAGAGGAAGATAGGGCAAGGTTGGAGGAGTCGGTGGGGGAACAAGAGGTTAAGGAGACAATTGGGAACATCAAATCGGGGAAGGTGGCAGAGTCAGGTGGGCTCCCAGTGGAGTATTATAAGAAGTTCAAAGACAAGTTGGCTTCGTTGATGGTGGGGATGTTTGAGGAGCCAATAGCGATGGGGATGCTACGACAAACTTTGGAACAGGCCCCGACCTCCCTGTTGTTAAAGAAGGACAAGGACCCGACGGAGTATAGGCCCATACTTATACTGAATGTAAACGGCAAGATACTGGCGAAGGTGCAGGTGGCCAGGCTGGAGAGGTGCCTCCCGAAGGTGATCGGGGAAGACAGCTATTTTCGAATGTCTGAAGGTTATTAAACGTGATCATGATGCTGGCTGAGGGAAAAGAGATGAAGGTGGTGTTGCCGTAATTTTTGATTTTGTTCCAGTACCTGCCGGACTTTTTTTCCAAGTCATTTTTTAGGGAAGTGGACAAAGTGGCCACCTCATTCATTTTGTGGGGGGGAAGGTAGTCAGGATTAGGTAGGTGGCAGGAGTTGGTTCGGGGTGGGGTGGGGGGGGGGGTGGTTGCTTTGGGGGGGGGTCCCGATGGGTTAGGGTGGAGGAAGGACTGTGTAAGGGGTCGGTATTGAGAATGCTGGCAACGGTACCGCTTCCGTTGGTGCCGGGCAAGTACTCTGGGAGTCCGGTGGTGGTGGCAATGCTGAAGGCTTGGAGGCAGTTGAGGCAGCGCTTTAAGTTGGAGGCTGGGTCAAGGGAGATGCTGATTAAGGGAAATCATAGGTTTGAGCCGGAGAGGTTGAACAGGAGATTTTGGAGATGGGAGGAGAGGGGGATCAAGGTAATAAAAGATCTGTTCCTGTGGGACGTTTCGTAAGGTTGGGGAAGAAGTACGGATTGGGGCAAGGGGCAGGGTTTAGATACCTGCAGCTCCGAGACTTTGAAAGGAAGGAGGTTCCAAGCGTCATGATAGCGCCGGCCACTCGTTGTTGGAAGAGGTACTGATGGCAGGGGGATTGGAGTTGGTGGTGTTGGTGATTTACGGGAATATTCTGGTGGAGGACAGGGTCTCCATGGAAGGGATTAAGGCCAAGTGGGAAGAAGAGTTGGGGGAGGTAATGGAAGGAAGTCTGTGGTGTGAGGGGCTACGAAGGGTGAACGCCTCAACCTCATGTGCGTTTTTGGGCTGATACAGCTGAAGGTCGTGTATAGGGCGCACCTCATGAGGGCGAGGATGTCTGTGAGCAGTGCGGGAGGGGCCCCGCTAACCATGTACATATGTTTTGGCTCTGTCCGAAGTTGGAGAGGTATTGGAGGGAGGTCTTTAGCATCATCTCGGGGGTATTACATGTGGACTTGTAACCGTGTCCCTTCGAGGCCATTTTCGGTGTGTCGGACCAGTCCGAGCTGCAGGCAGGTGCGGGGGCAGATGTTTTAACCTTCGCCTCGCTGACTGCCTGGAGATGGGTCCTGTTGGGTGGAGGTCAGTTTCTCCACTCTGTGCCTCAGCGTGGCAGGGGGACCTACTGGAATTCTTGACCCTGGAAATGGTGAAATTTGAGCTAAAGTAGCAGTTCTAAAATTCATGGGGATTGTTTATCATGCACTTTCATGAACTTGTTGCCAATGAACACTGGGGGGTGAGGGCGGGGGGGAGGGGGGGGGGGTCAGTGCTCACCTTTTCACTGTTTTGTTCACTTTTATTTGAAATGTACGAATGGATGTATCAGACTGTATATTAAGGGGGCTGTTGTTCTTTGGGATTGTTATTTTGTTTGTTTTTCTTTTGTTGTTTGTTTGATGAACGTGATGAAAATGTGGAGAAAAGAAAAAGAAGACTTGGAGCTTTAAATGTGTAAAGATTTAAAGATATGTTAGTGACTTATAGTTAACACCAGTACTACAAAGTGCATATGTTATCCAAGTTGATGAAAGATGTTGAATGTACAATATATATATAGTAATACACTTAAGAACAGACAGAATTTCAAGTTAATTTGGTTTCAAATTGGAATTTGATTTCACAAAGTGGAATTAGAATTTTGGGAATTATAAACCTGTATGCTTTTACCTCATTACTGGTGGTGAGAATATAAAGCGCTTGACACTATTGATGAACTTTTACATCGGCATGTTAATAGCATGCAACGGAGATCAGATCTAAATTACAGATAAGGAAAACTGTAAATATTTTGTAGTGTACTATAGTATTTATTGTTTCAATGCTCAGCATATTGGCAATAGTAATTTTAAAGGGAGATGTTCATCCATTAGCAATGTGGAGTGACTTATTGCATTATTGACTAACAATATTATTTTAACAATAAACTGCTACTGTGTATGTTTGTTAAATTTAACTTATAATCTATACGAAAAGATATAATACATTTTAGCAGACCGTGATAGAAGGTAACTCTCGTTAATTTGCTGGTGTATAATTGTAGTCATAAAGTGGTCGCATTTTCTACCCGACCTGTCAGGGGTTCACACAGATGTTGGCAAATGTGTATGAAGTCATGTTTTGAATTAGTCAATTTGTGACTGAACTGTAAGGTAAAATAACTAATGGAAAGGCATTTTCATAGGAGTTTCATATTTTATTGTACTGCTGTACTCTGCTCAATATATCTGATATGCAATATTTTCAGTTTCTGCTCAAAGTCATCAATGGAAATCATCTGCTAAATACATTCTCGGAATATACATAAATATGCTGCCAGATCCACAAGCCTATTCAGTAAAATATTTAATTAGGAATCTGTTGCCTGGCCTTCCAATTAAATTGAAACATACGAGTTAAATTAGTATTTTTTAAAAATTGTTTCAAAAAAAAGTGTTGCTTTCAACTTAACATCCAGGTTGCAATTCAGTTTGGTTGCTGGTGCCATTTCAAAATTTAAATCAAGTTTATTCCAAAATAATAACCTGCATGAAAGCATGCCAGCACAAATTAAGATTAGATCAAGAACTGTTTTTTTTGTCTACAAGACATTTTGTGTTTCCAACATTACATTTTCTGACATTAAACTGTTAAAGTTTGCTTGAAGAGATGGAAATTTTGGCCATGATTCTGTGGTTAGTGACAAAGAAATATGCATCCATGGTTTACCAGACTGAGTTCAGGAATGGTGGGACTGTCATATGAGGAGAGATTGACTAGGTTAGGATTGTTCTCGCTGGAGTTCAGAAGAATGAGTGGGGATCTCAGAGAGACGTATAAAATTCTAACAGGATTAAACAGGGTAGATGCAGGAAAGATGTTACCAATGATGGGTGTGTCCAGAACCAGGGGCGTCATTCTCTGCCGGCGGGAGTCTCCGTTTTGCCGGCGCCCGGGGGTTTCCCGACGGCGTGGGGCTGCCCCACAATGGGAAACCCCATTGACCGGCCGGTGTTACGGAGACTCCCGCCGGCCGGTTGGGGCAGAAATGTGGCGGGGCGGGTAGGAGAATTTTGCCCCAGGGGTCACAGTCTGAGGATTCAGGGTAAACCATTTCTGCACTGTAAATTCTATGTTAATCTATGTTAATTTCAGACAGATATAAGGAGACATTTCTTCACACAAAGAGTGGTGAGCCTGTGGAATTCATTACCACAGGAAGTAGTTGATGCTAAAACTTTGAATATATTCAAGAGGCGGCTAGATATATTACTTGGGGAGAATGAGATCAAAGGCTATGGGGAGAAAGTAGGATTAGGCTATTGAGTTGGATGATCAGCCATGATTGTGATAAATGGTGGAGCAGGCTTGAGAGGCCAAAATGCCTGCTCCTATCTTCCAAGTGTCTCTGTGTCTATGACCTTGATTTTGCAGCTTACAGGCTGGGGGTTTGTGGGGAATGGATGGTTTGGGGGCAGGATGGGTGGATTGGTGGGAGGTGTAGGGTAAGTGAAGTGTAAGGGTGAAAGAGCGTGAGGAGAATAGCAGAGACACAGGGTAAGTCTCCAGGGGCGGACTCAGAGGGTGGAACATCGGAGTGGTGAGTATAAAGTAACTTATCTTAGGAAAGATGAAAAAGATGAAAACTAACGTCACAGTAAAGCTGTGATCAGGTTTGCTGGTAGGGAATCTGCACTAAATTTGAAAAAAATTGTAAAAACGAATTTATTAACTAAGCAGAGATGGCTAGGTGGGCGATATGCTGTAGCTGCATGATGTGGAAGCTGGCAGATACCATTGCAAGCTGCAGTTACCATTGTTGTGTTATGTATTCTGGGATTACACAGGTTGCAACTGGATGCAGCTTTAACCAAAAGATACTCCACACCTTGAAGTTAGTTCAATCTGATTTATTGAACCAGTAGCACAGTTAGCACAGTTCTCTATGAGTTCGACTCTCTGCTAACCCAAGTGTGGTTACTCTGTCTGACTGAACCAGACTAGCTCTTAGCCACGTGCTGGTGGTGTGATACTGTAAATACACCCTGACTCACTCTGTAGATGTTCATCAGTGGAAAGAGGTGGAGTGTGAGTGCCTCGTGCCTTTTATAGTGAGATACCACCTCTGAGTGTCCTGCCTGCTCATTGGTCATGTCCTGTTCTCTGTGTTCATTAGCTGCCTGTCTGTGCCTGTCTGTATATCATTATCTGCATGTCTGCATATCATGACATCTCCCCTTTTTTTAATATGTTTTGTTGGCATATGGGTATGTACTTACATGTGGTGGCATATATTAACATATTTACAAGCGGTGACATATGTAATGTATTTACATGTGAAGACAGCTGTCTAATGTGAGAAAACAGAACATAGCAAACAAAACAAATGTTCATAAGTCCAGTCTCTGGGGCTTGCGTCTGATCCTTGTCGACCGCCGGAGAGGTGGTGGTGGGGACGACGGCGCCTTGACAGGCGGGATGGAAGTCTGACTGGTGGCCTCGTAGTTCGAGGTATCAGGAGGTGGCAAAACAACGGACGGAAACGGAGAAGGAAGCGGTTGTGGGCAGGCAACTTTGCGAAGCGCCCGTCTGTTTCGTCGCCCAACAGAACCATCAGCCATACGTACAACATACGAGCGGGGCGCAGCCTGTCGAACAACGACAGCTGGAGCAGACCATCCACCATCCGGTATCTTGGTCCTGACAGTGTCTGCCGGGGATAACACGGGCAAATCGGTGGCATGAGCATCATAGCCCTGCTTTTGCTGGTTTCGGAGCTGCTGCACCTTCTGCAGCACTGGGAGGTGATCCAGGTTGGGCAAGTGTATGGCGGGAAGTGTCATCCGCATGTCCCTGTTCATCAGGAGTTGAGCCGGCGACATGCCAGTGGACAGTGGGGTCGCCCTGTACGCAAGCAGCGCTAGGTAGATGTCAGAAGCAGAATACGTGGTCTTGCAGATGAGCTGTTTCACAATGTGCACCCCTTTTTCAACTTTTCCATTGGACTGCGGATAGTGTGGGCTGGAAGAGACATGTTTGAAATGGTATGACTTGGCAAACATAGACCACTCATGGCTGTTGAAGCACTGGCCATTGTCACTCAGGACAGTCAGTGGGATACCATGCCTGGAGAATGTCTCCTTACAGGCCTTGATGACGGTCTGAGATGTGAGGTCTGAAAGCTGCACGACTTCAGGGTAGTTGGAGAAATAGTCAATAATCAACACATAGTCATGGCCATTCGCACGAAAGAGGTCGATGCCAACCTTGGACCACGGGGAGGTCTCGATTTCATGCTGCTGGAGCGTCTCCTTGCTCTGCGCTGGCTGGAAGCATTGACAGGTCGCACAGTTGAGGACCATGTTCGAGATATCCTGGCTAATACCGGGCCAGTAGACATCCTGCCTGGCTCTGCGTCTGCACTTCTCGATGCCCAGCTGTCCCTCATGGATTTGGCGGAGCACCAAGCTCTGGAGACTGAGTGGAATGACAAACCGGTCCAGCTTGAGGAGGATACCATTAATCACTGTCAGGTCGTCCTTTACAATGTAAAATTGAGGGCACTGCCCTTTCTGCCAGCCATTGGCGAGGTGGTGCAAGACACGCTGCAAGAGGGGGTCGTTGGCTGTCTCCTTGCGGATACGAACCACCTTCTCAGACACCGGGAGGGTGCTAGCAGACAGCTGCACCTGTGATTCAATCTGCCGGATGATTTCCAGGCAAGGTGTTGGAGCGGGACAATGCATCAGCGATGATGAGCTCCTTGCCAGGCGTGTACACTAAGTCAAAGTAGTACCTTCTGAGTTTGAGGAGGATACGCTGCAACCGAGGCGTCATGTTGTTGAGGTCCTTGTGGATAATGTGGACCAGAGGCCTATGATCTGTCTCGACAGTGAATGTCGGCAGGCCGTAGACATAGTCGTGAAACTTGAGAATGCTAGTGTCGTGAAACTTGAGAATGCTAGTGAGAAGCCCCAGACATTCCTTCTCTATTTGCGCATACCTTGTTTCGGTGGGCGTCATGGCCCTCGATGCGTAGGCTACCGGTGCCCAGGATGAAATGTCATCACGTTGAAGCAGCACCTCACCGATGCCATCATGGCTCACATCTGTTGAGATCTTTGTCTCCCTGTCTGGGTCGAAAAATGCCAAGACTGGTGCAGTGCTTGGCTTTTAGCTCCAACCACTCTGCTTGATGTGCTGCCTTCCACTCAAAGGCAGTGGACTTTTTCACCAGGTTTCATAGGGCCGTGGTGTGTAAGCTCATGTTTGGGATGAACTTGCCCAGAAAATTGACCATGCCCAGGAAGCACAACACCACCTTCTTGTCTTCAGGGACCTTCATGGCTGCGATGGCCTTGACCTTGTCTGTGTCCGGGCGCACGCCCTGCTGAGAGATTTGGTCACCTAGGAACTTGAGTGCCGACATACCAAAGCAACATTTGGACCTGTTCAGCTTCAGGACATTGGCATGGACACGGCGGAATACCTGCCGGAGATGGGAAACATGCTCTTCAGGGATCGTGGACCATATGATGATGTCGTCCACATACACACGAACCCCTTCAGTGCCCTCCATCATCTGCTCCATGATGTGATGGAAGATCTCCGATGCCAAGACAATGCCAAACGGCATGCGATTATAGCAGTATCTGCCAAACGGTGTGTTGAAGGTGCAGAGCCTTCTGCTAGACCTATCTAGCTGGATTTGCCAAAATCCATGTGACGCATCTAACTTGTGAAAAAACGTGCGTGTGCCATCTCGCTGGTGAGTTCCTCCCGCTTTAGGATGGGGTAGTGTTCACGCATTATATTCTTATTGAGATCCTTTGGATCAATACAGATGCGCAGGTCTCCCGAAGGCTTTCTAACACATACCATCGAGCTGACCCAGTCAGTCGGTTCGGTTACCTTGGAAATGATGCCCTGTTGCTGAAGATCCTTGAGCTGTGCCTTCAGGCGCTCCCTCAGCGGAGCCGGAACTCGGCGTGGTGCATGGACCACTGGCTTGGCATCAGGTTGTAGCAGAATCTTGTATCGATATGGCAGCATGCCCATCCCGTCGAACACATCCGGATACTGAGCGAGGATGTCGTCAATGCCGGCCTGAAGATCCACATTGGAGGATGTCATTGTGTAAACCCGCTGCACGAGGTTCAGCTGCTTGCAGCCATGCGCGCCAAGTAGGGATGCCCTGTCTGGCTTGACAATTTCAAAACTTAACCGTGCATGTGTGCTCCATTTGGAGACGAGTAGAAGGCAAGATCCCAGTGCCGTGATGGCATTTCCGTTGTAGCCAGGAGCCTCCAGGCTGCTGGAAGGACCTTGGGGGGCTTCTTGATGCATTTGAAATCTGCCTGTGAGAGGAGGTTGGCAGAAGCACCTGTGTCCAGCTTAAACTAGATGGAACAGTGGTTGACCTGCATCACCGCACGCCATTCGTCCGCACAATCCACAGCGAGGATGGATTGAATTTGTGATGAGTTGGATGTGACATATTCACATTTGGTAATGATGTCCACACAGTAGGCGGAGTCCAGGCATTCTTCCTCTGGATCCAGGATTAGAATCCTGTAATCGTTAATGCACACTCTGAACGCACCGTCGTCGAAGTTGGGAGCGCTGGCCCCTGACTGGTTGTGCAGACCTGCACAAGGCTGCATAGTGTCCAGGCTTCCTGCAGTTTAAACATCGCCTGCCTCTTGCAGGTCAGTGTTTCTTTAAGTGGGCGTTGCTGCAGTTCGAGCACGCCGGCGTCCTGACGCTCCGTGCGTCGTCGCACATGTGCAGTGAGATCGGCAGACGTCTGCACCTGCACAGTGTGGGTGTCGGCCGCTTCGTTATTCCGTTCGCATTGCGCATGCGTGGCGCCCCGTAAAAAGCACGCAAAATGGTCGCTTTCATCAATGCTGAGGCGCTGCATCCGGGAGATGGCCTGCACACACTCTGCCTCGTGGGAGGCAAGTTTCTCATTTTCAACCGATTTGTACTGGGCAGAGCGATTTTTGGCGTGCTCATGCACTGTGCATGTTTCAATCACGACTGGCAGGGTCATATGCTTGATTTTCAGTAGCTGCTCTCTCAGAGGATCAGAGTGAACTCCAAAAACAATTTGGTCTCTGATCATGGAGTCAGCAATATCCCCAAAGTTGCAGAACCGCGCTAACAGGCAGAGGTTCGTTAAGAAGGCGTTGAAAGATTCATCTTTACCTTGTAGACACTGTTTGAATATGTAGCGCTCGAAGATTTCAGTGGTGTCCACTTCACAGTGACTGTCAAACTTGTCCAGGATGGTCTGAAACTTTATCTTGTCCTGGCCTTTGGTGAAGTGAAAAGAGTTGAAGAGTTCGATGGCTTGATCACCCTCTGTTGAGAGGAGAAGCGCAATCTTCCTTGCATCAGACGCATCCACGAGGTCTGTAGCTTCGATGTACAGCAGAAACATTTGCTTGAATGTCCGTCAGTTGGCACTGAGATTGCCAGAGGTCCTGAGCTGGTGAGGAGCCTGAATCTTCTCCATGGTGCCGGGATACATTCGCTGGTCATCACGGAACGGACTGAGGTAAACCACCTAGATTAGGCAGTCTCCTGGTAGCATGTCGTGTTATGTACTCTGGGATTACACAGGCTGCAACTGGATGCAGCTTTCACCAAAGGATACTCCAGACCTTGAAGTTAGTTCAATCTGATTTATTGAACCAGTAGCACAGTTAGCCCAGTTCTCTATGAGTTTGACTCTCTGCTAACCTAAGTGTGGTTACTCTGTCTGACTGAACCAGACTAGCTCTTAGCCATGTGCTGGTGGTGTGATCCTGTAAATACACCTTGACTCACTCTGTAGATGTTCATCAGTGGAAAGAGACGGAGTGTGAGTGCCTCGTGCCTTTTATAGTGAGATGCCACCCCTGAGTGTCCTGCATACTCATTGGTCATGTCCTGTTCTCTGTGTTCATTCGCTGCCTGTCTGTGCCTGTCCGTATATCATTATCTCCATATCTGCATATCATGACAACCATATCTGCAGCAAGTGTTTGCTGCTTGAAGAAATTCAGCTCAGAATTGGCGAGCTGGAGTCTGAACTTCAGACAATATGGCACATCTGGGAAGTGGAGTTACCTGAACGTTTTGTTTCAAGAGGCAGTCACACCCCGTAGATTAAGTACCTCAAATTCAGCCAGTGGTCAGGACAGCAGGGTATGACAGCGAGTGAGGCAGAAATGGAGGAGCCCCAGCTCTTGATCTTGTCCAGCAGGTATGAGGTACTTGCTCACTGTGTGGATGAGGAAAATGCATCTCGGCTGAGGGACGTGGGTGTCTTTCGTCATGAATCGCAGAAAGTCAGTATGCAGGTACAGCATGTAATTAAAAAGGCAAATGGATTGTTGTTTACTGAAAAGGACTGTAATATAAAAGTAGAGAACTGTTGTTGCAATTGTATAGGGTGGTGATGAGATCACATCTGGAGTATTATGTCCAGTTTTGGTCTCCTTATTTGAGGAAGAATGTGGTGGCATTGGAGGCAGATCAGAGGAGGTTCACCAGATTGATTCCAGGGATGAAGGGGCTGACGTACGAGGAGAAATTAAACAGCTTGGGCTTAGACTCGCTGGAGTTTAGAAGGATGAGTGGGGATCTGATCGATGTATATAAAATACTGAAAGGAATTGATAAACATGTTTCCCCTTGTGGGCAGTCTAGAAGGAGAGGCCACAGATATCGATTGAGAGGCGGTAGATTTAGAATTGAGATGATGAGGAACTATTTCTCGCAGAGGGTGCTGAATTTATGGAACTCGCTGCCCCATAGTGCAGTGGAATCTGTGCAATTAAATGGTTTCAAGAAGGAGATGGATATATTTCTGATTTTTAAAATGGTTTAACGGGATATGGGGAATGGGTAACAAGGTGGATTTGAGACCAGGAAGAGATTGGCCATGATCTGATTGAATGGCAGAGCAGGCTCAAAGGGCTGAATTCCTAATTCTGATTTTCCCCTGTAAGTGGGTGGGTGTGGTTCAGGATTGCCATGTTAATATTCTGCAATTCTAAAAGACAGATTATGAACACCAGTATATATTTTGAGAACAACAGTACTTTAGGTCTTCAAATTCAAGCATCTCATTTTTCACTGTCTGAAATTTGAGATGTTAACTTTTGTGGGAAAATTCCACACACTCTCTCCATGTAGCATCCTTACTGGCTAAAGGTTGCTAATCATGTCTCAATGATGTCATGATATTACAATGGGTCAAGTAGAAGAGGCAGGCTCCAAGAATGACCTCTACCCGTATGGGGTATTGATCGTGCACTGTCCATTTAAACACCACTCTCCAACCAACTAAGCTAACTGTGAAAGGCCTCATTTAGGATAAATAATTTAAAAAAGTTTTGAAAGAAAGCTTTATTAACGAATACATAGGTGATGGCTATTTTTTCTTTGTTTATCACAATATTTAAAAGATCTTTCCAAATATTAATTTTGTGCCATGGAAAATAGAGTTTTCCTGTGGAATCCAGCAACAGAACAACATGGTATTACAGCATGCGAAAGTAAATATATTTTTGGTTCATATTCTGTTTTATGTCCTGCAGTGTAATGAGCTAATGGAATAGATATGCTAATGGCTGATGTAGACCATGTGGTAACCATGATGTCAGCAGTCATGTGCTGGAGATTCTATGCAACAGATATAGCAGGCAACACTCTGGAGAAGTGTGCCTCGCTCATCGTGTAAAATGTGTACACAGTGTTACTAAACCAGTTTGTAGATATTTTCCTAAGGGCTATTCATTTTGCTTAGCTGAGTTTCAAAAGCCGCATTCATCCCAGTAGGGAATTTGAAGTTCAAAGTTTGAATGGCATCTTTAAGAGGCTGTCAAAAGATTAGTGGTATGAACAGAAGTTCATTTTTTTAAGAGGTTAACTACTTGACATTTAAACGCTTTGATGCTTTCATTAATGAGAGTTTAAAAAAATATCAAGTCTGTATAGTGAGAGCTGTGTAGATATTTGGATCTTATTTAATCTCCGCATGGCCTCTGAGATCTGCCCATGGTAGACATTTGATGAATGGTTATAAAGTTGGCATGGAGGTTTGGGGAATCTTGGGGGATGTTTGGGCATTGTGTTCGCATGGAGGGCATAAGGGGCCATTGGTGGTTGGGTGAGGAACATGTGTTGGCATGAAGGGCCAAGAAGGATGGGTGGGGTAACTTCAAGTGAATCAAATTTAAGTGAACCAGAGGTTCAAATAAGAATCAATGTATAAACTGGAGTGAGGTTCTTTTGCACATTTCCTATCTGGATAAAGTATCGTACTTGTGCAGTATTGAATGTTTCTAAACGTAATAAATTGTAAAGTAAAATAAATAACTAAATATTAAATAAATAACATACACATTTACAATAGATAACATTCACCAGTCTCTCTTTCTTCTTAGACAGTCCCTTAGGGACTTGCTTCCACTTTGGTTCTAAGATAGCTGATAATGTTCGAGGTTTAGCTGCTGTTGTTTAAAGAGTCAAAGGTTCTGCTCCTTTTCACATGTACCTTTATTTTATTTTATCAGATTCTGCACAAAACTCTATCATCACATCACCTGACACAAAGGCCACCTGAAGCCCCTTTACGTATCAGTGTCAATTATTGGATACTTAACAGAAATGAGACAACTAATTGGAATGTTTCTTAACCTATTACTTAACAGTCTCCCCTTCCTTGGAGAAAAAAAATAAATAATTGAAAACAAAATTACAAAAAACTTAAAAACACACACACAATTTCCCCCCTTCTTTTTTTCATTTTTGGAAGGAAAAAAAACAGTCACAGAAACATTAACAATATCCAAAAGTTTCTGTGAACTAGCTCCTCTTTTTGTAAAACAGTCTGATTGATAGCTGCTGTCGACCCATTTAATTTTTGCTATTTCCCCTCTGTCCAACAGCTGCTTCAAACTTGCGATGTCTACCCTTAACCTTTTTTCATTGGCACTTTTTGTAGAGTGTACATTTTCCCACAGGGATTTATTGTCAATGCGACATTCAATAGGTAAATTACCCAAATCCTCTAATCCCAAAATTTCTGTCAATATCTGAGATATATAAAAGGCCGTATCCATCGCATCTCCAAGGCTTAATGTCTCAGCAGCCAAAGTGCTTTTGACCACTCTTCTTATTTTCTATGTTTTCCACACAAGAGGGCAACATTTACCATTGTTCCCCAAAAGGAAAATTATAAAACCTCCTGCATTTGAAACCCCATCACATAAATTTGCAAAGGATGCATCACTAGAAACTATGAGTTTCAAGTGCCTACGGTCACCTAAAACTGGGAACCTCAAAACACACTCCTGCATTTTTAGTTTGACCAATGCTTTATTTGCTCTTATTATGTCTTCCACTTTGGGATCATTCATTTTTGTACTCAACTCTAAGACATCAAAACTCATGTCCGGTCTAGTCTGCCTACCTAACCAATTCAGTTGCCCAATTAAACTTCGCAGTTGCTCTTTTTCCATCTTTGAAACCATTGCGTCTTTTTGTGAAACCTGGCCACGACTAATTTCTATTGGGCTGATGCTTTCCAAATAAGATTGATGACGTAAAGTTGCCCCTAACTTAGTCTGTCCGATTTCCAGTCCAATATATTTGAATGCACCGGAAGCCTGACTTCCAACCCTGAATTCTTTCCTCAAACCAGAGATTACAATAGCTTCGAAATCACTAGTCCCACCCCACAGAAAATCATCAATATGCATCATAAAGATGCCAGAAAGATTTTCTTTATAGTGCCAGTAAAACATTGCCGGATCTGCTTTCAACTGGCAGCAACCTAACTTTAACAAAACTGACCTTACCGAAAAATACCAGACTCTAGATGCATCATTTAATCCATATACACATTTGTTCAACGTCCAGAGTACCCCTGCTGCGTTAGCTGCCTCTTTAGGAGGACGGAGAAAAAGCCACCAAAATCTCACGTGCATGTGGGCTTCTACTCCTATTCGTATTCGTAGTCTTACTCATGTTCTGAACCCTTGATAAACTACGTCCCCTCTCCCGCCTGGTATCTCGTTCTGTACTGCTACTGCTTGATCATTCCCTTCTGCTGTGGAATATACTTTCAATAGTTCACGACCTTTTCCTGTGGACCTGTTCACTATCCGATGTACTATCTGAACTGGCACTGCGTCTCTGTGCCCTCCATTTTTGAACTTTGTGTTCCCAATCCATTGTCTTGACTCCTTCCCCTGAATGCTGTACAGTCAACCACTGTTTATACCTTCCAGTGGCCTTCCCTGCTCTACTAATAACAGTTGCATCCTTCCATTGACTAGACCCTTCAGGCAAGTATATCACTTTTGTACCAACTTTTGGCAGTTGTCCTTTCGGAAAAAAGGCCTGTTCTAATTCATCAGAAGTGTTGTGTTCCTCTACAGAAACTCTGTCTATATAAGTTAACTGGTCCTCATAGTTCTGTAACACGTGCGTACCAGATGATCCTGGTTCCTCATCATGTCTGTCTGCTCTGTCTAAATTTGAAAATTTGTAGTCTGTTGTGCGTTTTCTCTCCTACTTGGTCTTTTCTGTGGCTCTGTTCCAATTAGGGCAATCAGTGGATTTGTCTTCTTTCTATATTGTCTATGTCCGAATGCTTAGAGTCGCCAGTTATCGAATTATACCACCACAAGTTTCAACCGGCTATCGATCAAAGAGCCAAACACCAGTTAGTTAGTTCAAGGTCAAGGGTACTTAATTTACACACAATAAATCATGCAACATAAACACTATTAGTTAACTACACCTATTACTAAGCCAACCTGTACTTAACTTTGGGCACCCGGTTTAGATCAGAAAACAGTGGCCGCTGTTCAATTCTGCATCTCTTGGGTTCGAAGTGGTAACTGCTGCTCAGCTGGGCTCATCCGTCTGGTAGTGGGCGTTGAACTTGAACTTGCTTCTGGTGTTGCTGCAGTTGGCGATGACCGTGACCGGGGTACCAAGGCCAAAAGAGAGCGAACATATGGCAAACCCTTCCTTTATACTCAGGGGGCTTTCGCTCTCTTTTGGGCGCTCCTTCGATTTGTGCCTTAGTAATTGGGTGATCCCTGATCAGTCTGTTCGACTCCTTAACCAATAAGTGGGCAGGGATCTGGATGGCTGGGCGTGTCTCAAGCGGTCATTGACCCTGTTGTTTGTGTTTCCCTTGGACAGGGAGTGGCGCCGAAATGCCTGGGACTGTCCCGGTAGCTGGAGTACCAGTCCTTGGTGTTGGGGGAGATGGGCCATCACCTGCTAATCGGCCTGATTAACATGCTAATGGGACAGGGTTTCGATACGGTCTGGACTTTGCATGAAATATGCATTTCAGGCTCTGAGCCTGCCTGACTCTTGGCTTGTCCATTTAACCCATCAGTCTTTGCGAGTTGCTCTGTACCTAGTTGGAAGTGGCCATCCCAGATGGCTACACTGTACATATTATCCTTGATGAATGTACCCTAACAGTTTGATTGCCATGTTGCAAAATAATTGTTTTGCCATCTATACCTATGATCTTCCCTTGGCCTTTCCATTCATTGAAATTGTCTCTCTTATAGGATACTATGTCTCCTTGCTGATAAACGGTATTTGATGGCCGTACATTATGTCTTAAAGCTCTGCGAATTCTTTCAGAGACTTCTGCTTCCAAAAAGCTTTTTTACTGCTATGTAATGCATTTAAATGCTCAGCAAAGGCAGAGCTAATTGTAGTTCCTTCCCAGGCTGGAGGCTAGTCATCCAAAATGGACAGAATTTTAGGATTTCTACAAAACATTAATTGATAGGGACCAGCTGCAATGAATTCTTTGCATGTACTGCCCATGCTAAAGCTGAATTTAGCTTTCAATTCGGTCTATCTGCCAAAATTTTCCAGAGCATGTCATCGATTACAGCATGGTTTCTTTCACAGACACCATTACTAAACGGGCTTTCTGCAGCCGTATTCATAACTGTGATATTCATGTTTTCACACATATCCCTAAACTCATCATTCGCAAATTCTCCCCCATTGTCTGTGAAGGAATTTTGCCGGTGGGCCCATTCTTGTCCCTATTCATTTTTCCACGATTTGATCCAGAATTACTTTCTTTTCTTTACTTCATATAATCGTTGATTGACTAAATATGGTTGCTAAATCTACAAAATGCAAAATAAATATATTATTGGCTTTATCCCAGATCTTAAGGTCCATGGCCACAATGTTGTTAAAATCCCTGGCCAAAGGTAGGGTTACTATCGGTCGTGCTGGTGTCCTTCTGTACTTCCTACAAACTTCACAGCGATCACTAACCTGTTCTATCAGTTTAATATAGTCTTCATCCCTTACCCTTGCATCCTTTAATAAATTTTTCAGCCTCCGAGGAGACGGATGCGCAAATTGTCTATGCAGTTTTAATACAACAAGTTTTTTATCAGCTAAAGTCCCATTTTCAACTGCCATGAACACATCCTTAACAACTCTACTTGAAATATTATTTGTCAGTAATGGAATACAATAGTGTCTCAACTGTGTAAATTGTAAGTCCACCGACTTTCCAAAAACTGTTGCCTTATCCTGTTCCATATCCAGTTTCATATGTGCTTTCTTCATCGACGGTCTGCTCAGAAGCAAAGGTATCTCACTTGATACAACATCCGTGCTAATGAAATGATTCACTCTGGCAATATTGCAAGGGATCACCACTCTTTTCAGCGACTTCAGAGTATTATCATCCCCAAGCTTGAAACTTGTGGAACTTTCAAATTCCTTAACCTTGTTACGATTTTCAGCATTCAAGGAGTCCAGGTAACATTTTAGCCAGTCAATTCCACACACAGTAGATGTGCAGCCACTGTCCAATACAGCACAATTGAAGGATTCTGCAACCAACACCCTCATTACCGGTGTAAAACTGCTTGTTAATAGGACAATGCCTTCTTTCTGGTCACTATCTTTTTCCTCTTCTGACTCTTCCGTGTCATGTGTCGCTTCAAACACTCTATTATAATATGTTGGACAGTTGAAAGCATAATGGTATTGCGAGTCACATCAAAAACATTGATTTATCATGCCCCGTGCATTTCTGGGGTTCATCTTCCTATTGTAGTTTCCTACTGGGTTTCTGTCTTCATAATTTTCGGGTCCTGATCTCCTTCTATAGTCTTGGAACCTGTTCGTAGTCATACGATTTCACCACCCTGTTAGTAGTGTATCTTCCATATTCTGCTTTATTGCAGGCTGACCTATTTGGGTCATCAGAGCAATTGGAATCGAATGTTTCCCCAGAACTTTTTTTAAAGCTTCTGTCATTTGATCGAATAAGGTATCTTTATCCGCAAACTTAACTCCTGCAAAACCAGGAGCCTATCCATGTTGCTCACTCTAGCACAGTCAAGTAATTTAAAGGCCAACACAGACTGTGGAAATTCCATGTTGTGTTTCTGAAGCCTTTTATATAGTCTGCCAAATTCCATTATATAGTCTTCAATGGAGAAATCCTCTATTTTCTGGAACCTATCAAAATCCGACCATGCTTCATACGCACTTAACAAGTCATCCTTTTTATAAATCTTATCCATATAATGTAATAGAGTCTGCAGACCTTCTTCTGAGTCTAACTCTTCCAATTCCAGCTCAGAAAGCACTTTGCTCCGGATTGTACTGTCATAAGATAGAGAAAGAGCCAGTGCCATACCTTGTTTTCTCTTTCTCAAGGCAGTTACTTTAGTCCACATAACTGCTGCATTTCTCCATTGGTCGTACGATTCCCTTTCAGAAAATAAGGTGGGGTAGTCATATCCGGCCATCTTTATCCTAGGTTCAGCCATATATCTTTTTTTTTCTTCTCACTCACTCCTTGGTTTGGTCTGGAAAAGTTGTATTTTTCAACCCTTCACATTTGCACAGCAACCATCCTCTGCTGTTGTATAAAGAGTCAAAGATTCTGCTCCTATTCACAAACACCTTTATTTTACTTTAACAGACTCTGCACAAAACTCTATCATCACTTAACCTGACACAAAGGTCACCTGAAGCCCCTTTACATATCAGTGTCAATTATTGGATACTTAACATAAATGAGACAACTAATTGGAATGTCTCTTAACCCATTACTTAACAGGTAAGTCCAATGCATGATCTGTAGACTCTGCCATATGCGGGGCATGAGTTGCTTGGAGGTATGGATAGGTGAATTGTTTGGATGTTTGCGCACTCTCTCCATCAACTCACCTTCACCTCTACCTGCTCCTGACAAAGTATCTGTGCTTGCATCATAGAATTCCTGAAGTGTAAAAGGAGGCCATTTGGCCCATCGAGTCTGCACCAACCCTCTAAAAGAGCATCCTACCTAGGCCCACTCCCCGGTCTATCCCCAAAATCCCAGTTAACCTTTCCTAAGGAAAATTTCCTAAGGAAATTTAGCATATTGGAGGCAATGAATTTTGCAAGGCATGCAGCTGGTAGGACGAGAATATTTGTTTTCCAAGTGTTCAGTCAAAGACCCATTTTCTCAAATGCTTTCTGAGTGAATGCACATAAAAGCCTCTTTGCATGCACAAGCTCAATGACTGAAGATGGAGTGATTTTGGTTTTGGAAATAAGTTGAGCAGTCATGTCCTGGTGAAGTTATTAGGACAAAGGGCAACATTGTTAACAACCTTGAAAATTTCATCCAAAGATTGTTGAACAGCTTTTTTGTCTTCTGTTGGTAGACCTCCTTGTAGCAGTTAATTCTATCATTGATGTTAACTTTGAAGCTGTGTTCTGTGTTTGGATCAAACTCAGTAAAGATTTCCATTGCTGATTCGATGTTGGGAAGCTCTTAACAATTGTTTGTTGTTAACATTGCAGGGGCTAGTGTCTCAACAGTGAGTTTTTCTTGTTCATCTTGTTTTTCTAGTTGCATCAAATCACCATTTGACAACTTTTCTCTTGGGACATGAACAATTCCACCACACCAGATTCCTCCATCACTTCAAAGCAAAGCTTCCTTTGCTAAGGTGATGATCTGCTGCTGAACTTTGGGGGCAGCCTCATGAAACTTTCTCTGAGGTTGCTCCCACATTCAGGCCATGCTTTTGTCACACCTCATTCAGGCATGACAATGTAACGTCATTCTGTGAATCAGCAATATTGTCAATACTCTTGAGGATATAATTGATATGCCAAACTTCCCTGATGGCTTATTCTCACCATACTGTTCCTTGATGAGCTGAGAGAAAGTATAATGTAAATAATAAATCTTATTATTGCTGTTCCCGCCTGATCCTTGGATTGAGCAAAGAAGCTCGAATGTTCCCCCAGTATCAACTGCATATTCTCCAGCCTCAAAACACTTTAAAACCTCTAATTTAATTTCTAAAGTGATATTTTGCTTTTTCTATTTGTAGCATCAAATTCACTGCCATAACTCACTGAACATTTTTGACTCATGTTTATTGAAGCAATAAATTATCTGCATACTTAAATCACAAGCTTCAAATGACACCAAAGTGGCGACTCTGCCTCCACCAAATACAAAGCCACATATGGGCCACACCTCGACCTCCAAAATCAACAGAAGCTTGCAGGCTCAGTACAACAGTGACGTCCAGGCAGAATGCCATAATTCAGCCTCCCCTGCAAGCAATTAGGTCTTGTACTGTGCAGTATTTTTCTGCTGAGCAAATGACAGCAATCCTACCTCAATGCCTCTATCTCCCACAACAAAAAGGTGCTGCTGAAATCATGCGACAGTGGCCCTCTCTATGTGCAAGCAGCGTAAGCCATAACTTTCAGTGGATTCATTCTCTTTATTGCAGATCCGTCATTAAAGCAACAGTATCCAATGATTTACTTTACTGGCCTTTGTCCAATATCTTTTAATTCATTTGGTGATCAAAAACCTATCAATCTCAGTTTTAAAATTAACAATGGATCTAGCGTCAATTGCCGTTTGCGGAAAGGAGTTTCAGGCATCTACCACCCTTTGTGTGCATAAATGTTTTCTAATTTAAATTCTGAAAGGTTTGGCTCTAATAAGATCTGCTCCCACTCAATTTCTCAATTTCTACACCAGCAGTGCTTCCAGGGGGCGATGTGCAACATATGTGATGTCTCTCAGGTTGCGACACAAGTGCATAAAGGTGATGACTTGTGCCCCATTTAGTTGTGCTAATGATTTATCCACTTCACCATTGATGAAGACAGTTTTAGGAGCTGAAGTGGAGCGATGCCAGGATCCGAGGCAGGAATTGTAAGATGGATGGAGTCAGCACTGTCAATATAGGGGCGGGATTCTCTGACCCTGGGCTGGGTCGGAGAATCGCCGTGGGGGAGGCGCGTTTCATGTGACGCTGCTCCGACGCCGGTCCGCTGATTCTCTGGTCACTGGAGAATCGGCGGCATTGGCGCCGGCGCAGTCGGCACGGCGCCAGTCGGGGGCCGCTCTACGCGCCTCCCCAGAGATTCTCTGTGCGCGATGGGCTAAGTGGCCGCCGAGATAGGCCGAGTCCTGCTGGCGCCGTTCACCTGTGGTCATACCCGGCGGGACCTCTGCGTTCATCCTGCGGGGGCGGCCTGGTGGGGGGGGGGGGGGGGGATCCGACCCGGGGGGGGGGGGGGCCTCCATCATGGCCTGGCCCGCGATCGGGGCCTACCGATCGGCGGGCCGGCCTCTCCTGGTGGGGGCCTATGTCCCTCTGCGCCGGGCCCCTGCAGCTCTCCACCATGTTGCGTCGGGGCCGGTGCGGAGAAGGCAACTAGTGCGCATGTGCGAATTTACGCCGGCCGTAGCGCGCATGTGCAGACTCGCGGCGCCCGTTTGACGCCGGTGTCGGCAGCTGGAGTTGCGTGAGTCGCTCCAGTGCTGTGCTGGCCCCCTGAAGGGCACAGGACCGCTGCTCCTAGGGGCCTGTTGACGCCGTCGTAAAACGCGACGGCATTTACGGCGGCGTCAACACCTAGCCTTAGGATCAGAGAATCTCGCCCAGGGATCCTGAGCGTTGGATTGAGGTTGTTGCGTGTTGGAGGTAATAGTCATTTTCAAAGAGGGGAGTTGTTTTCAGTATGGCGGCAGATCCACAGTCAGGTTTGGTATTCGAAGATCTCATGGGGGGTGGGGGGGTAATGCATGGACAGAAGCAAGGGTTGGAGGGTGGGGGGGAGGGGGAGGGGTTTGTAGGGGGGTGGTATTTGGGATCAGAGTGGACATTTGGATGGTTGCCTGTGTTGGCATGGGGGTGGGGGGCACATGCAATGACCAGGGAAATCGTAATAGGATCCAATGTAACAGAGGAAAGAAGAAAGGTTGTATTGGTGGGGTAAGTGTGAGAGTAACAGGAGGATTGTGGAAGGCACAGGAATGGGTCTCAAAAGTTACATGCACCAGGCATTTCATGTTAAATGCAGCTTATTTGAATGTACGCTGGATTAAAGTGGGAGAGGTCAGGCCGCATTGCGGAAGAAAGTGACAGAGGCATTTAACTGGTTGTGCACAAAGGTGTTTAATAGGTTTCACAATCCCCCACTCTCCTGATGGTGCCACCCCCTTCTCCCCGGTGCCTTCAGTGATCCTCAACGTGCTTGGCTCTCCTAACTCTACCGATACATCTTGGTGTTTTCCCAGAATGCACACCTGAGGTGGAGGCAGTCAGCTGCTTACCTCATCCCATAGCCTTCGATGCCGCTGCCGGCTGACCTCTGGGGGCTCTTGAGGCCTGAGGGCTCCTGCGTACTTGCGAGCGGCTCATGCTCAGCGGTGCCACCATATCCCATATGCTGACTGCGAGTCACAGCCTCATCAGATTGTTGGAACTCGGGGAGCTGGTGGCCACCGTTGCCACTCCATGGGACTGGTTCGGATTGGCACCCAGTGCCCCCTCCTCCCGGTCAGTTCCCATAGGGCCCTGGGGTTCACCTTGGGACAGAGGGGCAGCTAGTTTGGGCCCCGGCTGCCCCTGCATCACCTGGCTCTGCCAGCCCTGGCAGTTTCCCAATGTCTGCACCACAGTGTTGACAACCTCGGCAATGCTCCTCAGTGACCGGGCCATGCTCTGCAGCGCCTCGGCAATGCCCACCAGTGATTGGGACAGGCTCCGCAGCGCCTCGGCCATTCCCACCTGAGAGCGGGACATGTCCCGCAGAACCTCATCAAGGTCAGCCTGGTACTGGGTGACATCCCCCAGCGAGTCGGACACTCTGCCGAGACCCTCAGCCATGGCCATCACCGACTCCGCAACGCCTTGGACACCTTCACTAATGGTTCCGACGTCATGCACCAGGCTTTCCACTGCGGTCGCCACCCTAGCAGTGTTGGCCTAGGTGCCTCGCATAGTGCCGCCATCTCCTGAAATGAAATGAAAATGAATGAAATTTGCTTATTGTCGCAAGTAGGCTTCAAATGAAGTTACTGTGAAAAGCCCCTAGTCGCCACATTCCGGCGCCTGTTCGGGGAGGCTGGTGCGGCTATAGCCTCTGTGACTCCTCCAATCGGTTATGGAACTCCTGGAGCGACACCGACATCTCCCCCTGAATGCCCCGGCTGCTCCCTATTGTCTACATCAGCTCCGAGTACCTCTGTACCACAGGCTCAGCATCAGGCTGGGACCCAGCTGGGTCCTGGGAACCAGCAGCCCTCCAACTGCCGTCTTACCTGGGGGTTACTGCCTCCACCAGATGTGCATCATCAGCAGTGGTGCTCACCAGATTGTGCCCCAGAACCCTGTCCACTAACATGTCCCAACGAGGTGTGTGTACCTGCGCTGGCGGAGGATGGGGATGACAGCTGTGCCGTGACTATGGTTGCATCCTCGGAGCTCTCCTCCGAGGTGTTCTCCTCAGAGTCAGGAGAGGGGGCCGCCGGGATGGGCCGGTACCGTCGGTAGATTACCTGCAAGAGAATGGGCATGTGGTCAGTGGGAGGGATAGGTCAGTCAGTAAGGCAATAACCATGCACGTTTGACAGGTCATCTGGGTGGAGCCAGGTGGTTCCTCACATCTGCGCCATCCTCCGCATGGGTGACCGATCTGTCCTCGCCCAACACAGTCATCTCCATGGCCCGCTCCTCAAAGAAGGTGTGGACTCCGACACACCTCTGTCAGTCTGGGCCCTCTCCCGATGATTATGGGAGGGTTCTTCCTGAGGAAACACAGAGGGGGCATCATTAGCGACACGCATGGTTCACAGTGTTAGGAGGGGGGTTGAAGGGAGGGTTGGGGAGGTGGTGTGAAGGGAGGGTTGGGGTGGGGGAGGGGGTGGAGGGAGGGTTGGGGGTCACACGGGGAGTTAGGGGTTGGATGCTCCCTTGTGGGGGGAGGATGGGGGCTTTGGTGTTGATTCACTTGTACTGCCCGGTGTAGGTCATTGACCTTCTTGCGGCACTGGAAGCCAGTTCTCCTGGTCACAATCACTGAGCTGACAGCTGCTGCCACCTCATCCCAGGCAGCACTGGCTGCCGTGTGGCTAATTCTCCTGGACCCTCGGGGGAACAGGACATTCCTCCAGGCCTCCACTGTGTCTAGGAGCCTCCCGAGGTCAGCATTCCCGTAGCTCTGGGCTGATCTCCTCGGCGCCATTGTTGTGAGCTGGCTGGAGTTGGCTGAGCAAGTGCAGCTTAAGTGCTGCTTGACGTTAGCGGTGAGCGGCCAAATCAGCTGGCGAGCCTTCATTTGCGGAGTGAAGCCCGTGAGGCCTCATTAAGTGAACCAATTAACGTTGAACTAGGTTGCCGGCATCGCAGGGCCGAGCACCGGGAAGCGCGCGGCAATTCCCGCTCGCTGCCACACTTAGAGATTTTTCCAGAGAATTGCGTGCTTAAAATTTTTAAAACATACAATACACATAAAGTGATGTAACCTGCAAGACTATGGATCAGGTGTTAGGAGGTGGGTTAGAATGAGTGGTTAGCAGGCTTATTTCTGCGCAGGCGCGGGGATTCCCTTCTCCGCGCCAGCCCCTGGGCAATATGGCGGAGCCCTACAGAGGCCTGGCGTGGATTAAAGTAGGCCCCCACGGAACCAGCCCACCCGCCGATGGGTAGGCCCTGATCGCGGGCCAGTCCACCGTGGGGGCCCTCCCCCGGGATCGGATCCCCCTGCCTCCCTTCAGGAAGGCCCTTGCACACTTCCAGGTCCCGCCGTGTGGGAGGTGGGTAATCTACGCTGGCGGGACATGGCCAAACTTCTCGGCCACTCGGCCCATCGGGGCCCGGAGAATCGCCGGGGGGGGGGGGTGCTGCTTTCAACGGCCCCCGACCGGCATGGCGGCGATCCCGCCAGCGCCCAGAAAACAGCGGCGGAGAATGGGGAAGCCGGCGTCGGGGCGGCGGGTCACGAATCTCGTCGGGTCGGAGAATCCCGGCCCATGGGTTTAATGGTCTCTTTCTGTGCTGTAACATTTCCATGGTTCCATATTCTATTGGGCAGAGTGCAAGGAACCTAACTCCAACCCGCCTCAGATGATGAGGATTTGTCAGATCATGAGCAGGAGGCCATAAATCCAATTGGCAGGACATGGACAGATGTGCAGAGATGCCAATGACAAACTATTTTAAGCAAGGTTCTCACAATACTCATACATCTTTTTATGACCACAGCAGATGTTGTTTGCTGAGCAAGCCAAATCCCAGAGGGAAACCTGTCTTACTGAGCACAACGTTTTTCAATATTCTGAAAACCAAGAGAAATCTACTGATCCCAGAAACATAGAATTCCACTGTTTCTACCTTATTATTGAACATTATACCAACCACATACAATACAGACATAGCATGAGACCGTAGATGGAACAATCTCTCTCCATGTTCTGCTACCATGTGATCTTACATTGCTGATGGTATAGGCGCTACAATTATATATTTAACATTAACTCTTTTTTAAAAAAATGGCACTCATCATCCTAACTATGGATGAAGCTATACATTCAAATGCCAAAGACATGACAGAACTCATGGAGTGAATGGTCACCTCCATAGCCCATGTAATCCAGAGTGTATCTGACATATTTCCCCTAACCTCTGCCGCATGTCCAACAGGCTTCTTGCTGCTGTGACCAGAGTCCAGTCATTAGAGCTGGGCTTAACAGCATCTTGATCCCTAGCAGTCCTCTGATCATCTAAGGTCACGGCTGTTGCACCCTCCCGCATCTGCTGGGCTCTCATTCACATGTTGCTTCAAAGTGCATACAAAAGTGCAAAAGGCATTGGCTTCAAATCTCATGCGGCACTCAGGCTAATCACACGTTCACACCTCTGGCGTAGCAGCCCACTTGCACCGTACATTATTGATGACCACTCAAGAGATGCATTTTGAAATATGTCATTGGCACTTACCTTTGTAGATCAGAGCAGATTTTTAACCTGTTTCCTGCACTTGACCCATTTATCATTCCAAATTGTTCACCACCTCTTCAACCTCTCTTCAGGCTGCATTGGGCTGGCAGGAGGGCCTTCTGATCCCATCTGCATGAAAGATCACCTCCTGCCTTGTCCTGAAACCCTGAAAGCCTGCAGGGGGCATCGCTGAACTGTGGCGCTGGCCTGGTTGAAAGGTCAGGTATCGGGTCTGGTTGGGCCTTGGGATTAAACTCAGATGAATATAGCACTCTTTAGCACTGTAGTGCTCTGGCTGTAATCAAAGCCATCCGGGTGCAACTTCAGGAATGGCTCAGTCACTGAAATACTTCTGAAGTGTAACCTCGGTAGAAACTGTGGGAACCAATTCTAATTCTCTTCCCCCACCTGGTGAGGCACTAAGACATATATGAGTCCATTTCCACAGCTAGTAATTCCCGAATAGGTCACTAGTCTGTTGCCAGCGGCTTATAGCTTGAGAGGCCCCACTGCACATCAAGCCAACCATGTTATGAACGCACCTTCCTCAGCCTTCAGGTCCTGGGGTGGGTCTCAAACCCATAACTTCTGGCTCAGAAGTAGAGTCACTACCACAAACCTTCTGGGAGCCAATTAGCAACCCCCCACAATCAGCAATGTGATAAGTATCAGGTAATATGTCTTTGATGTTGATTCACAGATTCATGTTTGCTTGGATAGCAGGGATAATTCCTCTGCTCCTCTTCAAAATAGTATTATGGGGTATTTTACATCTTTTAAATAATTTATAGGAAGCAAAGGGTGAGGGAAAATATTTTTTTCTCAGATTAGAGAAAATTTGGAAGTGCTTGGTCCATTTATGTACTTGTATTAGAACATGGGCTAAGAAAGCGTGATGTCAGAATATGCTGATAATTTTTAAAAACAGGATTTTTAAAAAGCACGGAAAACAGTAAAATATTTTAGGAGAACATTCAAAATAATTTGCAAAAGGAGTAAAAGTGATGTGAGGAAAAATGTTTTCACTCAGTGGATGGTTGGAGTCTGGAACCAACAGCCTGAACGGGTGGTGGAGGCAGGTTCAATCGAGGTACTCCAAAGGGGATTGGATTGCTATCTGAAAAGAAAGAATGCGAAAGGTTACAGGAAGAAGGTGGAGCAGTGGGACTAAATAGAATGCTCTTTCAAAGAGCCAGTACAGATTTGATTAGCTGAATGGCCTCCTATACTGAAACGATTCTGTGATAAGCTCAATTGGTAGACATGTGACAGATGCAAGTAAAGGGGAGATGTAGAAGATCAGAATAGAAGAAAAGAAATACACTTTCCTTTTCTTTTTAATTTTTCCAATTAGGTGGCAATTTAGCTTAGCCAATTCACCTACTCTGCACAACTTTGGGTTGTGGGGGTGAGGCCCACGCAGACACGGGGAGAATGTACAAACTCCATACGCACAGTGATCCAGGGCTGGGATCGAACCCGGATCCTCGGCACGGTGAGGCAGCAGTGCTAACTACTGAGCCACCGTGCTGCCCCATGGGTACATTTGGAAAGAAAATGAAAAGTGTGAATGAACAGCAAGATAAACCATAACAAGAGCCTACCAAGTTTTGTGTTTTGTCTTTACATAGCACCTTAACATTGAAAAATGACATAAGACATTTGATTTTTACATAAACAAGCAAGTATGCCATGGGCGGGATTCTCCGGTCTGCAATGCCGAAATCATGTTCGGCTATTGGCCGGAGAATCCTCTTTGGTGCTAAAATCGGGGGCGGTGCTGCTTTTGCGATGCTCCGTCCCCTCCAAAACACGAGTACGCCGTTAGGATAGCCTCAGGACGTCACCTGAGGTCCTCCCCCGATGGGCTGAGTTCCTGATGGCATGAGACACGTGTGCTATTTTTTTCTGGGAATCCAGCGTGGCGGCTGTGGACTGAGTCGAGCGCCGCCACAGTCGGGTAGGAACCGTTCCGCGGGCAGGGGAGACTTTGGCGGAGGCTGGGGGCACTGGTGGGGGGTGATCGGGGGGGTGGCGAGCCTGGTCAAAAGGGGGCATTATTTGGCAGGCCTGGTCCGGGCGCAGCCAATGCCAGGTTGCACTGCACGGCCGCTGCAGGCCGCCACCGTGCTCATGCTCGGCCATGGACCCGGCAATTTTCCGGCCATATCCGCAGCTACAGCCGGAGGCTCAGCGCTGCGTGCCTGATACACCCCCCCCTTCCCCCCACCAGACGGAGGATCAGTGCAGCCTTTGCGCGTTTTGTTGGGCGTAAAACTCCACTGATCCCACATCAGCGTCAGCACTTAGTCTCCCAAACGGAGAATCCAGCCCCAGATCTACTGCATTTTTTCAATCTGCCCATTCAGTCACTTCAAAAGTATCCATTATGCCATCAAACATGGCATACACATAACAAATCTATGTTTGCTGTTCTGGATCAGCTCATGCATTTCCAAATTATCAATAATTTTATGGATTCTATACGTTTTCTCACAATTAACACTAGACTAACCCTTCACACCATTTGCAACCTGGTAAATTAGTGTTCTTAGCTCCAGCTTTTGTTGTTTCTTTCCATTGAAACTTTTAATGAGATAGGAATGAATAAATATTATGCCTCACTAAACCAGTAAAGTAAATGCACCCATATTTTATGATGGCATTTCTCCTAAAATATATACTTGATTTTACTGTACACAAAGATTTTGGTGGCTTATTTCTGCCAGAAAGTAGAATATTACATCTTACAGCCACAATTGTATTTCAGCCCTTACATACCTACTGTAGCAACTTCAGTACAATACTGAGGGACCAGTGCTTTGTAAGTTTATATGAAATTTTAAACGTTATCTGTTTGTCTTTTCAGATGAACATTAAGGACCCTACGCCTGAAAACTGCCCTGGCCAACATTCTTCCCTGGACCCTCAGCATAAAAATGTAATTCAACACATTTGCTGTCTGTGGAACACTTTTGATTACAAACTATCTGCCAGATTGCCTACAAAGAAAATTTATTCATTCATTGCGAAGCACTTTCAGTTGATCCCAGGACAAAGAAACAATCAATGCAGTTTTTTTTCTTTCTGCTCAATCTGATTTATTAATACAAAGAATAATACAGCACAGGAACAGACCCTTCGGACCTCCCAAGCCTGCGCTGATCACGTATCCTATCTAGACCAACCGCCTGTATCCTTCTACACCCCGTCTGTTCACGTGCCTATCCAGATACGTCTTATAGGTCGCTAATGTATCTGCCTCAACCACCTCACCTGGCAGTGCATTCCAGGCCACCACCACCCTCTGTGTAAAAAAACTTCCCCCGCACATCTCCACTGAACCTTTCCCCCCTCACCTTGAACTTGTGCCCCCTTGTAATTGTCATTTCTGTCCTGGGAAAAAGCCTCCAACTGTTCACCCTATCTACCCCCTAATAATTTAATAAACTTCTATCAGTTCGCCCCTCAACCTCCGTCTCTCCACGGAGAACAATCCCAGTTTATTCAATCGCTCATCGTAGCTAATACCCTCCATACCAGGCAACATCCTGGTAAACCTTTTCTGTACTCTCTCCAAAGCCTCCACGTCCTTCTGGTAGTGCGGTGACCAGAAATGTGGCCTACCAGCGTTCTATATAATTGTAACATAATTTTCGAGCTTTTATACTCGATACCCCGTCCTATGAAGGCAAGCATGCCATATGCTTTCTTTACCACCATTTCCACCTGTGCTGCCATTTTTAAGGATTTGTGGACCTGCACACCCAGATCTCTGTGTGTCTCTATGCTCCTGATGGTTCTGCCATTTATTTTATCGCTCCCACCTGAATTGGATCTACCAAAATGCATCACCTTGCATTTGTCTGGGTCAAATTCCATCTGCCATTTCTCTGCCCAATTTTGCAGCCTATTTATATCCTGTTGTATTCTCTGATAATTTTCATCACTATCCGCAACTCCTGCAATCTTAGTATCATCCGCAAACTTGCTAATCAGACCTGCTACGTTTTCTTCCAAGTAATTTATATACATTACAAAGAGCAGAGGTCCCAGAACTGATCCCTATGGAACACCACTAGTTACAGACCTCCATTTGGAAAAACACATCCTCTGTCTTCTATGGCCAAGCCAGTTCGAGATCCATCCAGCTAGTTCACCTCTGACCCCATGTGATCTAACCTTTTGAACCAGCCTGCCATGAGGGACCTTATCAAATGCTTTACTAAAGTCCATATAGACAGCCCTTCCCTCGTCAATCCTCCCTCGTATAAAACCATGCTGTCTGTCGCTAATAAGACCATTCACTTCCAAATGTGCATAGATCCAGGGCGCGATTCTCTGCTCCCGCGACTAAGTGCCCACACCATCGTGAACGGCGTTGAGGTTCACGACGGCGCGAAACGGCCCGATCTCGTTCGATTCAGGGCCCGAAAATGGGCTAGGATCGGGGCCGCGAGAAACTCGGGGGGCGTATCGCTAAAGCAGCGTCGTCAGCGCGCGCCAGGCATTGGCACCACATAAAAGCGGCACCGCGTCATCCGCCGCCTAACTGGTGTCACCCGCGCATGCGTGGTTGCCGTCCTCCCTGAGGCCGCCCCGCAAGAAGATGTTGGATGGATCTTGCGGGGCGCGGAGGAAAGGAGGTCCTCCTTCAGAGAGGCTGGCCCGCCGATCGGTGGGCACCGATCGCGGGCCAGACCCCTTTTGAGTGCAACCCCGGTGAAAGAACCCCCCTCGCCCCCCTACAGGCCGCCCCCCCCCCCCCAGTGTTCCCGCTCTGTTCCCGCCGGCAGCAACCAGGTGTGGATGGCGCCGGCGAGAAGCCGTCGTTTTGGGCAAGCCGCTTGGCCCATCCGGGCCGGAGAATAGCGGGTGTAGCGGAGAATCGCCATTTTGGGTGTCCCGGGCGATTCTCCGGCCTGTGCCGCACAGAACTCGACGGGGCCATTCCCGCCGCTTGGGTGCATCGCGGGAGGGCGTCGGACCGGCGTCGCGGGGAAAAATGGCGCACCAGGCGATTCTCCAAACCGGTGCAGGAGCGGAGAATCGCGCCCCCTATCTCTGAGAATATTTTCCAACAATTTCACTATCCTTGACATCAAGCTCACTGGCTTATAATTACCTGAGTTATTCTTGCAACCCTTCTGAAATAACAGGACAACATTAGCTATCCTCCAATTCTCTGGGATCTCACCTGTGGCCAATGAGGATACAAAGATTTCTGTCAGAGGCCCAGCAATTTCATCTCTTGCCTCCCTCAATAATCTGGGATAGATGCCATCTGGCCCTGGGGATTTGTCTACCTTAATGCTTTTTAACACACCCAACATTTCCTCCCTCGTAATAACGACCTGTTCTAAAGTATTTACACATCCCTCTGAGACACCACCAATCTACATCAATGTCCATGTCCTTTATTAATACCGATGCAAAATACTCATTAAGGACCTCACCTACTTCCTCTGGTTCTATAACATAATTTCCCTCCTTTGTCCTTGAGTGGGCCAACTTTTTCTCTAGTTACCCTCTTGTTCCTAATATACAGATAAAATGTCTTGGGATTCTCCTTAATCCTGTCTGCCAAGGACATTTTGTGACCTCTTTTTGCCCTCCTAACTCCCTGCTTGAGTTCTTTTCTACTTTCCATGTATTCCTCAAGTGCTTCATCTGTTTTTAGTTGTCTGTACCTCACATATGCATCTTTTTTCCTTTTGACAATATTCTCAATTTCCCTGGTCATCTGTGTTTCCTGAATCCTGCCTTTCCTGTCTTTCCTTTTTCCCGGTACATGCCTGTCCTGCACTCTCATCAACTGCTCCTTAAAAGACTCCCACAGGCCAAATGTGGATTTACCCTCAAACAGCCTCTCCCAAACAACAGCCTCCAAATCCTGCCTAATCTGCTTGTAGTTAACCTTCCCCCAATTTAGCACCTTAACCCTAGGACAACACTTGTTCTTTTCCATGAGTATCCGAACGCTTACGGAATTGTGGTCACTGTTCGCCACATGTTCTCCCACTACAACGCTAATGACCTGGCTTTCACTGACCAGGTTTTCGGTTTTGGTTCCAACCTATCTCAATGTAAAACCTTTTACTTGACTATCATCACAAAGGGCTGGGATTTTTATGAGGTGCCATGGTGTCCAAACTCCATTATTAAAAAGTTGGAGGGGGGAGTCTGCCCAATGCTGAGAGAAATGTTAATTGACTTAAGATGAGACTTGCATCTGTTTCTCAGTAGGAGGTCCTGCCTCAGAGATTTGTCAGCCAATCCGATTGGGTGACAACTCTTAAGTCCCAGCCATGCCAGCCTGTAGCCATGGCCACTGCTGAGACTACAGGCAGTCCCACCAACCTGAGGAGCCCAGGCAAATCTGGGGCAGGTGGCCCATGGAATGGGGGTCTGGGGTTAAAGAATAGAAAGACTTTTGGGCAGGAGTGCATCCTATGTGCCCAAGGAGCCATCAAAGCGGGTTCCCACCCAGCCCCTGCAACTAAATATAGATGGCAACAGGATAAGACCCTTAAGTGACCATTGATTGGCCACTTAAGAACTTCAATAGGACCAAGAACAGGCACATTAACCCCATAAAATTTCAGGCAGTCCGGCGGGGGGGGGGGGGGGGGGGGGGGCGGGGGGGGGGGGGGGGGGGGAGAATATGAGGCAGAAGGCCACCTGTTGAATTTACTGCCCCGCCACTTTCAAACTCATGGGTTGAGGGCACATAAAATTCAGCCCAAGGAAAACATACTCCCTTTGGAAATTCAATGGGCAAAAGTTAAAAATGTGAAAGTGTTAGTTAACTCAATGGTTCAAGCACATTGGAGTATATTGCTATGGGATTCAGGCTGAATTTTCCCACTCCATGGACCCATTATTTGTAAAGCATACAGTCCTCAGACCTACGACGCAGTTGGTTCCTGAAAACCATGTTGTAAGTCAAAACATCATAAATCGGAATAGATTTTCCTGTAGGAACAATGGTAAAAATTGGGGATAGGTTCCTGAACCAAGGCAGGCAATCACTCGAAGGTGATCTGGCAGTGTTAAGTGCTCTCAACTCTTTCCCTGTCGAGTCACTGAGGTGATTGTAAATGCCTGCAGACCTTATCACAAGTTTCATGGTTAGTATGGAGATATAACGAAGCCATTCATCACTGTCAGTTACCTGTTCAACCTTGAACTATGCAAGTCTCAACACTTGTTAAACACAAAGTAAGCGTATAAATGTATTTAAAATGTTTTCACAGGGTGGCACGGTGGTACAGTGATTAGCACTGCTGCCTCACAGCACCAGATACCCTGATTTGATTCAGGCCTTGGGTGACTGCCTGCATGGAATTACACTTTCTCCCTGTGTTTGTGTGGATTTCCTCCGGGTGCTCTGGTTTACTCCCACAGTCCAAAGATGTGCAGGTTAGGTGGATTGGCCATGTTGAATTGTCCCTTAGTGTCCAAATGTTGGGCGGAAGAATGGGCCTGGGTCGGTGCGGACTCGATGGGCCAAAAGGCCTCTTTCTGCACTGTAGGAATTCTATGATTCTATGAAAACACTAATTTCAAACTTCATAAAGATGGTTCAACCTGTCCAGTTATACAGATGGGCGACATAGAATGTCAATGCACACATATGAATGTGCTGGCATGGTGTCATAAAGTCGGAACCAACCTGGTAAAGTTGAAATGGGATGTCGATTTATATACATTGTAAGTGCCGTTCGTTGCAACTTGAACATAATAAAGTCGAGGACTGCCTGTAATTCCAAATCTTGGAATCATTCTTGTTACTGTTTTCTGAACCACCTCTAATGCTGAAATCCTTTTAAAGAAAGGCTGCCTAAAATTGTATGTAATATTCTCTCTGTGGTCTCATTGGAATCGGTAATCAAGCAAAGTTATCACAATTGTTTTAGTCAAATTATCAATGACTACGTTCAAATCCTTTTATCTTACAGATTTACTGGGTTGTTCAGAAATATTTACTCATTGTGTATTAAATCATTAATGTTTTCTGCAAATATATCCACTACCTTACATTTATTGGGACAAATTGAGTTATGGAATCTAATTAATCTACATTAATATCCAATTGCGTGTTTTTTCCTCTTCCCTATATTTATCATTGTCTTAAAGCTTGGTACCCTTAGAAACTACCTTCAAATAATACATAAAAAGCGTGCACAGCAAAGAACCTTTCTAGAACTCCATGGGTCACCGCTCACTGGACAGACTTTATGCATTTCAGTCCAACCAACCAAATTGCTATTAATTCCCTGAATGTTGATGTAAATTCTAACCATTGGATAGCCCTCATCTATTGGTTATCAGTTATTTCCGTTAGCTGTAAAAGTCAATTAAATAGATGAGATTCTCCACTCACATTTGTTACTAGGCTTTAAATATTAACTCATCCATCAACCAATTGCCTTGGTTTAAGAAATGTTGTGGGAACCAAGCCACATATATTTACTCCCCTATCGACAGAGGGGAACATAATGCTTGAGCAACTCTTATTCAAGAAAGCATGAATATATATACTTCTACATCTTCAGAAGATAATCTATTTTGTGAATTGCCATTTGTTCTTGAGGAAGAAGTTTAATCAACTCTATTTTAAAAAGGAGAACTTGCAGAGGTTACTGATCTTGCAGCTGAGAGATGACAGAGGTGCATTGTCTACAGAAAGCTATGACCAACTTGCTGCAAAAATTTCCAAAGCAAGATTAAACGAATTGCATATAAAACCAGTTTCTTCCCTCTTCACTCATCAACACATATAAGTTGCTTGTCACTCCCTCATAATTTATTCATAGCTCTGGCTGAACGGAGAAATCAATAAAACTGTCTTGTAAATAAGGAACGGCAAAAGGTTTAGATTTATCAGCTTTGTACCATATTATGGAAATATAGGCATGTCCCCACACTCCTGATGTACATTTGTCAAAGGAGGTCAGGTATACTGATGGAATGAAAAGTTGTATTTCCTATGTTCTTTTGCATATTGAGCGACTGAAGAATGGAGCATTTCTTTCATGGTTGTGTTTTTATGATACTAAGCACTGTAGAATGAGAACATTTCCATTCTTGAGTGTTTTTTGTTTGTACTTTATTCATGGATCATTATTGTGGAACGCTAAAGGTTTAAAAATAAATTAAGTGTTGGAAGAAACCACGTTTAATTGTATGAAACCATTCTTATGTTCCTACCTGAAGCTCTAGGTAAAATTACACAAATCAATGACCAAAGTAGGTTTGAAATAAAGATGCTGCATGTAATATTTAGAATTATATGGAGCAGAATCTTGGTGGCTAGGTAGCAGCAAGAACCATGGGGGCTGCTGGATGCTTAATTTCTGCCTGTCATGCCTGTTCTGAGCTGCCACCATGTTTTGAGATTGGTGCCTTCTGTCTTGGACTCTAGCAAGGAGGATTTGGTTCTTAGACAGACTGTACACATCAACTGGTATCTGCTTAACATTTGTTTATTATTATGACTTCTAAATAGTTTTAAAGTAGGCATATCGCTCTTAAACAGGATTCCAACCTCTCCCTTGAGAGTCTAACACATGACTGACTAGTGTCAGTGGTACATCATCAACACATCTGTTAACCCTTTATACTACATTGCCAGCTTCCTGAAGCTGTTTTGACGGAGGACGATGGGAGCCAGCAACCTGCCTAATTCTAAGCATAAGTCTAATTACGCTTCTTTTCACCCTCTACTTACAGTTATTTCTATTGCTCCATTGCCCACTTTCTCATGCAATGACACTCTTGCGATGTCAAAGGCTTCCTTCTCCAATCTAATGAGGATGGCAAGCTGGGCAGTCATCCACCTTTGTGAGCCCTCTCCCTGACATTGCGTACCCTTTTTTCCTGCAAGGTTAAAAGAGTGAGAGATATTCTCCGACCCCCCGCTGGGTCGGAGAATGGCCGTTGGCCGCCGTGAATCCCGCCCCCGCCGAAGTCTCCGGTACCGGAGATTGGGCGGGGGCGGGGATCGGGCCGCGCCGGTTGGCGGGACCCCCCGCTGGATTCTCCGGCCCGGATGGGCCGAAGTCCCGCCCAGAAATTGGCTGTCCCGCCGGCGTAAATCAAACCTGGTATTTACCGGCGGGACCAGGCGGCGTGGGCGGGCTCCGGGGTCCTGGGGGGGGGGCGCGGGGCGATCTGACCCCGGGGGGTGCCCCCACGGTGGCCTGGCCCGCGATCGGGGCCCACCGATCCGCGGGCGGGCCTGTGCCGTGGGGGCACTCTTTCCCTTCCGCCTCCGCTACGGTCTCCACCATGGCGGAGGCGGAAGAGACTCTCCCCACTGCGCATGCGCGGGAAACTGACAGCGGCCGCTGACGCTCCCGCGCATGCGCCGCATTTCCGCGCCAGCTGGCGGGGCAACAAACGCCATTTCCGTCAGCTGGCGGGGCGGAAATCCCTCCGGCGTCGGCCTAGCCCCTCAATGTTGGGGCTAGGCCACCAAAGATGCGGAGCATTCCGCACCTTTGGGCCGGCGCGATGCCCGTCTGATTGGCGCCGTCTTTGGCGCCAGTCGGCGGACATCCCGCCGTTGGGGGAGAATTTCGCCCAAGGCAATGCTGGCATCTCTCACTATTTGCACTGGCTCAATAAAATGGGATGCTGCATTTGTTAATTTTGTCGCTCCTCAGTAGAGCTAGGGGATTAAACCTTGCTCGTCGGTCAGTAAACATCCTAGGAACTCACTTCTGCCATGTTCAAGAGCATCGTGCACCCTCAAGTTGCTCAGCTGCTATGTCTGCCAATGGTTGTAGACGTAAATGCCCGTCATCAGCATATGCTGCACTCACTTTTCCAGAATGAAGCAAGTCATTAAACCTTTCACGGCACTGCGCCCAGACCCTCCTCAGAACACTGTGGCTGCTCACTTGCTTTGAGAACTCCAGCCAGGTCTGCTTGGTTTGGTTGGTTGACCTTCTCCTGCGACTATCTGAGAACAAGATGCCTGATTATCCTTAATCACCTCCCACATTACTGAACTTTGGAGTTACCCTGCCATGGATGTCTGCTCCTCGCTTCTCCCTGGCATAGTGTTTCAATACTAGAAACCACACTAATGGCTCCTGTCATCCCTTTAAATTAGACCCAAACTTACAGCATTCCACCTTCTTCCCTCGCATCCTACTTCACGATGGTCGCCAAACCTACCCTCCTCCCAATTAGGACTGACCTCTAGGAAAATCACATCCCAGGACTGCTTCTCCCTCAGACCGGAGTTGGGACTCGGTGGCACAGTAGTTAGCACTGCTGCCTCACAGCTCCAGGGACCCGGGTTCAATTCCGACCTTTGGGTGACTGTACGGAGTTTGCACCTTCTCACCATGTCTGCGTGGGTTTCCTCTGGGTGATCCGGCCTCCTCCTAAAGTCCAAAGATGTGCAGGTTAGGTGGGATTATGGTGTTACAGGAAGGAGGCGGGGGAGTAGCTGTAGGTAGGGTGATCTTTCAGAGGGTCAATGCACTGCAGGAATTCTGCGGTTCTAAAGAGTTTTGAAATTATGACTGGGGTCGTGACTCCAACATGGATTGAAAAGGACATTGGTTTTTTAATTCCCTAAGGTGTATAACTAATTAGAGTTTTCTGCAGAATGAATGACACACTGAGCAGCTACAGAATTTGAGATGAAATGCTCTGTGACTTAGAACAGAGACCAAGCCACTCCCTTCTTTACCACTCTGCGGCCTCCAGCACATCTCCTCAGTTATTATGAGACTATGCTCATTTAGTTCCATTTCTAATAATTCAGTCACGCCCAGGGCATCTTTGCTTTCACTATCACTGCCAGGAAGAGCTACGCCAGGCCATGAGGTTACAGAATTTGACGGGGTACAATTCTGCTGCTGATGGCCTACAGTGGGTCATTGCTACCCAGTTTTGAGATGCTAGATCTGTTATAAATTTATCCAATTTACCATGGGGAAAATCCCATGATGAAGAGTGTTCTCAGTCAGAAGACAGACTTGGTCTCCCAAAGACTATGTGTTGGTTACTCCTATCAATACTGTCATAGTCAGGTGAAATTGTGATCGGTGAAGATGAGGTCAAGTCAGTTTTTTCCCTCATGTTAGTTCTCTCACCACCAACCATAATTTTAGACTACAAGCAATGTCTGTATGGTCTCAACAGCTCTGTTTGTATCAGTGCTACCAAGTAATCTTTGGTCATTGAAGACCCTACCTGGAACCTTTGCCACCTCAACGCTTCTTCTAAGTGTTCAAGCTGGAGGAATTCTGAATTATCAGCTGACAGAGTAAAGTAGGTGGTTCCTTGTCCCTGATGCCAGAGGACAAAGGCATAGCCAACTTTATGGAGGTGTCTAGTTGATAGGTCTACATCTGAGTGTTTAACTGGTGTGTTTTGACTAGCCTATGGGATAGCCCTCCCAATTGTGACATAAGTACCTTGACGGTATCAAAGTGGACCATGTAAGGTCGACAGGGCTACATGTGTCTTTGTCATGTCTGATTCCGATGCCAAGTGGTCTGTCTACTTCCTACTTTTGTGCATCAGCAGTGTGATGCAACTGAATGCTTGCTAGGTCTTATCAGAGGACAGCAATGAATCAACCATATTGCTGTGGGTCTAGAGTCCATCTAGGGCAGGCGGACTAAGGTTTGCTGGTTTCCTTCCTTGAAATGCTAAGACATATTTGCTGTTGGTTTTTTGTGCATGATGAGAACAATCTCAGAAGTTTAACACATATCTGCATACACCTGTCCAATTATCGCCTGCATAATTCTCTGAGTAAACAGCTACATTTGATTTTCACCTGGCCCTGACACATCAGAATTTATGAATACATGTAATGATTTTACTTCGGAAATAATTCAGATCAGCAAATCATATGAGGTGAATTTACACTCATGATGAAGAGGATTTTTCAAATGTTAAAAAACCTGTGAAGCAGCTGCATTGTTTCTAGTTAAAAGAACATTGCTTTTTGAAGACAACCTGATGTTTGCTATGAGTCTTCACATACAGTAATTATAAAAATAATGCTCCATTTGGACCCTCTTCAAGGCCATGGTATGTATGGGGAAATTGCTACGTAGAAACATAATCTAGCTCTGAAAGGCAGGAATGAGCTTCCAGCCACCAGAATTAGGCATTCATATCCAACAGTTGTCTCATCATGGTGCAAGGTATGTCTCAATTAACTCAATTGAAATTCAGGAATAATTCTCAACGGTTTATTTAAAATCTGTGGTGGATGGAGCTTAATGGACAATGATGAGGTTATCCATTTTAGACCTAAGAAAGATAAATCAGAATATTTTCTAAATGGTGAGAAACTAGAAATAGTAGCTCAACTATTCCCACCAAAGAAGAGTACAAATTTGCCAGAAGTTTCACTTCCAGCATTGAGGAAACCTTGCAATCTTTCACAATCTCGTGTCTTCTTTTCCTGCTACTAATAAAAGGAGACTCGCAGGTCTGGTTTCAAGTGTCATTATTTACACAGTACTCATTGAGGAAAACAGTAGACAGTTACAAGAAGAAGACACACCAGTGACCCACTCAGTGGTTGCACACCGGTCCCTCTGAACTTGGCCATTTCTATATGATGCCTCCTTTGTGGCTTTGGAATAGATGGGTGCAGTCTGTTCACATGTCTCTGCCTACTGCTAAGGAGTATGGGGTATCCTCATCATGGAGGAGCCAGTGCGAGTACCTCCAGAGGTTGCTGCACCTTCATCACTGGGCCTGCTCCACAGATCCTCCCAATGAAGGGGGCCCAAGGAGGCTGAGTCTAATGACGATGTCCCATGAGCAGTGAGATCTCCATCTTCTTTGGTGACAGCATCAGCTCTTAGCTGGTGTTTCAGATGTATGGAAGGGAGTACCAGCTGGGACACAATAGTCATCTCCAAATATCTCTGTGCCATTAGTGCCACTGAACAATCCAGGCTACACAATGTACCAAGCATCATGTGCACGTCAATACACAATTACTGCATACATTCCAAGGGATACCTCATTTGGCTTTCCATGAAGATAGCCACTCTCTCAGTGGAACAGCTGATGTGCTAAATGCCCTGTGCCATGGCAGTGGACACTGTCTGGATGGCTTCCTCCATTCTCTATCCATGACTTTGCACAACCTCAGGAATCTCTAACTTGTGGGAGAATATCTGCTGCTGCTGATCTATGTAAATCCTCCTTTCCAGTGACTTCTGATACGCTGCATCTGTGTCCAGCTGTGCAGGGAACTACACACAGCTATGTGTGCCTCCAGCACCACCTTCTGAATACTGGTCCAGCCATCTAACTGAGCATGAATACCCACCGAGGTGATTGCATCTCTTCTAGTAGACACTGTGCTTGTAAGATTTGTCAGTTATTTGCCTACTGCTGCTCTTGGCCCAGTAATGGTGAGGGAAATAGTCTTCATAGCTTAACATCTGCATTTTATCTTGCCATTTCTATGTGATTCCATCATGATTTATAATCCTGGCTATGTCCATCGCTCCCTTCTTCATGGGCATGATGACTTGAAGGTAGAAGGCTCCTCCACCAGACTGGTCCATTTCCTGAGCTTTCCGAACCTGATTTTCCTGCAAGCAGAAAATACAACAAGATTATGTTATTCTCTAAGTCTGAATAAATATTGTAGACTTCCAGTTAACACAAATACTTTATTCAGAGAGTTTGTCCTGTTTCCAGAGCTCAACTAGATGTAATACAGTCAAGAGGTATCACCAGTGAAACTAAGGTAAACAGCCTATGCTAAGCTATCCCTGTGTGCTGCTGCTCACTAGCTCTGTGCTTCTAAAAGAGGTGGATCCTGCCTTGGGTCGGACCCTTTATACCCGTCTCTGATGCTGCCCTCTAGTGATGCTGTGGCTTTTACATCTGTGCTGTTGTCCCTGGTGTATGTGCAGATGTACAGATCACTACATCCCCCCCTTTAAATTGACATGTTTTCTAGACTGGCCTCAAGAAAACTGTACATAACAAGTGGTGAGAATAAGCAAATCTGCACACTGTGAAAATGATAAAAGTAATACAGAAACAATTAACTATGTTATGAGTCCATCGTGAGAAATGTCCATATTCGCCTGGTGCGTGTGTTGAAGTTTTGTTACAAATCTAGCTGGTCGGGTGCCTTACGGCTTCTGCTGGAGCGTCTCAACGGTGGTAGTAGGGATGATGGTTTGATGTCATCAAGAGTACTGTCTGGCGTTGTGTGGCGAGGAATGTCCTGTGGACAAATGGACTCGGTCAAGTCCAGTGTGGGAAACACCGGCATTGTAGGCTGAAGCATTAACAGATCCCGGCGGTTACGGCGAAAAGGTACTCCCGCTGACGATTTGACAATGTAGGACCGTGGTGCCTCCTTCCTGGTCACCGTGGCTGGCTCAGACCATCCACCTTCTGGGTCCCTGATTCTGACGATGTCGCCTATTGTCAGTGACTTGAGTGGGATCACATGTTGATCGTAGTATTGTTTTTGTTTGGACCGTAGTACCCTCATTTTGTCGAGGACCAGAGCGTTGTCGGGGTCTCGGAATTGTATCGCCGGTAGGGTTGTCCGGATTTCTCTGCCGAAGAGCATCTGTGCTGGTGACAGTCCTGAGCTCAATGGGGTTGCTCGGTAGGATAACAGCGCTAGGTTGATGTCCGAGCGTGAATCTGTTGTCTTGCTAATGAGTCGTTTAACGATGTGGACACCTTTTTCCACTTTCCCATTTGACTGTGGGTAGCGCGGACTGGATGTTACATGCCGAAAGCTGTAGCTGTCTGATAACACTTTCTATTCCCAGCTCGCGAAGCAGCGACCATTATCTGACATCACCACACGCGGGATTCCATGTCGCGAGAATGACTCCTGGCACGCCTTGATGACAGATGAAGACATGAGATCAGGGAGCTTCAGTACCTCCGGATAGTTTGAGTAATAGTCCATGATCAAGACGTAATCACGCCCTGCGGCATGAAATTCTTGATTTCTCAAGGAATTAAGGGCTATGGAGAGAGAGCGGGTAAATGGAGTTGAAATCAGCCATGATTGAATGGTGGAGTGGACTCGATGGGCCGAATGGCCTTACTTCCACTCCTATGTCTTATGGTCTTATGGAAATAGGTCAATGCCCACTTTTGTCCACGGTGCCATTGTGAGTTCGTGTTGCTGCAGTGGTTCTTTACACTGTGTGGGTTGATGTCTTTGACAGGTGTCACATGTCATGACCATGTCCGTTATGTCTTGATTCATGCCGGGCCAGTACACAGCCTGTCGTGCTCGCCTTTTGCATTTCTCAATTCCTAGGTGGCCTTCATGAATCTTACGTAGCATCTCGGCGCGGAGAGTGGCCGGAATCACAATCTGCGCATTGCGTAGCAGCAGGCCATCAACTTCAATCAGTTCTGACTTGACATTCTGAAATTGTGGACATTGTCCCCTTGTCCAACCGTGCTGGAGTAGGTGCAGCATCCTCCGTAAGGTTGCGTCTTTCTGCGTCTCCTGTCGGATTAGGCGAAGCTTCTCATCCGAAGCAGGCAAATTCTCCATGCACAACTGTGTTTGGGCCTCGATTTCTCTGACGGGGGCTGGTGGTGCGCTGTCAGTGCCAATTGATCGGGACAGTGTGTTGGCAATGGCAAGGCCTCTTCCCGGAGTGTATACTAGGGTGAAATCATACCTTCGCAGCTTCATCATGATGCGCTGCAGACGAGGTGTCATGTCATCCAGATCCTTCTCTATGATATGGACCAACGGTCTGTGGTCTGTTTCCACTATGAACGTGGGCCGGCCGTACATGTAGTCGTGGAACTTCAGAATCCCAGTGAGGAATCCGAGACATTCATTCTCGATTTGTGCATATCTGCACTCAGTTGCGGTCATGGCCCTGGACGTGTATGCCACCGGGACCCTGTCAGACTGGTCGTCCTGTTGGAGGAAAACGGCGCCAATCCCGTCCTGGCTGGCGTCAGTGGAGATCTTGGTGGGTCTGGTTGCATCAAAAAAAGCAAGGGTCGGTGCCCTCGTTAGTTGCTGTTTGAGATCCACCCATTCATTCCGGTGACGTTGTGTCCACTCAAACTCAGTGGTCTTTCAGAGGAGATTGTGCAAAGCTGCTGTCCGTGCGGACAGGTTTGGGATGAACCTGCCGAGGAAGTTGACGAAGCCCAGAAATCGGAGCACCGCCTTCTTGTCGTGTGGCGTCTTCATGGTCCCGATTGCAGCGATCTTCGCCTCATCAGGGCTGACACCCTGAGATGATATGGTGTCACCCAAAAAGGTTACAGACTCCTTCGCAAATGTGCATTTTGCCCGGTTCAGTTTCAAACCGTATTTATGAATCCTCTGAAACACCTTCTTCAGACGACAGAGGTGTTCTTCTTCAGTGGTGGACCATACGATGATGTCATCCACATAGACTCTGACACCCTCGATGCCCTCGGTCATTTGCTCCATTATCCTGTGGAAGATCTCTGACGCAGAGATGAAGCCGAAGGGCACGCGATTGAAGCAGAAATGTCCAAATGGCGTGTTGAACGTCCACAGTAATTTGCTTGCGTCATCGAGCTGTATCTGCCAAAATCCCTGCGAGGCATCGGGTTTAGTGAAGATACGAGCATTCGCCATCTCAGATGTGATCTCTTCACGCTTGGGGATGGGGTAGTGTTCCCGGCGAATGTTCTGGTTTAGATCCTTCGGGTCTCTACATATGCGAAAATCTCCAGAAGGTTTCTTAAGACAGATAATGGAGCTAACCCAGTCAGTCGGCTGTGTGACTCGCGATATTACGCCTTGTGACTGCAGTCTGTCGAGTTCCGCTTTCAACTTCTCCCGCAGTGGAGTTGGAACCCTCCTGGGCGGCTGAATGACGGGTTTGCCGTCTGTCTTCAGCATGATTTTGTATTGGCAGGGTAGGGTGCCCATGCCTTTAAATACGTCGGGGTATTCCTGTAGCATGCTGTGGATTGCAGCATCCAGGATTGATGGATCCTGGGTGTGCATGTAAATGCGTTGCACCAGCTGCAAGTCTTTGCAGGCCTGAGCGCCTAATAGTGATGATTTATTGTTGTCTACAATCTCGAATCATAGCTGCTTGCGTATCGTCTTGTTGTCCACCCGGAGATGGCACGATCTCGTTGAGGCGATCTGATTGCAGTTGTAGTCCTTCAGGCGACATGCAGCGGGTATTATTTCATGGTCTCCTGGAATCGAACGAAGATCCTTATTGGTGAGGAGGTTAGCTGAGGCCCCAGTGTCAAGCTTGAAGACTAATGGAAAGTCATTGACTTGCACAGTCGCAGTCCACTCACTGCTGGAATCAATGCTGTTGACCGGGTGAGGCGTGGCGATTGTTGCGTCATGTTCCTCAATTGTCTTGATCATGTCCACAACAAGCGAGTTGTCGCAAGCGAGGTTGAAGATTACTCATCATTGGTTTTTTTGTGCTCCGTTGAGTCTATGCTTTTTACGTTGCAGTTCATGTGTTTCTGTCTTGTGGTCTCATTTGCAGCTCTGCACTGTGAGGCAAAGTGGTTGTATTTGCCACATTTTAAACATTGTTTGCCAGAAGCTGGACATTGCCATTTTAAGTGGGCGTGTCCGCAGCGGGAACCCGTCATGACGCTGTCCCTCCACGCTCACGCATGCACAGTAGGCCTTTCTTCCGTGTCAAATCTTCGGGAGCACTGCGCATGCGTGTGGCCTGCATCCAGGTTCACGCCCGCGGGATTGCCGCTAGAGGAGCACCTTCTGGAAGCCTGGGCCACCATTTTGACAGGCACGACGTCGTGGTGAAGGCCTTGGTCCCGGTAAGTAAATTCCTCATATTCTTCTTTACTTTTTTCATGAGTAAAACATCTTTGCATGGCCGTTTCTAGGGTTAGGTCTTTTCATTTTAATAAAGATTTTCTGAGTCCCTCATCAGATATGCCATTGACGATCTGGTCTCTGATGACGGAGTCACGGAGGTTTTCAAAGTTGCAGGATTGAGCTAGTAATTTTAAATCAGTTACGAAACTGCTGAAAGATTCTCCCGGTTTTTGTAAACGCCTGGTGAACTTGAATCTTTCAAATATCTCATTGACCTCAGATTGACAGTGGATTTCAAATTTTTTGATGATTACTTCCAGCATTCCCTTGTCCTCCCCTTCCAGGGAGGTAAAGGAATTATATATTTCTAATGCCTGCGGCCCTGCCAGGGATAAGACAGACAGACTCTCGGCGGTTGTGGCAAGGACTAAACAACATAACGGGCTACAAAGCGAAGCCGAACAGTATCTCTGGCAGCAGCGCACCCCTCCCCGATGAACTCAATGCATTCTATGCTCGGTTCGAGCAGGTAACCAACAATCCGCTGTTGAGTGCCCCAGCAGCCCATAACTCACTAGTACCCGCTATCACAGCTTCCGAAGTCAGATTGGCCTTCCTGAAAGTGAACCCTCGGAAGGCGACGGGCCCAGACGGGACCCTGGTCGTGCACTCAGAGCCTGCGCGGACCAGCTGGCAGAGGTATTCGCGGACATCTTTAACCTGTCCCTACTCCACTCCGAGGTCCCCACCTACTTCAAGAAGACCGGTGCCAAAGAAGAACCAGGCAACGTGTCTCAATGACTACCGTCCTGTGGCCCTGACTTCAGTCGTAATGAAGTGCTTCAAGAGGTTGATCATGAAGCGCATCACCTCCATACTCCCAGAACGTCTTGATCCACTGCAATTCGCATACCGCTGCAACCGGTCCACATCAGACACCATTTCCCTGGCCCTACACTCATCCCTAGAGCATCTCGAAAACAAGGACTCCTACATTAGACTCCGATTTATTGACTACAGCTCCGTCTTCAACACCATAATCCCAGCCAAGCTCATATCTAAGCTCCGAAACCTAGGACTTGGCTCCCCACCCTGCAACTGGATCCTCAATTTTCTGACCAACAGACCACAATCAGTAACAATGAACAACAACACCTCCTCCACAATATTCCTCAACACCGGCACCCCGCAAGGCTGTGTACTTAGCCCCCTACTCTACTCCCTGTACACACACGACTGCGTGGCAAAACTTGGTTCCAACTCCACCTACATGTTTGCTGACGATACGACCATAGTGGGCCGGATCTCGAATAACGATGAGTCCGAATACAGGAGGGAGGTAGAGAACCTAGTGGAGTGGTGTAGCGACAACAATCTCTCCCTCAATGCCAGCAAAACTAAAGAGCTGGTAAATGACTTCAGGAAGCAAAGTACTGTACACACCCCTGTCAGCGTCAACGGGGCCGAGGTGGAGATGGTTAGCAGTTTCAAATTCCTAGGGGTGCACATCTCCAAAAATCTGTCCTGGTCCAGCCACGTCGACGCTACCACCAAGAAAGCACAACAGCGCCTATACTTCCTCAGGAAACTAAGGAAATTCGGCATGTCCACATTAACCCTTACCAACTTTTACAGATGCACCATAGAAAGCATCCTATCGGGCTGCATCACAGCCTGATATGGCAACTGCTTGGCCCAGGACCGCAAGAAACTTCAGAGAGTCGTGAACACCGCCCAGTCCATCACACAAACCTGCCTCCCATCCATTCACTCCATCTACAGCTCCCGCTGCCTGGGGAAAGCGGGCAGCATAATTAAAGATCCCTCCCACCCGGCTTACTCACTCTTCCAACTTTTTCCATCGGGCAGGAGATACAGAAGTCTGAGAACACGCACGAACAGATTCAAAAACAGCTTCTTCCCCACTGTCACCAGACACCTAAATTACCCTCTTATGGACTGACCTCATTAACACTACACCCTGTATGCTTCACCCGATGCCAGTGCTGTTGTAGTTACATTGTATATGTTGCCCTATTATGTATTTTCTTTTATTCCCTTTTCTTCTCATGTACTTAATGATCTGTTGAGCTGCTCGCAGAAAAATACTTTTCACTGTACCTCTGTACACGTGACAATAAACAAATCCAGTCCAAGAGCAAGGCTATCTTCCAGGCATCAGATGCTGAGGTCAGATCCTTAGCTTCTAGATATAGATTGAACTGTTGTATAAAAAGTTTCCAATTGGAATGCATATCACCAGTGGTCTTGCGCAGGCACGGAGCTTGGATTGGGTCCATCGTGCCGATTGGTATCGAAAGGGTCCGAATGCTGCGAGGCCTTCCTTGGTCAAATGTCTGGTTTAAGTTCTCTTCTTTTGTTGGTGTCTAGCTAGCTTGCTGAAGTCACTCTTGGTATCATATGTTATTCTCTAAGTCTGAATAAAGATTGTAGACTTCCAGTTAACTCAAATACTTTATTCAGAGGATTTGTTCTGTTTCCAGAGCTCAACTAGATGTAATACAGTCAAGAGGTATCACCAGTGAAACTAAGGTAAACAGCCTATGCTGAGCTGTCTCTGTGTGCTGCTGCTCACTAGCCCTGTGCTTCTAAAAGAGGCGGATCCTCCCTTGGGTCGGACCCTTTACACCCACCTCTGATGCTGCCCTCTAGTGATGCTGTGGCTGTTACATCTGTGCTGTAGTCCCTGGTGTATGTGCAGATGTACAGATCACTACAAAGATAAGGCACTGCTGACCTCATTGGCCAATACCTGCTGCATACAATAGAAGCTGCATTATCATCAGTGCTGGCAGGTTCTCAGCAGCACTATGATTCTGAGCTTGAGTGTGTTGCTCTCTTTGGTTGGCTCTTAATTTGGCTCTGTTTCATTACGTTTGCTCAAGAGTCGGCAGGTATCTTTCGACGCCGCCACAAGGTTCAGAACTGAATGCTGATCAATGACTCGAAGTTCAAAAGCAATGCTCATTTATTTACCCACAGTCAAATCTACTCATGCATAAACTCTACAAACTAAACTACCACTATTACTAAAGCCTATACTTAGCTTCGGGTGCCCACTCAGTCAGAGGAACAATGGCCGTTGCTCGGTTCTGAGGCTGCTGGGTTGAGCTGTTTACAGGGTAGCAACTAGGAGCGTCTATCTTGTAGCGTGCGTTGACTTGGAACTTACTTGATCTGATGTAGCTGCTAGGCAGGTCTCTCTCTTCGCTGAGAGCCAAAGCCAAAGAAGAAAGATTCTCCCTTGGGGAATACCTTTTGTACTAAAAAGGGCTTCGCGCACTTTTGGGTGTGCCTTGAACTTGGCCTCAATTAATTGGGTCTTTCCCAATCAAAGAACAAAGAACAAAGAAATGTACAGCACAGGAACAGGCCCTTCGGCCCTCCAAGCCCGTGCCGACCATACTGCCCGACTAAACTACAATCTTCTACACTTCCTGGGTCCGTATCCTTCTATTCCCATCCTATTCATATATTTGTCAAGATGCCCCTTAAATGTCCCTATCGTCCCTGCTTCCACTACCTCCTCCGGTAGTGAGTTCCAGGCACCCACTACCCTCTGCGTAAAAAACTTGCCTCGTACATCTACTCTAAACCTTGCCCCTCTCACCTTAAACCTATGCCCCCTAGTAATTGACCCCTCTACCCTGGGGAAAAGCCTCTGACTATCCACTCTGTCTATGCCCCTCATAATTTTGTATACCTCTATCAGGTCGCCCCTCAACCTCCTTCGTTCCAGTGAGAACAAACCGAGTTTATTCAATCGCTCCTCATAGCTTATGCCCTCCATACCAGGCAACATTCTGGTAAATCTCTTCTGCACCCTCTCTAAAGCCTCCACATCCTTCTGGTAGTGTGGCGACCAGAATTGAACACTATACTCCAAGTGTGGCCTAACTAAGGTTCTATACAGCTGCAACATGACTTGCCAATTCTTATACTCAATGCCCCGGCCAATGAAGGCAAGCATGCCGTATGCCTTCTTGACTACCTTCTCCACCTGTGTTGCCCCTTTCAATGACCTGTGGACCTGTACTCCTAGATCTCTTTGACTTTCAATACTCTTGAGGGTTCTACCATTCACTGTATATTCCCTACCTGCATTAGCCCTTCCAAAATGCATTACCTCACATTTGTCCGGATTAAACTCCATCTGCCATCTCTCCGCCCAAGTCTCCAGACAATCTAAATCCTGCTGTATCCTCAGACAGTCCTCATCGCTATCCGCAATTCCACCAACCTTTGTGTCGTCTGCAAACTTACTAATCAGACCAGTTACATTTTCCTCCAAATCATTTATATATACTACAAAGAGCAAAGGTCCCAGCACTGATCCCTGTGGAACACCACTGGTCACAGCCCTCCAATTAGAAAAGCATCCCTCCATTGCTACCCTCTGCCTTCTATGGCCTAGCCAGTTCTGTATCCACCTTGCCAGTTCACCCCTGATCCCGTGTGACTTCACCTTTTGTACTAGTCTACCATGAGGGACCTTGTCAAAGGCCTTACTGAAGTCCATATAGACAACATCTACTGCCCTACCTGCATCAATCATCTTAGTGACCTCCTCGAAAAACTCTATCAAGTTAGTGAGACACGACCTCCCCTTCACAAAACCATGCTGCCTCTCACTAATACGTCCATTTGCTTCCAAATGGGAGTAGATCCTGTCTCGAAGAATTCTCTCCAGTAATTTCCCTACCACTGAAGTAAGGCTCACCGGCCTGTAGTTCCCGGGATTATCCTTGCTACCCTTCTTAAACAGAGGAACAACATTGGCTATTCTCCAGTCCTCCGGGACATCCCCTGAAGACAGCGAGGATCCAAAGATTTCTGTCAAGGCTTAGCAATTTCCTCTCCAGCCTCCTTCAGTATTCTGGGGTAGATCCCATCAGGCCCTGGGGACTTATCTACCTTAATATTTTTTAAGACACCCAACACCTCGTCTTTTTGGATCACAATGTGACCCAGGCTATCTACACCCCCTTCTCCAGACTCAACATCTACCAATTCCTTCTCTTTGGTGAATACTGATGCAAAGTATTCATTTAGTACCTCGCCCATTTCCTCTGGCTCCACACATAGATTCCCTTGCCTATCCTTCAGTGGGCCAACCCTTTCCCTGGCTACCCTCTTGCTTTTTATGTACGTGTAAAAAGCCTTGGGATTTTCCTTAACCCTATTTGCCAATGACTTTTCATGACCCCTTCTAGCCCTCCTGACTCCTTGCTTAAGTTCCTTCCTACTTTCCTTATATGCCACACAGGCTTCGTCTGTTCCCAGCCTTTTAGCCCTGACAAATGCCTCCTTTTTCTTTTTGACGAGGCCTACAATATCACTCGTCATCCAAGGTTCCCGAAAATTGTCGTATTTATCTTTCTTCCTCACAGGAACATGCCTGTCCTGTATTACTTTCAACTGACACTTGAAAGCCTCCCACATGTCAGATGTTGATTTGCCCTCAAACATCCGCCCCCAATCTATGTTCTTCAGTTCCCGCCTAATATTGTTATAATTAGCCTTCCCCCAATTTAGCACATTCATCCTCGGACCACTCTTATCCTTGTCCACCAGTACTTTAAAACTTACTGAATTGTGGTCACTGTTACCGAAATGCTCCCCTACTGAAACATCTACCACCTGGCCGGGCTCATTCCCCAATACCAGGTCCAGTACTGCCCCTTCCCTAGTTGGACTGTTTACATATTGTTTTAAGAAGCCCTCCAGGATTCTCCTTACAAACTCCGCCCCGTCTAAGCTCCTGGCACTAAGTGAGTCCCAGTCAATATTGGGGAAGTTGAAGTCTCCCATCACCACAACCCTGTTGTTTTTACTCTTTTCCAAAATCTGTCTACCTATCTGCTCCTCTATCTCCCGCTGGCTGTTGGGAGGCCTGTAGTATACTCCCAACATTGTGACTGCACCCTTCTTATTCCTGATCTCTACCCATATAGCCTCACTGCCCTCTGAGGTGTCCTCTCGCAGTATAGCTGTGATATTCTCCCGAACAAGTAGCGCAACTCCGCCTCCCCTTTTACATCCCCCTCTATCCCGCCTGAAACATCTAAATCCTGGAACGTTTAGCTGCCAATCCTGCCCTTCCCTCAACCAGGTCTCTGTAATGGCAATAACATCATAGTTCCAAGTAGTAATCCAAGCTCTAAGTTCATCTGCCTTACCCGTAATGCTCCTTGCATTAAAACATATGCACTTCAGGCCACCAGACCCGCTGTGTTCAGCAACTTTTCCCCGTCTGCTCTGCCTCAGAGCCACACTGTCCCTATTCCCTAGTTCTCCCTCAATGCTCTCACCTTCTGACCTATTGCTCCCGTACCCACCCCCCTGCCATATCATCCGTATCAATCTTCCTCCAAAATCATCCGTATCAATCTTCCTCCAAAAAAGGGGTGGTTCCCTGATTGCTGGGCGTGTCCTGGTGACCGTTAGTCTGCTTTGTTTTAGCCTCTTCTGGCGCCGGGGAGTCTGCCTTAACATTGTGTATCTAAATATTTCCCTTTTGTCCCCGGAGCTGGCTCGTTAGTATGTAGATTGCTTGGCAGTTTCTGTCTTGTCTGAGAGTTTAAGGTTCTAATCAACAGACAGAGCTTGCACCTGCTTGTTTCTTAGTATTGTCCAATTTTCCCTGCATTCTTTGCGTGTGTCCATTTTGTAACCGGGACGTGGCCATCCCAGATGGCTACACGCCCTCCTTGTGATCCTCAATGCGAAGCGTGAAGGATCACGCTACTATGTCATCTTCATCCTCTGACCAACTGAGGCACCCATACTTAGGCTCTACACTGTCCTATCCTATGCAACACAGTTTTACCGAAACCATTTTAAATACATTCATTCTCATAAAACTCTACGGGGCGCTATGACATTAATACATGCATTACAGAAAAATAAAAAAACTGGAACCTCTAACTATTCTCAATAAACTATCCTCATTCAAACAATCCAAAAATACAAACAATCCAAAAATAATCTGTACATCTTAAACTGTACAAAATAGCAGCACACAAATTTCTCTGGTGTGGCAATGAGACACAGAGGTTTACATCTCTTTATTCCACAGAATGCATAAAGAAAAATGGATGCACTTTAATCCGTCCCAATAGGTTCGGGGGTCTGGTGAAATCCGAAAATGGGGGACCTAAACATGTATACCGGGGTGCGAGAGCGATATGCTCTCTTTTTGCCATTTCCTAACTCTAAACGTTTGCACGACACTGCAAAGTATCGCCAGCACTAAGAGTGCTTCGGCTACATATGAGAGTGAGTACCAGGTGATAAACTTATCACACCAGGTCGGGGTATTGCTAGCTGTCGCTGGGCTAGTTATCTCGGGGTTCCGTGTATTGCAGGGGTGAGAATCATTTACGGTTTGTGTGGTTGGGGTCAGGGGGGTAGCATCCGCGTGCAACTGAAGGGATCCCGCTAAGATCCATGTGAACACGAAGGCTATCTTCATCTTTGTCGGTCTTCTTCTTTGTCTTCCTCTGGGGTTCCTGGAGTTCTGTGAACACAAGCATAATTTCTGTTATTATCTTGCTTAAGATCTCGTATGTCTGTCTGTCTGTCCTTTATTGCCAATTTCCCTTTATAATTGGTCACCATCTGTGACTCCCTCATTTTTAAAAAAACCGAATATTGGAACAAGACATCTAAGAAAAATACTGCCGTACTGCGAGCCGTCTCGCAGCCTGTGTGATTTACCATCCCAGTGTTTGAGAATGTAAATAGCATTGGGAAGCAATCTAAGGGTTGCCAAAACCAAACAAAAGAATTTTGAACGTAATGAGCCAAAATGGGGTGCGTATGGGCCGCAGCGGGTAAGAAATGGATGGAATCCCCGGGTAGGACGGTGACCAATGCCGTATGTGCTGTACCCGAGCGTAGCTGACCAGAGGGGGGGTCCTCAGGCAGGGCGGGGACCAATGCCATTTCTCCAATGCCTGAGCAACCGGCAAGAACGGGTAAGAATGTGGTCGTCGTGGGGGGCTGCCTCTCGAATGAGGAGAGCAACTATGAGTCGTGTTCTGTCGACAAACTAGTTCCTCTGAACTATTGTCTGGGGACAAACTTGTTCCATTAACAAGTTTCTGGGGACAAATTAGTTCCATTAACAGCCAGGGGGCGTCAAAGAAGTGGTGACGTGGGGCCGTGAAAACTTTCGAGTTTACGAACAACACTTAACGTTAACACTAATGAACAAACATTCAACAAAAATGATGCAGGTTCCATCAGAAAGGACACCGTATCTCTCCATCGGTTCCTTTTTTTCTCCATCATCTGGACACATCACTGCTCAATAGCGAGCAGGGTCGCAAAGGGATTCATTTAGTGGGAGTCAGACTCTAAGTCATCATCTTCTCCCGGCTGCCAAACTCTTGACTGTAGTAACCGTGCTAAAGCTGCTTGGGGCGAATTGGGGTCCATCTCATCAATCCGCATGAGCCTGAACGAATTGTCTCGGTACCAGAATCGTGTGTTGAGGTTGGAGCTACTAGGTTTTAATCTGTAATCATCGGGTGGTGGGTCTGGGTCAGGGGCCTTGATATAAGTGATCTCAAATGGGTCGATAGAATCATGCCCGGATTCGCTGGGAGTGGGGTCTGATGCAGGGGTATAGTCGTAATGTGGTGTGCTGTGGCTATCGTCAACGTGATCGCTATCACTGTCGCTGTCGCTGCTGGTTGATGGAAGGGAGAGGCGGAGTCATGCCTCTGGGAGTGGAGTTGAAGTTGTGTCTGAGGGCTGGCTGGAGTTGTTGGGGGAGGGTAGGAATACGTCATCTGTGGGCGGGGCGTGATCATCTGCTGCCGCGAGCAGTATGTGGTGTGTGTGGTTATTCTGTGAGCCGTAAGCCTTGAGCTGGTTTATATGAAACCACGCAGACTTACCATTGGGATAGGTTATTTTGTATACTGAGGGGCTGACTATTTGTCCGATAAGGAGTACGGTCCGGAAAATTTGGGGGAAAGGAATGAACTGGGGTGGTAAAGGGAAAGCATAACTTGTTGCCCTACTGTAAACTCAGTGGCGTGTACTGTTTTGTCGAAACAAGCCTTGCTCTGTTTTTTCCTGGTTCCAAGTCTCACTGCTGCTGTGAGTTGGGCTGCCTTTATGTTCTGTATCAGTTGTTTAACCGTATTTTCATGCGTGAGGGCTGTAACTGCGGGGCTGGCCAAATCCAGTCCTAATAAATACTCAGTGCCTTTCATGGGGCGTCCGGTCATGAGGGTGTGGGGGGTGTAACCTGTGGACGTGGATACCGTGTTTCTGAAAAGCATTAAAGCAAATGGGAGTACTGAATCCCAGGTGTTGTTATTCTGCTGTACCATTTTCCTGAGGGTGGCTTTCAATGCCCTATTCATTCATTCTACAATACCACTTGACTGGGGGTGGTATGCGATATGGAACTTTTGTCTAATGCCGAAAATCGTGAGGACGTTTTTCATTACATGTCCGGTGAAATGGGAGCCTTGATCGGACTCTATACTGCGTGGGAGGCCCCATCTTGTAAATATGTGGTGTGCTAATATTTTAGCCGTTGTCTTGGCCGTATTAGTTTGTGATGGAAATGCTTCCACCCATTTTGTGAAGGTGTCTGTGACCACCAACACATACTTGTAACCATTTCTGCACGGGGGTAGGGGTCCTATATAATCTATCTGGAGATTTGTCCAGGGTCCATTAACGGGGCGGGTATGACTAAGTTGAGCCTTTTTCGCAGATCTGTCCGGATTGTTCTGGGCACAGATTAAGCAATTCTCTACATAGTGCGTTACATCGATTTTTAAATCAGGCCACCAGCAGAGGTGGGCTAGGGTGGGTTCAATTCCTTGGTGTCCATGATTGTCATGGAACTGACAAATGATCTGGTTCCTGTCCTGGCTGGGAACTATATAAATGCCATCCTTTAAAATCACACCGTCGTGTGTGGTGATTGAGTTTTTAAACTTGTCGTATGGGGCTGGGAAGGTTCTGTTTAAAACTTCCCTGAGTTTCTCGTCCTCTTTCTGGGCCTTCGCTAAATCCTGAATATTGGTCTGTGAGACCTGAACTGCGTGTACTGGGGTGCTTTCGGGGGGTTCCAAAAATAACCATGCCTGGAGCCTGCCTTCACTAGGGCGTCTGCTTTAACGTTACATGGGGGGGAAGAATGGTGATGACTGTGAACCTTAATTATTCCGTATTTCCTATCCTTCGCTGTCTCTAAGATATGGCGGAGTAATGGGGCTGAGGGTAGGGGTTTACCGTCCGCAGAACCAAATCATCTTGTTTCCCAGAGTGGTAGGAACTCTGTCAAACTATTACAGACATACAAACTGTCCAAATAGATGTCTGCTGGGGTCAGGAACGAGTCAGGGTGGTCTACAATATATGCAATTGCTGCCAGCTCTGCTGCCTGTGAGCCTACGTGTCCTGGCAACTTTAAGGAAATTTCATCTAGGGCACCCCCTGCGCGTCCTCTATATATATACCGCAACCGGTAATTCTCTCTCCATTTAACACTGTGGAGGAGCCATCCACATAAATCCTCAGGGGTGCGCATGTGTCTGTGGGCTGGGGTCTCTGGGGTGTACTACCTGTTTTCCTGGGAGGTGTCTTGGGAATAAATGGGCCTGTGTTCTGTTTCGTGGTGATGATCTCACATTCATGAGGGGTGCCTGCATACTGCAAATTATCGGCAAGGAAGGTGTGGGTTTTGGTTCTCTTTACCGTGATGTCCCGTCCCTGTAAAAGAAGGGTCCAACGGGCTGCGCAAATTAGGCTGACTGTGCCATCCTTAAGTCGGCCGTCTAACAATAGTTGTGTCGGGGTGTGTTCTGTGAGGATGGTGATGGGGTTGAGTCCTGTAATGTAGGCAAAATATTGCACTGCCCAAAAAACTGCGAGCAGGTGCCTTTCACAGGCAGAAAATCCTTGCTCTACGGGGTCTAACACGCGTGAGGCATATGCTATGGGGCGTAATTGGTCATGGCGTTCCTGGAGGAGCACGGCCGAAAGGGTTGGGTGGGTGCCTGCAACTTTGATTGCGTATGGGGAAAGTGGATCTGGGACCTGTAGTGCGGGGGCTGTGCTGAGTGCTCTTTTTAAAGTGACCACGGCATCTGTATGCTGTGGAAGCCATTCCCAAGGTGCCTGCTTCTTTAGTGGCGAAACCGTCAAGATGGTTTCGGCAGTAGCCAACCAGTCCTAAAAATTACTGGAGGGCTGAGACATTGTGGGGAAGAGGCAATTTGACAATCGAGTCAATTCTCTTGTGCTTGATCTCGCGTTTACCATGAGTGATCACTGTTCCCAAGTTAATCACTTTTTCTTTCAGAATCTGGGCCTTCTTGGGGTTGACTTTACAACCAATTTCTTTTAGGAGTGCCTGGAGTTCGGCGAGAAGCGAAATGTGCTCTCCCTTTGTGTCTGTCTGTAGTAACAAGTCGTCTTCATGCTGGACCAGACAATCGGGATGGCAAAATTTTGCTAATCCATTTGCCAGCTGTCGGTGGAAAATGGAGGGGGAGTTGTGGAAGCCTTGTGGAAGGCACGTCCACATGTACTGTTGCCCTTGGAATGTAAAGGCGAATCTGTACTGGCACGCTTTAGCCAATGGAATGGACCAGAAGCCATTGCTAATGTCCAAAACCGAAATTCTTTTTGACTGGAGTCCCTGTTTGAGCATGGTCTCGTGATTCATGGCCAAGGTGGGGGCTGCTGCTGGGGTTACTTTGTTCAGTTCCTGGTAATGACTGGTCAGTCGCCATGATCCATCTGGTTTCCTGATGGGCCAAATCGGTGCGTTGTTTGTGGAGGCTACTGATCTGAGTACGCCTTGATCCAACAAACCCTCTATGACTTTGGGGATTTCTCCTTCTGCTTCCTGGGGAAATCTGTACTGCTTCTGGGGATTAGGGTCGGGACCTGTAATGTTCACAAAGCCAGCCAAATTGCCACAGTCATGTTTGTGCTGTGCAAATGTTGCTTTACGCTCCTGCAGGGCTGCCCTAATCTGTTTGTCTGCACTAATGGCTTGAAGGTCGAACCAGAAGTCTCTTACTGAGCTAATCCTGTTTACGTACTCTCGTACTGTGAGCGTGGTGGGGGTTCGTGTTGCCTTTGCCATTTTCCAAACAAAGTTGATAACTGGGTCGAAAGAAAGGTTGTTGGAGCTCATGAAATCGATCCCAAGGATATGTTCTGCTGTCTGGGGCAGATCAACTAAAACTACGGGGTGCTTAGTTGCGATGTTCCCTATCTGTATTGCTATAGGGATGTGATGTGTCCCTGTTGTATATGGCCTGTAAAACCGCTGAGTGTGATGGTGTCTGTTGTGGGCCACGTGTCTCGCTGGAACATCGTGGAGGAATTGAGTGTGGTGCGGGACCCTCCTGTGTCCCAAAGGAATTCTACGGGTTGTCCCTGGACTTTGCCTGCTACTACCGGTCTACCGGACTTGTCCCAAAGGGTGTCGCAGACCCAAGTTGGGAAGCCAGAACACCGTCAGTCGGTGCCGTTCATGTCTGCATTCTCTGAACGGGCGCTAATGCTATGGATCGGCTTTGCCTCATTCCTGTTTAGGGTGCCTATTCTGCTGCTTTTGGGGCACGTTGCACTCTCGTGCAAAGTGTCCTAGTTGTCCACAGTGGTAACATTCCTGAGCTTTGGGCTGGGGTGCGCTGTTCCTGCCCTCATTTACCCATGGGGGGGTTCTGGTGTGCTTTAACTGGGTTCATTTCTACCTGCTCTTCATCAGGTGTTATAAATGTGGTTTTGCCTGCAATTGATTGCTCCCAAGTGTGGGGACAATCTCTTCAAAACCCATTTTTCATTGTGAGCCTCATCTGAGGGGTCATAATTTGCACAAGCTTTTCGTCCTGCGTCTGTGGTGTGGGAGACTAGCATTCGGGTCCATTTGGCCATATTATCTGGGGACAAATGGACACGGGCTAACTCTCCAAACACTGCGGCAAAGTGAATCCACAAACGTCCAGCAAACACTGTGGGGTGCTCTGTCTTCTTTTGCCTACACTTATTTAGGCCTTCTACGGGGTCTCCTCTGTTAAAGCCGATTGCATCAAGGATCGCTGTGTGCATCTCTTGGAGTGTGCGTCCTCCTACATTCTGTGGGTTGGGAAGGGCTGCCACGACTGAAGTGTCGAGGCTTAGAACTGTGAGCTTCACTTGCTCCTTTTTGTCCAGGCCGTACATGGTAGCCTGTTGTTTGACTTTCGCGAAAAATTGGGGGGGGTCTGAAGTGGGAAGGAACAGTGTAATTTTTCCACACGCGTACCGTAATTGGGTCACGGTTAACGGGGTTGTGTAGAGAAAATCTGCTTCTCCTTCCCCTACACATCCCCATGAACCCTGCGGTGTGTGGTCACAGGGTTCATGGGGGTGTGTTCTGCCTGTTCGGCTGGGGGTTGGGGCGCTCTCCTTTTCTGGGGGTTTTCCTGCGCACATGTCCCATGTACATATCTATGGGCAGTCTCGTTCAATTCCTGCCAATCGGGGCCATTTTCTTGATCTAATTGGGGTCCGAATGTACTTTGAAATCCATTTTGAACGGAGCTCTGCCTTTGTTCCGTTGTGGAAGAAGGAGTGCTCGTCGGGCTGCTTTTAAATCATTGCACTGTTTCTGCAATTTCTCAACTTGCTGTTCTGTCTCTTGTCTTACCAAGACAAGTTGTGTGTCCTGGAAGGCCTTATCATATTGCGTCTGAAAACTGTTCAAATGCGCGAGACAAGACTGATGTCCCCACTTGGCATCATCCACCTCTCTGTCCCTTGCTGCTAACTGCTCTTTTAAATCTCGATTCTCCTTCTCTATCTCACTCAGGTCTACCTCACTGGTTCTGTCTCTCTCCTCTATCTCTCTACGGAGGGCCCTAACGACCTCCTCTGTGCCTCGCAATTGTGCCAGACAGGACACGATTGCCATCGGCCTGCGAGCTTTCCCTAAGCTCTTCTTGTGTATCTCTGACAGGTTCTCCCACCAAGTATGTCCTAGACTCCCGGGTCCTGTTTCCTCATTATTGCAGAATTCACATCCTTTCCCTTTGAGATATTTCCTGATCTCATCTTCCCAAACGGGACACTGTCCTACTCTACTGGTCACTGCGACCTTGAATTCCTGGGCATTCATAAGGCGTTCCATTGCCTTCATTGCCATTTTCTCTATCTAGGTTCTCTACTGAATTTGGAACAGGGGGTAATAAAGTGGTGATGTAAACACGGGTACGGCTTACGCTAATTTCCGGCCTACAAAACTCCTGACAGTTTTTTGCAACAAAATCTCTCAGGTTTACCTTATATCCCTGTTAGTACGCATGCATTAACACACTTCCGAATCTCAGAGGCTTGATCAGTCCTGTTTTGAAGCTTGTGGTTTTCCTGTTTCCAATTGGATTCTCAATTCAAATTTTGGGTTCTCTCGGAGTGGTTAGGCCACTTCTAAGTCGAATCCCGTCAGATGGCGCCAGTAAATGTTGCTCTCTTTGGTTGGCTCTTAATTTGGCTCTGTTTAATTACGCTTGCTCAAGAGTTGCCAGGTATATTTCGACACCACCACAAGGTTCAGAACCGAATACTGATCAATGACTCGATACACCAGTTAGTAAGTTCAAAAGCAATGCTCATTTATTTACACACAGTCAAATCTACTTATGCATAAATTCTACAAACTAAACTACCACTATTACTAAAGCCTAGGTCATAATATACACCAGTATATCATGGTGTAGACACACACACTGATGGACACACAGCAAGACCAATCATCACACACAACACCACAGCCAATCACCAGTTAGAGCACACTCACTATAAAGACAGAGGGCATCAGAGTTCCCGCTCATTCGGGATGCAGCCTCTCAGTAGGTCAGAGCTTACAGCACAGATCTTCACCATGTGCCGAGTGCATAGACTGGTTAGGACAGGCATAGATCTTTAGTTTAATCTAACACCGTGTTAACCCACAGTGAAAGTATGTTCAACAGTTTCTAATTTAATAAAATAGTGTTGCACTATTTTAAGTGTTGGTGGCCTGTATGTGTTCCACGGATCCAGAGCACCCAACACAACATGATACCAGGAGTTGAGGGATATTAGAACTTCTTAGACCTACCTGCAAGTGATCTGCCTTCCACCAGCATACAGCCGTCCTGCAAAATGGACAGCGTTCGCCCGCCGCCGCTCCGCATCACCGGTAACCTAGAGGCCAACTGGAAGATATTCAAACAACACTTCCAGCTCTACCTTGAAGCCACAGACCGGGAAGATGCCTCAGACACCAGGAAGATCGCTCTCTTCCTATCCACGGCCGGGGAACATGCCATCCACATTTTCAATTCTCTCAGCTTTGCTGATGGTAAAGATAAATCAAAATTCAAAACGGTCCTCCTCAAGTTTGACAGTCACTGCAACATCGAGGTGAATGAAAGTTTGGAGCGCTATGTATTCCAACAGTGTTTGCAGGATAAGGATGAATCTTTCAAGTCCTTTCTCACCCACCTCCGCATCCTTGCGCAGTCCTGTAATTACGGGCCCACCTCCGACTCCATGATACGCGACCAGATCATTTTTGTGTTCAGTCGGACCCCCTACGCCAACAGCTCTTCAAGGTAAAGCCGCTCACTCTAGCGATTGCCATCGAGACCTGCGTGCTACACGAACACGCCATTAACCGGTATTCCCACATCCAAGCGGCTGAAACAGCGCGGCAAGGTCCCCACGAGGCAGAACGGGTCCAAGCAATCAAGCAACTCCAGGGCCTTAGCCTGGATGAGGGCGGCCATTTTGCACGCTTTTCGCGGACTCCCGTGCTTGTGCACACCGAACGAGGGGACGGTGACGTCAACGAACATACTGCGCAGGGGCACACCACGTACGACCGCACCGCGCATGCGCAGTGGCACAGCGAACGTACTGACGCTACAACGTGCGGCAACTGTGGCTCCGCCCACTTAAAGCGGCAATGCCCTGCCAAAGCCCGACGATGCCTGAGATGTGGCAAACTTGGCCACTATGCTGCTTTATGCAGATCAGCTCAGCCTGCCAAGTCATAGTGCTTCAGCCAGCCTCGCAGGAATGTCCGGGCCATTCAACCCACTGTCACCGAGTCCGATTCGGACCTGCTACCCGATATTGAGACTGAGGACCCAAAGGCGCCTTTTCGAGTCGGTAACATTACAAAAACAGGGTGTCCCTGAAGCAAAGAATCCAGCCTCTATCGCTATACAGCATCGATACAGACGATGAGTGGTGTGCCACCCTGACGGTCAACCGGTCCCAAATACGATTCCGCCTGGACACTGGTGCCTCCGCCAATCTCATTGCGCGGTCTGACCTCCAAAGCCTTTGTGTCAAACCAGCCATCCTGCCATCAGCCTGCCAGCTATTAGATTATAATGGCAATGCCATTGCTGCCAGCGGCTCATGCCAACTTGAAGTGACGCACAGGTCACGCAAAGTCATCCTTCCCTTTCAAATCGTGGGCCCCTCAAAAGTCTCCCTGCTTGACGCGCAGGCTTGCAAGCTCTTGAACCTAGTTCAGAGAGTTCACTCTCTCTTTCCTGCTGACGCGTCTGCCTTTCAGGACACTGACTTCAGGGCGCAGCTCGACGCCATTATCAACCAGTACCACGATGTCTTCGAGGGCATGGGCACACTCCCGTACACCTACAGGACTTTATTAAAACCGAATGCCATGCCTGTGGTGCACGCACCTCGCAGGGTCCCAGCACCCCTTAAGGACCGCCTCAAGCAGCAGCTGCAGGACCTCCAGGACCAAGGAGTGATTTCCAAAGACACGGATCCGACCGACTGGGTCAGTTCCATGGTATGTGTGAAAAAGCCTTCCGGCGAATTGAGAATTTGCATTGATCCCAAGGATCTCAGTCGCAATATTATGAGAGAGCACTATCCAATTCCCAAGCGCGAAGAGATCGCATGCGAGATGGCTCGCGCCAAGCTCTTCACCAAACTCGACGCCTCAAAAAGGATTCTGGCAAATCCAGCTCGATAAATCCAGCTCGAAACTCTGCATGTTTAACACCCCCTTTGGCAGATATTGTTACAACAGGATGCCGTTTGGGATCATCTCTGCATCAAAAGTGTTCCATAGGATTATGGAACAAATGATGGAAGGTATTGAAGTTGTTTGTGTCTATGTTGATGACATAATCATTTGGTCCACCACCCCGCAGAAGCATGTTAGTCGCATCCAGCGCGTATACATGAGCATGGCTTCCACCTCAACAGGGCCAAATGTTCTTTTGGTCAGACGGAACTCAAGTTCCTCGGGGACCACATCTCCCAATTGGGTGTGCGGCCGGATGCGGACAAGGTGGCTGCCATCACAGCTATAAAAACACCAGAGGACAAGAAGGCGGTCCTCTGATTTCTGGGCATGGTCAATTTGTTAGGGAAATTCATCCCTAACCTCGCCTCTCATACCACGGCTCTCAGGAACCTGGTCAGGAAGACGACAGACTTCCAATGGCTCCCTGCCCACGAGCGCAAATGGAGAGAACTCAAGACTGACCACGGTCCCCGGTGTTAGCTTTCTTTGATCCAGCAAAGGATTTCAAAATTTCAACCAATGCCAGTCAATCCGGCATTGGGGCAGTGCTCCTTCAACGTGATGAGGCCTCATCATGGGCCTCCGTTGCATATGCGTCACGTGCGATGACCCCCACGGAGCAGCGCTACGCGCAGATAGAAAAGGAGTGCCTGGGCCTTCTGATCGGTGTGGTTAAGTTTCACGATTATGTCTATGGACTTCCTCAATTCACCGTCGAGACCGACCATCGCCGCTAGTCAATATGATACAGAAAGACTTGACCAACATGCGCTTCGCCTCCAGCGTATTCTTTTCAAGCTCCGGCGATACGACTTCCAGCTGGTATAAACCCCAGGTAAGGACCTCATCATTGCTGACGCTCTCTCCAGGGCAGTCAACACTCCATGTGACCCAGCGGGATTTGTCTGCCAGGTCGACGCCCATGTGGCATTCGCAGCCTCCAATCTACCTGCCTCGGATGAACGCCTCATCCAAATTCGCCGCGAGATGGCGGCTGACCCTTTGCTACAGCGTGTCATGCGCCACCTAACGGACGGGTGGATCAAGGGCCAATGCCCTCAATTCTATAATGTCAGAGATGATCTGGCGGTAATAGACGAGGTTCTTCTAAAACTGGACCGCATTGTCATCCCGCATAGCATGCGCCAACTTGTCCTGGAACAACTCCACGAGGGCCACCTTGGCGTGGAAAAGTGCCGCCGACGGGCCCGAGAGGCAGTGTACTGGCCCGGCATTAATGAGGACATAGCCAACACAGTGCTCAACTGCCTCACTTGTCAGCGCTTCCAGCCGGCCCAACCATGTGAGACCCTGCAGCCCCATGAGTTGGTCGCGTCACCGTGGATCAAGGTGGGCATCGACCTGTTCCACGCGCTGGGTAGAGACTATGTCCTGATGGTGGACTACTTTTCGAATTACCCAGAGGAGATACGGTTGCACGATCTCACCTCGTCTGCAGTCATTCGTGCATGTAAAGAAACCTTTGCTCGACACGGCATCCCACTCACGGTTATGTCGGACAATGGCCCCTGCTTCGCCAGCCAAGAAAGGTCCAACTTTGTCAGGCGGTACAATTTTGCCCATGTGACATCCAGTCCCCTGTACCCCCAATCCAACGTCAAAGCAGAGAAGGGAGTACATATCATCAAACGGCTCCTATGCAAGGCTGCCGATGCTGGGTCTGATTTCTACCTTGCCTTGCTGGCCTATCGCTCCACCCCACTGTCCACTGGCCTGTCGCCAGCCCAGTTACTCATGGGTCGCACCCTGAGGACGACGGTGCCGTCCATCCATGTCCCAGACCTCAACCGCGTTCCGGTCCTTCGCTGGATGCAGCTGTCTCGTGCACATCACAAGGCGGCTCATGACTCCCGTGAAGCTGATCTCGCTGCTCTGGCTCCAGATGACAATGTCCGCGTCCATCTTCCGGATGGTGGCTGGTCTGCAACCGCTGTTGTCCTTCAGCAGGTGGCCCCCCGCTCGTTCCTGGTTCATCTACCGGATGGCTCTATTCTGCGCCGCAATCGACGCACCCTTCGTCATGTTCCACGCTCACCACGTGATCCTCCAGTGTCGCCTCGCCCTCCTGCTGACCCTGCCATGGACTATGCAGAGCTCCCTGTCACTCTGCATCCTCCTCACTCTGACGCAGTCCAGCCCGCTCCTGAACCGGCAGCTCTCGACCCACCCTTGAGGCGGTCAACCAGAGTTTGTCGCCCACCTCAGAGACTAAATTTATGAACTTTTAGAACTTGTGGATTCTCTGAATTGTTTTGTTGCTTTGTTTGATCGTCTCCCTGGTTTGTATATAGTGTTGATCTCGTTACTCTTGTTGCATACTGCTTCTCTGCACCAGGCACCTTCCCATGTAAATAGCTTAGTTCTCATGTACGTAGTCCTGTAAATATATCTTCGTACCCCACACGTAGTTAGGAACATTCTCACCACACATTATTTATTGCCACACACATACATTTCTTTATAAAGGGGGGATGTCATAATATACACCAGTATATCATGATGCACACACACACACACTGATGGACACACAGCAAGACCAATCAACACACACAACACCACAGCCAATCACCAGTTAGAGCACACTTACTATATAGACAGGGGGCATCAGAGTTCTCGTTCATTCGGGATGCAGCTTCTCAGAAGGACAGAGCTTACAGCTTACAGCACAGATCTTTACCATGTGCTGAGCGCATAGACTTTTTTGAACAGGCATAGGTCTTTAGTTTAATCGAACATCGTGTTAACCCACAGTGAAAGTATGTTCAACAGTTTCTAACTTAATAAAATATTGTTGCACTATTTTAAGTGTTGGTGGCCTGTATGTGTTCCTCGGATCCAGAGCACCCAACACAACAGCCTATACTTAGCTTTGGGTGCCCACGCAGTCAGAGGAACAATGGCCGTTGCTCGGTTCTGAGGCTGCTGGGTTGAGCTGTTTACAGGGTAGCAACTAGGAGCGTCTATCTCGTAGCGTGCGTTGACTTGGAACTTACTTGATCTGCTGTAGCTGCTAGGCAGGTCTCTCTCTTCGCTGAGAGCCAAAGCCAAAGGAGGGCGTTCTCCCTTGGGGGATACCTCTTGTACTGCAAAGGGCTTCGCGCTCTTTTGGGCGAGCCTTGAACTTGGCCTCAACTAATTGGGTCTTTCCCAATCATCCGTATCGATCTTTCTCCAATAGAGGGGTGGTTCCCTGATCGCTGGGCGTGTCCTAGGTGACCGATGGTCTGCTTTGTTTTAGCCTCTTCTGGCGCCGGGGTGTCTGCCTTAACATTGTGTCTCTAACTGTTTCTCTTTTGTCCCCGGAGATAGCTCATTAGTATGTAGATTGTTGGGTAGTTTCTGTCCTGTCTGAGCGTTTAAGGTTCTAATCAACAGACAGAGCTTGCACCTGCTTGTTTTTAGTATTGTCCAATTTTCCCTGCATTCTTTGCGGGTGTCCATTTTGTAACCGGGACGTGGCCATCCCAGATGGCTACAACTGAAGGCTCTCATACCCCTCCAATGTTCAGGAGCAGCATGTGTATTGTGTCTCCTCAGATGGTGTGCCTGTTGTGGCTGAATACCCTGTCCTGCGGGTTGGGTGCTGTGTTCAACCTGCCGGAGGGAATTAAATCATTGAAGCTCTACCGACACTGGATTCAATTTCTTTGGGCCAGATTTCTTTGCGGAATGTGTCAGCAATGTCCATCTATGCCTGTTTAGTCTGGGTGGCAGATTCATCCTGACATCATCCAGGAAGAGAAACCAGGAGATAGAAAAGTCTGAGAACACGCACAAACAGATACAAGAACAGCTTCTTCCCCGCTGTTACAAGACTCCTAAACGACCCTCTTATGGACTGACCTGATTAATACTACACTCCTGTATACTTCACCCGATGCCGGTGTCTATGTATTTACATTGTATACCTTGGTCGGGAGAATCGGCGGGGGTGGGGGTGGGGGGGATTCACGCGACGCCGCTCCGACGCCGGTCCGCCGATTCTCCGGTGACCGCTTCTCTATGCGGCCCCCACCCCGACGATTATCCGCGCGCGTTGGGCCAAGTGGCCGCCGAAATAGGCCGAGTCCCGTCGGTGCCGTTCACATGTGGTCCAGCCCGGCGGGACCGCAGCGTTTATCCTGCGGAGGACAGCCTGGTGGGGTGGGAGGGGGGATCCGACTCCGGGGGAGGGCCTCCACCATAGCCTGGCCCGCGATCGGGGCCTACCAATCGGTGGGCTGGCTCCTCCTGGTGGGAGACTATGTTCCTCTGCGCCGGGCCCCTGTAGCTCTCCTCCATGTTGCGTCGGGGCCGGTGCAGATAAGGTAACTAGTGCGTATGGAGATGTCTCAAATTTATCTTTAGATGTGATTATACACAGAGGTTCTGCGGACGCAATCGAGACTCCAGGATGGTATGTTGCCTCCCTGGTGCAAGGGTCAAGGATGTCTCGGAGCGGCTGCAGGACATTCTGGGGGAGGGTGAACAGCAAGCTGTCGTGGTGCACATAGGCACCAACGATATAGGTAAAAAACGGGACAAGCTGAATTTAGGGAGTTAGGAGTTAAACTAAAAAATAGGACCTCAAAGGTAGTAATCTCAGGATTGCTACCAGTGCCACGAGCTAGTCAGAGTTGGAATGTCAGGATAGATAGGATGAATGCGTGGCTCGAGAGATGGTGCAAGAGGGAGGGATTCAAATTCCTGGGACATTGGAACCGGTTCTGGGGGAGGTGGGACCAGTACAAACTAGACGGTCTGCACCTGGGCAGGACTGGAACCGATGTCCTAGGCGGGGTTTTTTGCTGGAGCTGTTGGGGAGAGTTTACACTAATGTGGCAGGAGGATGGGAACCGATGCGGGAAGTTGGAAGGTAGTAAAACAGGGACAGAAACAAATGGCAGTAAGGGGGAAAGTGTAAGGCAGAGAAGCCATAGTCAAAAATCAAAAAGGGCGACAGTACAAGGTACAGCGACTGAGGGGAGCTCAGTTAATAGGACCAGGAATACTAAAAGGAATAAAACGGGAAGTGAAAACATTAATGGTAAGCGACGCGACAGGTTGTTACATGAAGATATGGGTTCAACGACAAGGAAAATTAGGAGAAAGGTTAAGAGGAAATATAACTTAGGAGAGGTTACTGATCGAGGTGTTAAGATTCAGAACAGAGGTAAAAAAGCCAACATAAGTGTACTTTACCTGAATGCTCGTAGTATTCGGAATAAGGTAAATGAGTTGATGGCGCAAATCACCGTGAATGACTATGATTTAGTGGCCATTACTGAAACATGATTAAAGGATGGTCATGACTGGGAGTTAAATATCCGACGGTATCAAACCATTCGGAAGGACAGAGTGGATGGTAAGGAGGTGGTGTAGCTCTGTTATTTAAGGATGACATCCGGGCAACAGTAAGGGATGACATTGGTGCTATGGAGGATAAGGTTAAATCCATTTGGGTGGAAATCAGGAATAGTAAGGCATAAAAGTCACTGATAGGAGTAGTCTATAGGCCACCAAATAGTAACATTATGGTGGGTCAGGCAATAAACAAAGAAATAACTGATGCATGTAGAAATGGTACAGCAGTTATCATGGGGGATTTTAATCTACACGTCGATTGGTTTAACCAGGTCGGTCAAGGCAGCCTTGAGGAGGAGTTTATAGAATGTATCCGCGATAGTTTCCTAAAACAGTATGTAATGGAACCTATGAGGGAACAAGTGGTCCTAGATCTGGTTCTGTGTAATGAGCCAGGATTGATTCAGGATCTCATAGTTAGGGATCCTCTCGGAAGGAGCGATCACAATATGGTGGAATTTAAAATACAGATGGAGGGTGAGAAGGTAAAATCAAGCACTAGTGTTATGTGCTTAAACAAAGGAGATTACAATGGGATGAGAGAAGAACTAGCTACGGTAGACTGGGAGCAAAGACTTTATGGTGAAACAGTTGAGGAACAGTGGAGAACCTTCCAAGCGATTTTTCACAGTGCTCAGCAGAGGTTTATACCAACAAAAAGGAAGGATGGTAAAAAGAGGGAAAATCGACCGTGGATAGCTAAGGAAATAAGGGAGAGTATCAAATTGAAGGAAAAAACATACAAAGTAGCAAAGCTCAGTGGGAGACTAGAGGACTGGGAAATCTTTAGGGGGCAACAGAAAGTTACTAAAAAAGCTATAAAGAAGAGGAAGGTAGATTATGAGAGTAAACTTGCTCAGAATATAAAAACAGATAGTAAAAGTTTCTACAAATATATAAAACAAAAAAGAGTGGCTAAGGTAAATATTGGTCCTTTAGAGGATGAGAAGGGAGATTTAATAATGGGAGATGAGGAAATGGCTGAGGAACTGAACAGGTTTTTTGGGTCGGTCTTCACAGTGCAAGACACAAATAACATGCCAGTGACTGATGGAAATGAGGCTATGACAGGTGAGGACCTTGAGAGGATTGTTATCACCAAGGAGGTCGTGATGGGCAAGCTAATGGGGCTAAAGGTAGACAAGTCTCCTGGACCCGATGGAATGCATCCCAGAGTGCGAAAAGAGATGGCTAGGGAAATTGCAAATGCACTAGTGATAATTTACCAAAATTCACTAGACTCTGGGGTGGTCCCGGCGGATTGGAAATTAGCAAACGTGACACCACTATTTTAAAAAGGAGGTAGGCAGAAAGCGGGTAATTATAGGCCAGTGAGCTTAACTTCGGTAGTAGGGAAGATGCTGGAATCTATCATCAAGGAAGAAATAGCGAGGCATCTGGATGGAAATTGTCCCATTGGGCAGACGCAGCATGGGTTCATAAAGGCAGGTCATGCCTAACTAATTTAGTGGAATTTTTTGAGGACATTAACAGTGCGGTAGATAACAGGGAGCCAATGGATGTGGTTAATCTGGATTTCCAGAAAGACTTTGACAAGGTGCCACACAAAAGGTTGCTGCATAAGATAAAGATGCACGGCATTAAGGGGAAAGTAGTAGCATGGATAGAGGATTGGTTAATTAATAGAAAGCAAAGAGTGGGGATTAATGGGTGTTCCTCTGGTTGGCAATCAGTAGCTAGTGGTGTCCCTCAGGGATCAGTGTTGGGCCCACAACTGTTCACAATTGACATAGATGATTTGGAGTTGGGGACCAAGGGCAATGTGTCCAAGTTTGCAGACGACACTAAGATAAGTGGTAAAGCAAAAAGTGCAGAGGATACTGGAAGTCTGCAGAGGGATTTGGATAGGCTAAGTGAATGGGCTAGGGTCTGGCAGATGGAATACAATGTTGACAAATGTGAGATTATCCATTTTGGTAGGAATAACAGCAAAAGGGATTATTATTTAAATGATAAAATATTAAAACATGCTGCTGTGCAGAGAGACCTTGGTGTGCTAGTGCATGAGTCGCAAAATATTGGGTTACAGGTGCAACAGGTGATTAAGAAGGCAAATAGAATTTTGTCCTTCATTGCTAGAGGGATGGGGTTTAAGACTAGGGCGGTTATGCTGCAATTGTATAAGGTGTTAGTGAGGCCACACCTGGAGTATTGTGTTCAATCTGGTCTCCTTACTTGAGAAAGGACGTACTGGCACTGGAGGGTGTGCAGAGGAGATTCACTAGATTAATCCCAGAGCTGAAGGGGTTGGATTACGAGGAGAGGTTGAGTAGACTGGGACTGTACTCGTTGGAATTTAGAAGGATGAGGGGGGATCTTATGGAAACATATAAGATTATGAAGGGAATAGATAGGATAGATGCGGGCAGGGTGTTTCCACTGGCGGGTGAAAGCAGAACTAGAGGGCATAGCCTCAAAATAAGGGGAAATAGATTTAGGACTGAGTTTAGGAGAAACTTCTTCACCCAAAGGGTTGTGAATTTATGGAATTTCCTGCCCAGTGAAGCAGTAGAGGCTCCTTCATTAAATGTTTTTAAAATAAAGATAGATAGTTTTTTGTAGAATAAAGGGATTAAGGGTTATGGTGTTCGGGCCGGAAAGTGGAGCTGAGTCTACAAAAGATCAGCCATGATCTCATTGAATGGTGGAGCAGGCTCGAGGGGCCAGGTGGCCTACTCCTGCTCCTAGTTCTTATGTTCTTATAAAAGTATTGCAAATACTTGACTCTTCAATTTCTAAAAAAGGGCAAAATGAAACTAGCCTTTCGATTTGTCCTGAATGTTCTAAACTTTAACTAGGATACACAAGAACATGAGGACACAAGAAAAAGGAAAAGGAGTGAACCCGCATGGTCAGCCAAGGTGCCATCCAAGATGGCCTGTTCTTGAGTTTCAACTCTATTTTCCTGCTGCCTCCTCAGATCCCTTGGCTGAGATTCTCCGACCCCTCGGAAGGTCGGAGAATCCCCGGGGGTGGCGCGAATCCCGCCCCGCCGCCCTGCCATCAGATGCCCTTTTTTCCGCCGCTGTTTTTCGGGATTCTCGTTGACAGCGGCCCCCCCCCCTGGCGATTCTCCGGGCACCGATGGGCCGAGCGGCCATCCAGTTTTGGCCAGTGCCGCCGACGTGAATTACTCACCTCATGCACAGTGGGACCTGACAGGTGAGTGTGCGTCCTCGGAGGACGCTGGGGGATCCGACCCTGGGGGGGGGGGGGGGGGCACGGTGGCCTGACCCGCGATCGGGGCCTACCGATCTGCGGGCAGGCTTGTTCCGTGGGGGCACTTCTTTCCTCGGCGCTGGGCCCCTGTAGGGCTCTGCCATATTGCCCGGGGGCCAGCACGGAGAAGAGAACCCCCGCATGCGCGGAGATACGCCGGCCGGTCTGCGCATGTGCGAGATACGCCGGCCGTTCCGCGCATCCGCGAACTCGCACCGTCCCTTCGGCGTCCACCTAGCCCCCGAACACGTTTGGAGAATTCCTCACTTTTGGGGGCTGTTCGCGCCGGTTTTCCCGCTGGCGTGGGGGCTTCGTCCCCAGAAGGGAGAATCCCAGCCCTTGCATCCAGGACACACCAAAAATCTGTCTTTACCAGGTTTAAATGTATTCAATAATGGAACATTTGCAACCTTTTGGGGAATATTCACAATGGAGTGAAGTAATTTCTTCTCATCTCCGTTCTAAATGATCAGCACCTTTTCTTGAGAGTGTGCCCCATGTTTTAGGGTCCCCAGCCGGTGGTAACAATCTCTCCACAACTATTCTATCAAACTATTCAAAATCTAATATGTTCCAACAGGATCACCTTTCATTCTTCTAAACGCCAGCGAATATAAGTCTTTTTACTAAGCTTTTCTCATAGGTCAACGCCCTCATCCCAGGGACCAATTTACTGATTTATTGCTGTGTGGTAAACAACACTGGTAACACACTACATGTATTACGGTGCTGCCACTGTATTCCAGGTACCACAGTAAGTCCCAGCCTGCTGGCTCCTCCCAGAAGGCGGAGTATAAAAGTGTATGCTCTCCTGCACTGCTCCCATTCTGGTTCCAGCTGCAGGAGGCACAACATCTTGAGCAATAAAGCCTCGATTGTTTCACCATTCTCGTCTCATGGTAATTGACGGTACATCAATTTATTGCACAAGATTTTAAAAAGATGAACATCTTAATCAAGCCTGATCGCCTGGAGCTGAGCCCTCACGCAGCCAACGTCACGTCCACCTTCGGCCACTGGCTAGCCTGCTTCAAAGGCTACCTCAGAGCAGCCACTGAAGAACTCTCAGACCCACAGAAGCTCCAGGGCCTCTACTCACGGGTGAGCCCTCAAATTATTCCCCTCACCTGGGACGCGCCCACCTACACAGAAGCGATGAGACTACTAAAGGGACTCTACATTAAGTCGGTGTACGCCAGGCACCTCCAGGCCACGAGACGGCAACTCCCGGGAGAGACTCAGGACAATTTCTTGCGGGCTCTATGGATTCTCGGTAGGAACTGTGACTGCCAGGCAGTTTCAGCAGTCCAACACACCGAACTACTAAACAGAGACGCTTATGTCACGGGCATTAAATCTACTTACGTTCGCCAGCGGCTATTGGAAGGGGGTACGCTCGACCTTGCAGAGACTGTGCAGCTTGCTAATTCCCTAGAAGTGGCCTCCCGTAATCTGGATGCTTACACCACCGACCGCGCGGCACCCTCGTGGGCATCGTGGGCCCCATCAGCTGCCGACTTGAGTACACCGTAAGCCTGCGCCGTGCGGCAGCCAGCGAACTCCGGAGGGCCCAAATGTTATTCTTGTGGCCAGAGAAAACATCCCAGGCGACCTGCAATGGGTGCGACGAGAAGGGCCACTTCATTTCCGTTTGCCAGGCCCGGTTGGTCGCCGCTGTTTCCAGGCCTGGCATTGCTACACCCCCCACGTGTGATCCAGGGGCGCCGTCATCTTCTCCACCACAAGCCACGTGCGGCCCATGGGCGCCTTCATCTTTGATGCCGTCTGCCATGTGCGCCTCGTGGGCGTTGCCATTTTCGGCGCCATCTTGGACCACGCCTCAAGACCTCTACTCGCCTGGCCGTTCGTGGACCACCAATACCTCCACCACCGCTGATCAGCACGGGACCTCCCAGCATCTTCCGCAGCTCGCTTCCATCAGCCTTGACCAGTCTCGGCCCCGCAACCTCGCGACCGTTACGACGACGGTAAAGATCAACGGGCACGAGACGACCTGCCTCTTTGACTCCGGGAGCACAGAGAGTTTCATCCACCCTGCTACAGTAAGGCGCTGCTCCCTCTCGGTACTCCCCGTCACCCAGAAAATCTCCCTGGCGTCCGGATCCCATTCCGTGCAAATCCGGGGGTACTGCGTCGCGACCCTCACCACTCAGGGCGTAGAGTACAGCAACTTCTGGCTCTGTGTCCCACATCTCTGCGCTGCCCTGTTGCTCGGCCTGGATTTTCAATGCCACCTCCAAAGCCTTACTTTGAAATTCGGCGGTCCCCTGCCCCCCCTCGCCATATGCGGCCTCACGACCCTTAAGGTCGAGCCGCCTTCACTGTTCGCAAACCTCACTCCGGACTGCAAGCCCATCGCCACTCTGAGCAGACGGTACAGTGCGCAGGACAGGGCCTTTATCAAGTCGGAGGTCCAACGGCTTCTGCGGGAGGGGATCATTGAGGCCAGTAATAGCCCCTGGAGAGCTCAGGTAGTGGTAGTGAAGGCTGGGGAGAAGCACAAGATGGTCATTGACTACAGTCAGACCATCAATCGGTACACGCAGCTCGACGCGTACCCATCCCACGCATATCTGACATAGTCAATCCGATTGCGCAGTATCGAGTCTTCTCCACAGTTGACTTGAATTCTGCCTCCCACCTGCTCCCCATCCACCCGGAGGACCACCAATACACTGCGTTCGAAGTAGATGGCCGCCTCTATCATTTCCTTAGAGTTCCCTTCGGCGTCACCAATCTCGGTCTTCCAGCGAGAGATGGACCGAATGGTTGACCAGTACGGGCTGCGGGCCACCTTCCCGTACCTAGATAACGTCACCATCTGCGGCCACGATCAGCAGGACCACGACGCAAACCTCCCAAAATTCCTCCATACCGCCAAACTCCTTAACCTCACCTACAATAAGGAGAAATGCGTGTTCCGCACCAACCGCTTAGCCATCCTTGGCTACGTAGTGGAAAATGGAGTCCTAGGGCCTGACCCCGACTGCATGCCCTCCTGGAACTCCCTCTCCCCCACTGCCCAAGGCCCGAACCGATGCCTGGGGTTTTTCTCATATTGGGTCCCTAATTATGCGGACAAGGCCCACCCATTCATCAAGTCCACAGTTTTTCCCCTGACGGCTGAGGCCCGCTGGGCCATCAACCACATCAAGGCGGACATCGCCAGGGCCACGATGCACGCAGTCAATGAGACCCTCCCCTTTCTGGCTGAGAGCGATGCATCGGATGTAGCTCTGGCCGCCACCCTCAATCAGGCGGGCAGACCTGTGGCTTTCTTTTCCCGCACCCTCCATGCCTCCGAAATTCGGCACTCCTCTGTCAAAAAGGAGGCCCAAGCCATTGTAGAGGCTGTGCGACATTGGAGGCATTACCTGGCCGGCAGGAGATTCACTCTCCTCACTGACCAATGGTTGGTTGCCTTCATGTTTAACAATACGCAGCGGGGCAAGATCAAAAATGACAAAATCTTGAGGTGGAGGATCGAGTTCTCCACCTACAACTATGAGATCTTGTATCGCCCGGGGAAGCTCAACGAACCCCCAGATGCCCTATCCCACGGTACATGTGCCAGCGCACAAATGGACTGATTCCGGGCTCTCCACAATGACCTCAGCCACCCGGGGGTCTCCCGGTTCTTCCATTTTGTCAAGGCCCGCAACCTGCCCTACTCCATTGAGGAGGTCAGGACCGTCACCAGAGACTGGCAAGTCTGCGGAGAGTGCAAGCTGCGCTTCTACCGGCCAGATAGAGTGCACCTGGTAAAGGCCTCCCGACCCTTTGAGCACCTCAGCATGGACTTCAAAGGGCCTCTCCCCTCCATCGACCGCAACGTGTACTTCCTCAACGTAATTGATGAGTACTCCCATTTCCGTTTCGCCATCCCATGCCCCGACATGACTTCTGCCACAGTCATCAAGGCCCTGCACAGCATCTTCACTCTGTTCGGTTTCACCACGTACATCCACAGCGATCGGAGATCCTTCTTCATGAGTGATGAGCTGCGTCAGTTCCTGCTCAGCAAGGGCATCGCCTCGAGCAGGACAACCAGCTACAACCCCCGGGGAAACGGGCAGGTGGAGAGGGAGAACGGGACGGCCTGGAAGGCCTCATTGCTAGTAGATGTCAGGCGTAGACCTGGTTTACAGGGCGAATATAATGTCCTTTCAGCAGCTCCATTGCTGCATCGAAATCGTCCGCATCCTTGATGAGGGTGTAGATTTCTGGGTTCACCCTCGAGTGCAGAACTTGTAGTTTCTGTTCTCCCATGGGTGTGTTTTCAGCCATTCCGAGATATCCGTTGAAAAACGCCAGCCAGTGCTTGAAGGTTGCTGCTGTGTTTGCCGCATGGGGGCTGAGTTGCTGACACTCCGGCTTGATTCGGAGATCCATTCTTTAAATCTAGCATATTAAATTGATGCACGATCAATAACCTCAGAAACGAGATTGGAGACAATTGAAGGCTTTAATACGCTAGATGTTTGCCCCAGCAGCGCAGGTACAGAAGAAAGCTGCTGGGTTGGCATGGGCTCTTATATCCTGCCTTGCAGGGCGGAGCTAACATACAAGCTTAACCAATGGGAACAAGTACATTATCCACCAATGGTATTCCGGCATTACCAGGTACCGTAATCCTCCTAACACAGACTACCACACACACTACATGTATTACGGCACTGCCTGTGTATTCCAGGTACCACAGTAAATCCCAGCCTGCTGGTTCCTCCCAGCGTATAAAAGTGTGTGCTCTCCTGCGCTGCTCCCATTCTGGTTCCAGCTGCAGGAGGCACAACATCTTGTGCAATAAAGCCTCGGTTGTTTCACCATTCTCGTCTCGTGGTAATTGATGGTACATCATGCTGTACCAACACCAAAGCATTTACGTCCTTCCTTATATTTGGAGACCAAAGCTGCACACTTTTGGATGAAATCTAATGGCCTTGTGGGGCCCGACTTGGGACACGACACAACTGGCCAATGTCACGAGAGATCTCTCGCGAGAATTACCCGGCTTGTTACGCCTTACAAAATTTAATAGGATCTCATGCGAAGTCATGATCTGGATCCCACCCACCTAAATTTGCATATTTAAGTGTGCAGTTGGCACACTTGAATATACACTTGCCGGATCTAACCAGTGCCCGGGATCGAATCCCGTTTCCAAGGAGACCCCAACCGAACGCCGTTTAGCACTGGTCTCCACAAATGGGGACCAGGCAGAATGGCACGCGAGAATGATCTCTCAGGTGATTGGAGGCCCCCGGGTGGTCGGCCTCTGGCACTGCTGATGTCACCTGGGCACCTTTGCACTTCTGGCCTGGCACTTTGGCAGTGGCACCCATGCACCCTGGCAATGCCACCCAGGTGCCAGCCTGACACTGCCAGCATGTCCAGGTGGGAATGCCAGGCTGGCAGTGCCATTGTGCCAAGGTGGCATTTTGCCCGTGCCAGGGGTCCGGCCCACCGGTGCCCTGCCCTTATGAGGTAGGACGCTGGGGGCTCATGATCCCCCAACAGGTAAGCTGGGGCGATCCAGGGGTCATGGGGGATCAAGAGGTCAAGATGCCATTTCTGATTCTTCCTACACTGTGAGCAGAGCTCCCCAGTGCAAGAAGTGAAGGTTAGTGCGGCCTCAGTGGGGCCTTCCCCACCGAGGCCTGAAAAAATAACCAAGTATCGTTTGGTACCGGGGTGGTTTCCAGCACTACAAGCATCGGGAAACACCCCGCTAAACCAGCCCACAACGGGACTCCTTTTTTTCATTAAAATACACCCAACGTTCCAGGTGCGGTGTCAGCAAAAGCCGGCACAATTGTAACAAGACTTCTCTATTCCTGTGCTCCAATCTTCTTGCAATAATGGCCAACATACTATTTTCCTTCCATAGTGCTTGATTGCCTATATGCAAACTTACTGTGTTCTTTGTATGAGCATACCCAAGTCTCTTTACATTTACAAATTTCACACCTTTGAAAAATATTCTGCTTTTCTATTCTTACAACCAAAGTAAATAACTTCACGCAACTCTACTTTAACTCCATTTGCCATCTTGTTGCCCACTCATTAAACCTGTCTATATTCTTTGCAACCTCTCTGTGTCCTCTCCACGGTTTACCTTTGCACCTAGTTTTGTATCATCAGCAAACTTAGATGCATTACTCTCTGTCTCTTCACCTATGTTGTTACCATAGATTGTAAATAGCTGAGTCCTCAGCAATGATTCTTGTAGTACTCCACTAATCACAGTCTGCCAACTTGAAAATGCTCCATTTATGCCCACTCTGCTTCCTGTCCATTGACCAATCTTCTACACCCCAACTATTGTACCTCAAACTCCATCAACATTTTCCCAATGATTGACGTTTGGCTAACTGACCTGTGGTTCCGTTTTCTTTCTCTCTTCCTCCTTGAAAAGGATAAATTGAAATCGAAGAACTAGAAGAAGCACAATGTTTGGTCACCAGACCATGCCTTTAAAAATGTGTTCACAAGCCTCTGTCCAATACGGGAAGTCGATTTGTAATGCTATTTAAAGCATTGGTGAATGTGGAGAGCATGATTACTATTTCTTACTTTTGAGGGAAAAAAAAGCTGAAGTGTAATTGATAAAATCAGAGGCCTGAGTGAAAATTTGTGATAGAAGGTAGCAACTGAGCAAGCTGTCAGGCTTCCATTACAATACAAACCTTTCTGTCAGACCTGGGGAACATCTCTAGGTTCAATATGGCTAATGATGTTGGATCAACCATTTGTCAAGATAAATGAGGAACATAGCCCTGGCTGTGATGGGCATGCTGCCAAAAAGGCTAGAGTGCTATGTAGTTTATTCTCAGGGTATAGAAAATTAGTTTTCCTTGAATAGCATATGGTAGGAGTAATATATTTTGTTGACATCAGCAGACCTTTGGAGGTTGATTTATCTTTGCTTTAAAAAACGGTGGATCGCACTGCAGCATTTACAGGTCAATGCAAAGCATGCTGGGTAGTCCTGTTGCAGGTTGATGTGATGTATCATACCTACTTTGTTCCATGTTATTTATGATCCATGTGTACTGAAAGCCTTTTCCTTTTTTAATAGAAGATTCAGTCTTGCATTCATATAAATCATATGTTGCCTTTACCTTAATTTAATTTTGTAGTTCTGATTTTTATTTTTTTTGCTGAATAACGAGAGAATACAATGATGGATGAATCTTAGCACTTGCAACCTTTTTTTCTCTGCGCCTTCTACAGGGCTCTATAACAGTCCATAAAACACATTCTTTACAGAATTTCAGCATTGAACCCTAATTTATTTGCTTTCAAGAGAAGTTTTAGTTTTATTGTATATTGGATGGTTTGGTTTATCTGCTTTTGATTTTATTCTATTTATACGTAATCAGCAGTTAGCAATGTAAAATTAAAAATGTATGTAAAATTCAGAAATGCAGTAGATATGCCATCAATCAAGACGAAGAACGCAGAGTGAATTAACTATGGCTTTAATTGACTTACAACAGAACTGGCAGTGTGCCCCAGAATGAGGCAGTGTGAAAGGCCGGCAGCCTATATACCCAGGCCCTAGGGGGAGGAGCCACGGGCAGAGCCAAAACCATACAACATGTAATGTAGTGGCAATACTGTATAACACGTAATACTGTGGCAGCACAATACAACACAATGGTTTCACCACATTCACCCCCTGTTTAAAAAAAAATCTGGCAGGAGTGAAGTGAACAAGTTGCGTCAGAGATTGAGCCTGACGGGGGCTTTGATTGTCCGCCGTGACCGTCTCAGTTCCAGCAATGGCTTCTGTGTTCCCAGACGGGTGGGCAGCAACGGTGAAAGGAGGTATAGGGTCAGGCCGAGTAGTTGTAGAGAGGGGAGGAATCGGGTCGGGAGCACCGGTGACAGTCGCTGGGGAACCTATGGGTGCCAAATCTCGAAGGTCGGGTCGAGTAGTAGTAGAGAGGGGAGGAATAGGGTCAGGAGTGCCGGCGACAGTCGCTGGGGAACCTGCGGGTGCCAAATCTCGAAGAGAGACTGTGTCCTCCCGCCCGTCATGGTGAGCCACATAGGCGTACTAGGGGATTCGCATGGAGAAGAAGAACCCTCTCGACCAGAGGATCGGACTTATGAGTCCTCACATGCCGTCAGAGGAGGACGGGCCCCGGAACCGTCAGCCACGTCGGGAGCGAGACCCCCGAGGTGGACCTTCTGGGGAAGTCAAACATCCTCTCATGGGGGGTCACATTAGTAGCGGTGCAGAGGAGCGACCGGATGGATTGGAGCACCTCGGGAAGGACCTCCTGCCAGCGGGAGACTGGGAGACCTCTAGACCGTAGGGCAAGAAGGACGGTCTTCCAGATCGTCGCGTTCTCCCTCTCCACCTGTCCGTTCCCCCGGGGGTTGTAGCTGGTAGTCCTGCTGGAGGCGATGCCCTTGCTAAGCAGGAACTGACGCAGCTCATCACTCATGAAGGAGGAACCCCAATTGCTATGGATGTAAGTGGGGAAACCGAACAAGGTGAAGACACTGCTCAGGGTCTTGATGACTGTGGCAGAGGTCATGTCAGGGCATGGGATGGCGAAAGGGAAGCGTGAGTACTCATCAAGGATGTTTAAAATAACTTACCTTGCAGGGGCAATCACTTGGAGTTTCAGCGGGAGCGGAGTGCAGAGGCTGCTGGTGGGTGAGTATTGATGTTTAAAATAATTTACCTTGCAGGAGCATCTCTTGGAGTTTCAGCGGGAGCGGAGTGCGGGGGCTGCTGGTGGGTGAGTATTTAAGTAAACACTTACCTGGTCCCGTTTCTGTTCCTTTTTGCTGCTGTTGTATTTTTTTTTTAAATTTATTTTTTAAGGCGGGAACAGGAAGTTCGATCTGCGGACTTCTGGGAAGTCCCTCACCAATAAATTCTGGTGGAGAGGAAACCCGAGACTACACGTGTAGTGTCTCTCACCCGCCCTCCTCCTCTAACCTAATAATAAAACCCATTGGTGTGAGGTAAGTACCATATTTTATTATTATTATTATTTAAAAAAAAAAAAAATTAGTTGTTAGCCTGATCTTGGTTGAAAGTTAGAGGGATGGCAGGGAAGGGAGTGCAATGTTCCTCCTGCAGGATGTTTGAGGTGAGGGATGCAGTTAGTGTCCCTGCTGATTTTACCTGCAGGAAGTGCTGCCATCTCCAGCACCTCCAAGACCGAGTTAGGGAACTGGAGCTGGAGTTGGTTGAACTTCGGATCATTCGAGAGGCAGAGGGGGTCATAGATAGCAGCTTCAGGGAATTAGTTACACCAAAGATTGGAGATAGATGGGTAACTGTAAGAGGGACTGGGAAGAAGCAGTCAGTGCAGGGATCCCCTGCGGTCGTTCCCCTGAGAAACAAGTATACCGCTTTGGATACTTGTGGGGGGGACGACTTACCAGGGGTAAGCCATGGGGTACGGGCCTCTGGCACGGAGTCTGTCCCTGTTGCTCAGAAGGGAAGGGGGGAGAGGAGCAGAGCATTAGTAATTGGGGACTCGATAGTCAGGGGCACAGATAGGAGATTTTGTGGGAGCGTGAGAGACTCACGTTTGGTATGTTGCCTCCCAGGTGCAAGGGTACGTGATGTCTCGGATCGTGTTTTCCGGGTCCTTAAGGGGGAGGGGGAGCAGCCCCAAGTCGTGGTCCACATTGGCACTAACGACATAGGTAGGAAAGGGGACAAGGATGTCAGGCAGGCTTTCAGGGAGCTAGGATGGAAGCTCGGAACTAGAACAAACAGAGTTGTTATCTCTGGGTTGTTGCCCGTGCCACGTGATAATGAGATGAGGAATAGGGAGAGAGAGAAATTAAACACGTGGCTACAGGGATGGTGCAGGCGGGAGGGATTCAGATTTCTGGATAACTGGGGCTCTTTCTGGGGAAGGTGGGACCTCTACAGACAGGATGGTCTACATCTGAACCTGAGGGGCACAAATATCCTGGGGGGGAGATTTGTTAGTGCTCTTTGGGGGGGTTTAAACTAATGCAGCAGGGGCATGGGAACCTGGATTGTAGTTTTAGGGTACGGGAGAATGAGAGTATAGAGGTCAGGAGCACAGATTTGACGTCGCAGGAGGGGGCCAGTGTTCAGGTAGGTGGTTTGAAGTGTGTCTACTTCAATGCCAGGAGTATACGAAATAAGGTAGGGGAACTGGCAGCATGGGTTGGTACCTGGGACTTTGATGTTGTGGCCATTTCGGAGACATGGATAGAGCAGGGACAGGAATGGATGTTGCAGGTTCCGGGGTTTAGGTGTTTTAGTAAGCTCAGAGAAGGAGGCAAAAGTGGGGGAGGTGTGGCGCTGCTAGTCAAGAGCAGTATTACGGTGGCGGAGAGGATGCTAGATGGGGACTCATCTTCCGAGGTAGTCTGGGCTGAGGTTAGAAACAGGAAAGGAGAGGTCACCCTGTTGGGAGTTTTCTATAGGCCTCCAAATAGTTCTAGGGATGTAGAGGAAAGGATGGCGAGGATGATCCTGGATAAGAGCGAAAGTAACAGGGTAGTTATTATGGGAGACTTTAACTTTCCAAATATTGACTGGAAAAGATATAGTTTGAGTACATTAGATGGGTCGTTTTTTGTACAGTGTGTGCAGGAGGGTTTCCTGACACAATATGTTGACAGGCCAACAAGAGGCGAGGCCACGTTGGATTTGGTTTTGGGTAATGAACCTGGCCAGGTGTTGGATTTGGAGGTAGGAGAGCACTTTGGGGACAGTGACCACAATTCGCTGACGTTTACGTTAGTGATGGAAAGGGATAAGTATACACCGCAGGGCAAGAGTTATAGCTGGGGGAAGGGCAATTATGATGCCATTAGACGTGACTTGGGGGGGATAGGTTGGAGAAGTAGGCTGCAAGTGTTGGGCACACTGGATAAGTGGAGCTTGTTCAAGGATAAGCTACTGCGTGTTCTTGATAAGTACGTACCGGTCAGGCAGGGAGGAAGGCGTAGAGCGAGGGAACCGTGGTTTACCAAAGAAGTGGAATTTCTTGTTAAGAGGAAGAAGGAGGCCTATGTGAAGATGAGGTGTGAAGTTTCAGTTGGGGCGATGGATAGTTACAAGGTAGCGAGGAAGGATCTAAAGAGAGAGCTAAGATGAGCAAGGAGGGGACATGAGAAGTATTTGGCAGGTAGGATCAAGGAAAACTCAAAAGCTTTCTATAGGTATGTCAGGAATAAGCGAATGACTAGGGTAAGAGTAGGACCAGTCAAGGACAGGGATGGGAGGTTGTGTGTGGAGTCTGAAGAGATAGGCGAGATACTAAATGAATATTTTTCGTCAGTATTCACTCAGGAAAAAGATAATGTTGTGGAGGAGAATGCTGAGACCCAGGCTATTAGAATAGATGGCATTGAGGTACGTAGGGAAGAGGTGTTGCCAATTCTGGACAGGCTGAAAATAGATACGTCCCCGGGGCCTGATGGGATTTATCCTAGGATTCTCTGGGAGGCCAGGGAAGAGATTGCTGGGCCTTTGGCTTTGATTTTTATGTCATCATTGGCTACAGGAATAGTGCCAGAGGACTGGAGGATCGCAAATGTGGTCCCTTTGTTCAAAAAGGGGAGCAGAGACAACCCCGGCAACTATAGACTGGTGAGCCTCACGTCTGTAGTGGGTAAAGTCTTGGAGGGGATTATAAGAGACAAGATTTATAATCATCTAGATAGGAATAATATGATCAGGGATAGTCAGCATGGCTTTGTGAAGGGTAGGTCATGCCTCACAAACCTTATCGAGTTCTTTGAGAAGGTGACTGAACAGGTAGACGAGGGTAGAGCAGTTGATGTGGTGTATATGGATTTCAGTAAAGTGTTTGGTAAGGTTCCCCACGGTAGGCTATTGCAGAAAATACGGAGGCTGGGGATTGAGGGTGATTTAAAGATGTGGATCAGAAATTGGCTAGCTGAAAGAAGACAGAGGGTGGTGGTTGATGGGAAATGTTCAGAATGGAGTTCAGTTATCAGTGGCGTACCACAAGGATCTGTTCTGGGGCCGTTGCTGTTTGTCATTTTTATCAATGACCTAGAGGAAGGCGCAGAAGGGTGGGTGAGTAAATTTGCAGACGACACTAAAGTCGGTGGTGTTGTCGACAGTGTGGAAGGATGTAGCAGATTACAGAGGGACATAGATAAGCTGCAGAGCTGGGCTGAGAGGTGGCAAATGGAGTTTAATGTAGAGAAGTGTGAGGTGATTCACTTTGGAAGGAATAACAGGAATGCGGAATATTTGGCTAATGGTAAAGTTCTTGGAAGTGTGGATGAGCAGAGGGATCTAGGTGTCCATGTACATAGATCCCTGAAAGTTGCCACCCAGGTTGATAGGGTTGTGAAGAAGGCCTATGGAGTCAGGAGGTCATGTTGCAGCTGTACAAAACTCTGGTACGGCCGCATTTGGAGTATTGCGTACAGTTCTGGTCACCGCATTATAGGAAGGACGTGGAGGCTTTGGAGCGGGTGCAGAGGAGATTTACCAGGATGTTGCCTGGTATGGAGGGAAAATCTTATGAGGAAAGGCTGATGGACTTGAGGTTGTTTTCGTTGGAGAGAAGAAGGTTAAGAGGAGACTTAATAGAGGCATACAAAATGATCAGGGGGTTGGATAGGGTGGACAGTGAGAGCCTTCTCCCGCGGATGGAAATGGCTGGCACGAGGGGACATAGCTTAAAACTGAGGGGTAATAGATATAGGACAGAGGTCAGAGGTAGGTTCTTTACGCAAAGAGTGGTGAGGCCGTGGAATGCTCTACCTGCAACAGTAGTGAACTCGCCAACATTGAGGGCATTTAAAAGTTTATTGGATAAGCATATGGATGATAATGGCATAGTGTAGGTTAGATGGCTTTTGTTTCGGTGCAACATCGTGGGCCGAAGGGCCTGTACTGCGCTGTATCGTTCTATGTTCTATGTTCTATGTTCTATGTTGAGGAAGTACACGTTACAGTTAGTGGAGGGGAAGGGCCCTTTGAAATCCATGCTGAGGCGTTCAAAGGGGCTTGAGGCCCTTACCAGACGTGCTCTGTTTGGCCGATAGAAGTGCGGTTTGCACTCCGCGCAGACCTGGCAGTCCCTGATCATGGTTCTGACCTCCTCGATGGAGTAAGGCAGGTTGCGGGCCTTGAGATAATGGTAAAGCGGGGTGACTCCCAGATGACAGAGGCCATTGTGGAGCGCCTGCAGTCGGTCTACTTGTGCGCTGGCACAAGTACCGCGGGAAAGGGCATTTGGGGGCACATTAAGCTTCCCAGGCCGATACTGGATATCATAGCTGTAGGTGGAGAGTTCAATCCTCCACCTCAGTATCTTATCGTTTTTGATTTTTCCCCGTTGTGCGTTGTCAAACATAAAGGCTACCGACCGTTGGTCGGTGACGAGGGTGAACCTCCTACCAGCTAGGTCGTGCCTCCAATGCCGCACAGCTTCCACAATGGCTTGTGCTTCCTTCTCGACAGAGGAGTGTCGAATCTCGGAAGCATTGAGGGTTCTAGAGAAGAAGGCTACTGGCCTGCCCGCCTGCTTGAGGGTAGCAGCCAGGGCGACGTCTGACGCATCGCTCTCGACCTGGAAGGGGATGGACTCATCCACCGGGTGTATGGCGGCCTTAGTGATATCGGCCTTGATGCGGCTGAAGGCCGAGCGGGCTCAGCCGTCAGGGGAAATGTGATGGTTTTAATAAGTGGGTGGGCTTTGTCCGCATAGTTGGGGACCCACTGGGCATAGTAGGAGAAAAGCCCCAGGCATTGTTTGAGGACCTTGAGGCTGTGGGCAAGGGGGAGATCTGTGAGGGGGCGCATGTGGTTGGGGTCGGACATTAGGACTCTGTTTTCTACGACATAGCTGAGGCTGGCAAGCCGGGTTGTGCAGAAAACGCACTTCTCCTTTTTGTAGGTCAAGTTAAGGAGCTGGGCAGTGTGGAGGAATTTCTTGAGGTTAGCGTCGTGGTCCTGCTGATCATGGCCGCAGATGGTGACACTATCTAAGTACGGGTATGGAGCCCGCAGCCCGTACTGGTCCACCATTCGGTGCATCGCTCGCTGGAAGACCGAGACCCCATTGGTGACGCCGAAGGGAACCCGGAGAAAGTGGTAGAGGCGGCCAGCTGCCTCAAAGGCAGTGTACTGGCGGTCCTCCGGGCGGATGGGGAGCTGGTGGTCCACGGTGGAGAAGACCCGGTACTGCGCAATCTGACTGACCATGTCAGATATACAAAGAACAAAGAACAAAGAAATGTACAGCACAGGAACAGGCCCTTCGGCCCTCAAAGCCCGTGCCGACCATGCTGCCCGACTAAACTACAATCTTCTACACTTCCTGGGTCCATATCCCTCTATTCCCATCCTATTCATGTATTTGTCAAGATGCCCCTTAAATGTCACTATCGTCCCTGCTTCCACCACCTCCTCCGGTAGCGAGTTCCAGGCACCCACTACCCTCTGTGTAAAAAACTTGCCTCGTACATCTACTCTAAACCTTGCCCCTCTCACCTTAAACCTATGCCCCCTAGTAATTGACCCCTCTACCCTGGGGAAAGGCCTCTGACTATCCACTCTGTCTGTGCCCCTCATAATTTTGTAGACCTCTATTAGGTCGCCCCTCAACCTCCGTCGTTCCAGTGAGAACAAACCGAGTTTATTCAACCGCTCCTCATAGCTTATGCCCTCCATACCAGGCAACATTCTGGTAAATCTCTTCTGCACCCTCTCTAAAGCCTCCACATCCTTCTGGTAGTGTGGCGACCAGAATTGAACACTATACTCCAAGTGTGGCCTAACTAAGGTTCTATACAGCTGCAACATATGCGGGGAAGGGGGTATGCATCGACCCCCACGGGTCGCACGTGGCGGTTTGCGTCGAAGATGGCCATGCCCGTAGGTCGCACGTGGCGGGTGGTGTCAAGATGGCGGCCCCCGCGTCCCCAAAGGTGCCGCGTGGTCGGAGGCATAGGCACCCACGTCACGGAAGGCCACCTCCAGCGATTTAGCAAGCTGCACCGTTTCCCGGAGGTCAAGTGTCTCCCTCCCTAGCAGGTGCTGGCGAACGCAGTGTGAGTCAATGCCGGCAACATAAGCGTCCCGGATCAGGAGTTTGGTGTGCTTAGCAGTCGCCGCGCAGTTGCAGGCCCCGCCGAGCACCCGCCAAACGCGCAGAAATTCTGCCAGAGACTCTCCAGGGCGCTGACGCCGTGTGGCAAGGAGGTGCCTGGCGAACAGTCCGTTAACCCGCATCACATACCGTCCTTTCAAGAGTGTAATAGCTTCATCAAACGAGGCCGCGTCCCGGAAGATGAGAAAAATTTGCGGGCTCACCCGGGAGATGAGGACTCGCAGCTTGTGTTCCTCGGAGACGATGACGGTGGCAGAATTGATGAAGGATTCTAGACAGTGAAGCCAGTGTGCGAAGAAGACATCGGCGTCGGCTGATTGGCATTGACCTGCAGGAGGTCCAGTTTGAGACCTGGATCCATGTTAAACAGCTCTTTGATTTAATGGAAGTCAATTAAATTGATATGCCATCAATCAAGACGTAGAACGCAGAGTGAATTCACCATGGATTTAATTGACTTACAACTGAACTGGCAGTGTGCACCAGAATGAGGCAGTGTGAAAGGTCGGCAGCCTATATACCCAGGCCCTAGGGGGAGGAGCCATGGGCAGAGCCAAAACCGCACAACATGTAATATAGTGGCAATACTGTACAACATGTAATACTGTGCTAACTCAATACAACACAGAGGTTTCACCACAGCAGTCATTCAAAGCCTTTCAGGGCTTCTCCATTTCTGTTAACTCGCTTTTCACAGTATTTGACTGAAGCTTGTATATATGTATTTTTGACTCTACTTGTGTGTGTCCTATCAGGAGTGTACTCAGATACCTGACCGACTGTCAAAGCCACCATCATCAGTTCATACATCAAATAACCCATCCAGTGATCTAGCTGGGCTCCCATTCTACACCCCCCAAACCTGAGCAAATGATCTGACTGTATCCGGCAGGAATTCTCTGGCTGTTTCCTGGCGGCGGGATTCTCTGGTCCCACCAGTAGAGCACCTCCACCTGCGGGTTTCCTGGAAGCATGGGGTGGCTTCAATGGGAAGTCGCACTGACACGCAGCGGGAGTAGAGAATCTCACCGCCAGCGAAACGCCATGCCAAATTCTCCATCCTCGCTAGCAGTGGTAGCGGGGATGGAAACACAACGGAGAATCCCAGCCCCTATTGCAACCTTGTCCCTGGGCCGTTGGCATTCTCTTTTCCCGCCTGCTTTTTTCCCGGCGACATGGGGTGGCTTCCAATGGGAAATCCCATTGACAAGTGGTGGGGGTCGAGAACGACATGCTGCCGAGAAACACGTGGCTAGGGGACCGGAGAATCCAGCCCCTGGGGGAATGCATTGGGCCATAATTCTCCATCCATTCATGCCGGCGGGATTCTCTGGACCCACAGCAGCGAATGGAGTTTTGGCCGAGTGCCACATTTTCTGTTCTCGCTGGCAGTTGTTTTCTACATCAGGTAAGATTTTGGTCAATCAACAATCGGAATCAGGATAGAATTTTATGGCACCCCACTGGCAGTTGCAGGCAGGGGGACTTGTAAAATTCCCTGGGTTGTTTCCCTACCTACTGCCGCTCCTGACCTATCCACAATTTTATAGGAAATGGGTAAGGTCTACGTTGGCCCACCTGCTCCCATTCCAGTTGAGGCTGATAGCATGAATTCAGGGATGTGGGTTGGGATGGAGACCCAGAAGATCTGGGTCTTGTTGAGGCCTTGGGCACGAGAGGTGGGGGCGCCTTCCCCACTGGCCCCTTTCCAGATCAAGCGCACCCCATGAAAGTCTACCGGGTCCTGGGTCCTCCTTTCTTATCTGGCCTTGCTATCATGATCTCCAGCCCCTCTCTCCACCCCTCCCTCCACCTAATTCCCCTGGGTCTCCTCTTCTACAAGCCATGCCTGCTATGAGATTTGACTTGCCCTGTGGGCCCTGGCACTCAGACTGATAATTGCTTGCAATCCCCGCCGTGGCTACCCCCCTGATGTTGCCAGGGCTGCAGTTCTGCTGGCCAATTAGTTGGCTGGCAGCCTTCTAAGGTGGGACTTCTACCCAAGTGAGGAGTGGAAGCCCTGTCTCCTGTCAATTATAGCTCCACAGTGCGTCAAATGGCTGTGGGGCTGCTGCGTTGGGGATGCATTTCCTGTCAACTTTATTAATGCTGGACTGGAACACAGCACTATCTGAAAAACCTGCCCCAGGTTATGATCCAACAACAATTCCCCAAATTTGCCATCTCAATCTTCGTGTTGCCAGCTGCTGCAGCTGATTGTCACTGTCTCTTCAGATCTTCCTCTACACAATTCTCTGTAATTTACATTTTCTCTGCAGCCTTTTCCTATTGTGACTCATTTAATCTGCTTATTAATTCACTAGCTTATAACTATGCAACAAAATACCCTTAATGTGCTAATCTTCTCCCCCTAATATGTTTTGACTGCTTCATTGCATTATTTGAGCCTGAAGTTTCCGATTGCTTTCTTTTTGAGTTTTTGGAGTACCGAGGAAGTATTTCATTGTCAGAGGTGTCTTTTGGATGATATGTTAAACCAAAACCAAAACCAAACCTGCTCAGGTGGAGGTTAAAGATCCCATGGCACTATTTCAAATGGTGGCACAGGCACCAGGTACCTGGGGTCTATTCCGGCCTTGGGTGACTGTGTGGAGTTTGCACGTTCTCCCCCTGTCTGTGTGAGTTTCCTCCGGGTGCTCCAGTTTACCCCCACCGTCCAATGATGTGCAGGTTCGGTGGATTGGCCATAATCAATGCTCGGCGGTTACTGGGATAGGGTAAAAGAGTGGGCCTAGGTTCATCATCGCCTCCAATATGCTAAATTTCCCGTTAGTGTCCAAAGGTTAGGTGGGATTATGGGTGTAGGCCGGGGGAGTGGGCCCAGGTGGGGTACTCCAGAGGGTCAGTGCAGACTCGATGGGCTGAATGGCCTCCTTCTGCACTGTAGGGATTCTAAGAGCTGGGGAGTTATCTTGGTGTCCTGGCTAATATCATTCCCTCAATTAGTGTCACAAAAACAGATTATGTTTGTGTGAGTTTGTTGTGCACAAATTGGCTGTTGCATTTCCACTATTATATAACGGTGACTACACCTCAAAGGTACTGCATTGGATGTAAAGCACTTTGAGACACCCACTTGTCATGAAAAGTTTTATATAGATGCAAGTCTTTAGTTTTTTCTTTTATTGTGGTTTCTGTGGAGGCAGTTATAAAAGATTCTAATGTTTTGCAAGCTTATTAAGAATAATGGTATTCTCCTTTTTAATATACAATAAGCTATTTCTGAAAATTTTGCTTATACATATCTCTAAAAGTATAAGCTGTATTCCAAGAATATTAACAAATATCTATTTCTATTGGTATTATCAAATTTATCAAAGCTACGTGTGGTCATTACTACTGATGCATATATTGTTTATAGAGGATGTCGGTGGAGATGTTTTACGGTAAGGCCCCTGTACTACATGTACGGGGGTAGTTCCCTGCCTGCTGGCTCTGCCCAGTAGGTGGAGTATAAATATGGGTACTCCTTGTACAGCTGCCATTTCGCCAGCAGCTGTAGGAGGCCACACATCTTAGTGTAATAAAGCCTCGATTGCATCCAACTCTCGACTTTGTGTAATTGATTGTGCATCAATTTATTACACTAAGTGTTCAGAAAATGGACCTCCGCATCAAGCCGGTTCGCCTGCAGTTGCATCCGCAATCAGACAATGCCAAAAAGGACTTTGAACATTGGCTAGTCTGTTTCAAAGCGTACATCGGATCTGCGCCAGACCCAATTCCAGAAGCTCAGAAGATTCAGATCCTTTACACGCGTCTGAGCTCCAACGTCTTTCCACTTATGCAAGACGCGTCGACCTACGCAGATGCCATGGTGCTACTGAAGGAAAACTAGACTCAGTGGTCTAACACGCTCTACGCCAGGCACCTCCTCTCCATTCATCATCAATTTCCTGGTGAGTCAGTGGAAGATTTCTGGCGTGCCCTGATTCCCCTAGTTAGAGACTGCGACTGTCAGGCCGTCACGGCCACGGAACACTCGAACTTGCTCATGAGAGACGCTTTTGTTACGGGGATAGGGTCCGATTACATCCGCCAGCGCCTCTTAGAAGGGGCCACGCTCGACCTCGCAGAAACCAAAAAGTTAGCGCTCTCGCTTACAGTCGCTTCGCGCAACATCCAGGCCTACGGCACCAACCGCGCGGCCCACCCCTCCTGTGCATCGTGGATTCCGCAGACGGCAGCCCCATCGAGGACCCCACCAGCGACCGCCCTCAGCCAGCCCAACGCCTGTGTGGCGCGGCAGCCAACCAACCCCAGGGGGCCCAAATGTTACGTCTGTGGGCAGTCCAAACACCCCCGACAGCGCTGCCCAGCCCGGAGCGCCCTTTGCAAGGCCTGTGGCAAGAAGGGGAACGTCGCTGTGGTGTGCCAGCCCCGCTCAGTCACCGCGATTGTTCCAGCTCCCCCCATGTGCGGCCAGTGGGCGCCGCCATCTTGTTCGACCCCCACCACGTGCGGCCCGTGGCCCTGCCATCTTGTTCTCCCCAGGATCGTCAGGCGCCGCCATCTCGTTTTCCCCACGACACGTGCGGCCCGTGGGCGCCGCCATCTTACCAGGACTCATGCCCCCTGGGCACCTTATCTGGCCGCCCGCCGCCCGCAACCGCCGACGACAGCCGCGTCTCGCCCCGGTTGAGCAGTCTCGCCCACACAACCTGGCAACGGCTTCTCCCAATGTGAAGATCGATGGGCCCGAGATCTCCTGTCTGCTGGACTCCGGGAGCATCGAGAGCTTCATTCACCCCGATACGGTAAGGCACTGCTCCCTCGCGGTACACCCCGCCAATCAGCGAATCTCCCTGGCCTCCGTGGCGATCCGGTGGTACTGGATCGCCACTCTCACTGTCCAGGGCATGGAGTTCAGCGGCTTCTCTCTATGTCCTCCCCAACCTCTGCACTGCCCTGCTACTCGGCCTGGACTTCCAGTGCAACCTCCAGAGCCTAACACTGAAATTCCGTGGGCCCCTACCACCCCTTACTGTATGCGGCCTCGCGACCCTAAAGGTCCACCCACCTTCCCTATTTGCAAACTTAACCCCGGATTGCAAACCCGTCGCCACCAGGAGCAGACGGTACAGCGCCCAGGACAGGACTGCTTCAGGAAGGCATCATCGAGGTCAGCAACAGCTCCTGGAGAGCCCAAGTGGTAGTGGTAGTGGTGAAAACCGGGGAGAAACACAGAATGGTCGTGGACTACAGCCAGACCATCAATAGGTACACGCAGCTCAGCGCGTAACCCCTCCCACGCATATCTGATATGGTCAATCAGATTGCACAGTACCGGGTCTTCACAACTGTGGACCTGAAATCAGCCTACCACCAGCTCTCCATCCGTAAGGCGGACCGCCCATACACTGCCTTCGAGGCAGATGGCCAACTTTACCACTTTCTTAGAGTTCCCATTGGCATCACCAACGGGGTCACGGTTTTCCAACGGGAGATGGACCGAATGGTTGACCGGTACAGGCTGCGGGCCACTTTCCCGTACCTGGACAATGTCACCATCTGTGGCCACGATCAGCAGGATCATGACGCCAACCTTGCCAAATTTCTCCACATCGCCACTCTCCTCAACCTAACCTACAACAAGGAGAAGTGCATTTTCAGCACGAACCGCTTAGCCATCCTCGGCTATGTGGTCCAGAACGGAGTTCTGGGGCCCGATCCTGACCTCATGCGCCCCCTCATGGAACTCTCCCTCCCCCACTGCCCCAAGGCCCTCAAACAATGCCTGGGGTTCTTTTCTTATTACACCCAGTGGGTCCCAAACTATGCGGGCAAGACCCGCCCACTCATTCAATCCACTCTTTTTCCCTTAATGGCCGAGGCCTTCAACCGTATCAAGGCCGACATCACGAAGGCCGCGATGCACATGATCAACGAGACGTTACCATTCCAAGTCAAGAGCGATGCATCAGACGTCGCTCTAGCCGCCACCCTCAACCAGGCAGGCAGGCCCGTGGTTTCACGAACCCTACATGCCTCCGAAATTCGGCACTCCTCCGTCGAGAAAGAGGCCCAAGCTATCGTTGAAGCTGTGCGGCATCGGAGGCATTACCTGGCCGGCAGGAGATTCACTCTCCTCACTGACCAACGGTCAGTTGCCTTTTTGTTCAATAACGCACAGCGGGGTAAGATCAAAAACAATAATATCTTGAGGTGGAAGATCGAGCTCTCCACCTACAATTACGAGATTTTGTATCGCCCCGGTAAGCTCAACGAGACCCCCGCACCCTATCCCGAGGTACATGTGCCAGTGCACAGGTGGACTGACTCTGGACTCTGCACGACAACCTCTGTCACCCAGAGGTCACACGGTTTTACCATTTCATCAAGGCCCGCAACCTGCCCTGCTCTATCGAGGAAGTCAGGGCTATCACCAGAGACTGCCAGGTCTGCGCAGAGTGCAAACCGCACATCTACCGGCCAGACCATGCGCACCTGGTGAAGGCCTCCCGCCCCTTTGAACGCCTCAGCGTGGACTTCAAAGGGCCTCCCCTCCACCGACCGTAACACGTACCTCCTCAGTGTGGTTGATGCGTACTCCAGATTCCCCTTCGCCATCCCATGCCCTGAGATGACATCTGCCACCGTCATCAAAGCCCTCAACACCATCTTCGCTCTGTTCGGCTTCCCCGCCTACGTCCACAGCGACAGGGGATCCTCATTCATGAGCGATGAGCTGCGTCAGTTCCTGCTCAACAGGGGTATCGCCTCGAGCAGGACGACCAGCTACAATCCCCGGGGAAACGGGCAGTTGGAGAGGGAGAATGGGACGGTCTGGAGAGCCGTCCAGCTGGCCCTATGGTCCAGAAATCTCCTGGCCTCCCGCTGGCAGGATGTCCTCCCCAACGCCCTGCACTCCATTTGGTAGCTGCTGTGCACTGCGACTAATGAAACACCCCATGAGCGTCTCTTTGCCTTCCCTAGGAAGTCCACCCCCGGGGTGTCGCTCCCGACTTGGCTCGCAGCTCCAGGACCTGTATTCCTCCGTAAACGCGTACGACTCCACAAGGTGGACCCGTTGGTTGAGAGACTACAGCTACTCTACACCAACCCACAGTACGCCTACGTAGCATACCCCGATGGCCGCCAAGATACAGCCTCCCTTTGGGACCTGGCACCAGCTGGTTCTGCACACACACACCCCTCCCGGCCCGGCGCCACCCCCCCTCCCCCGGCGCACCCAGCCGCAACCCCCGCACCAGGACAATCCGTCCTCCCCCTGCCCACACCCAGGGATGAAGAGGACTTCGACACCCTCCCGGAGCCACTGAAGACCAGACCGACACCTGAATCGCCGCCAGCAGTGCAGGGCTCCCAATGGCAGATCAAGGCTCCGGGCCGACTGAATCTTTAACATAGAATCATAGAATTTACAGTGCAGAAGGAGGCCATTCGGCCCATCGAGTCTGCACCGGCTCTTGGAAAGAGCACCCTACCCAAGGTCCACACCTCCACTCTATCCCCATAACCCAGTAACCCCACCCAACACTAAGGGCAATTTTGGACACTATGGGCAATTTAGCATGGCCAATCCACCTAACCCGCACATCTTTGAACTGTGGGAGGAAACCGGAGCACCCGGAGGAAACCCACGCACACACGGGGAGGATGTGCAGACTCCGCACAGACAGTGACCCAAGCCGGAATCGAACCTGGGACCCTGGAGCTGTGAAGTATTTGTGCTATCCACAATGCTACCGTGCATGACCTAGACTTTTAAAACATCACCACTCTGTGTATAATTTTCCCCTCTCCCCCGCTGGACTCAATTTTTTTCTCTCTGTACTTTAAAACATCTATCTGTATATAGTTCTCCACCACCCCGTCAGACTCAATTTTAACAGGGGTGAATGTGGTAGTCACCACTAATGTAGATATTGTATATAGAGGATGTTGGTGTAGGTGCTTTACGGTAAGGCCCCTGTACTACAGGTACGGGGGTAGTTCCCTGCCTGCTGGCTCCGCCCAGTAGGCAGAGTATAAATATGTGTGCTCCTCGTACAGCAGCCATTTCGTCAGCTGCTGTAGGAGGTCACACATCTCAGTGTAATAAAGCCTCGATTACATCCGACTCTCGTCTTTGTGTAATTGATCGTGCACCACTACGTTAGCAATTATAAATGATTCACTGAGCCAAATGGAAGATGATGGCACTTTCAAAGCACACAGTTACTGGTTTTATGAAGTTATATTTAGAATTTATGATGATCTTTATAATCCATGCTCGAGATTCCTTTTACTCACTTGTCCGATGCATACAGCCATCAGTTGGAATGACGTACAACACATTCAATTCCATAGAGCCAACAGTTCGCAATGAGAGCAAAAGTAGGAAAAAAGCAGTCAAAAGTTAAATCAGTTCATTTGGAAACCATCCCAAGCAACAAATCCACATTTTTAATAGAGCTTATCAGCAAAGACTGCTGAGAATTATTATTAATTGAAAGCATATTCCATATTCTGAGAAGCTAGAAAGGACTTTTACATTAAATAATTAATTTCACATTTCCAGTATTCGCTCTGTTCTTTTAACCTCTGATAAATTTGTTCTACACTTAGTGCTTTTCTCTTGTCACTCCTCACCTGCCTGCCACTATGGGAAGTAAAAAATGGAATATAATTTTCCAATAAAATTAAAGAGTGAATTTCACAGTCAGTGCCTGGAATCCTCCGGTCGTCGGGATTCACATTTCCCACTGGCAGCGGGTTTCGCAGCGGCGTGGGGAGGTTTCAATGGGATATCCCATTGGCAAGTGGCCGGAGGATAGAATCCCGCCACCAGCGAAAGAATGATGTTAAGGCGGCTGGGGGACTGGATAATCCTGCCCGGTATCAAAAGAAAATCAGAACTTCACCTCCTCAACACACCATTGATTTCAATTGAAATCCTATCCATGTGTTCAAGAAAACCGGAATGATCCAAAACTTACTACCACTGAAAGTTGACCAATCTGAAGGCATTTTGTCCTACATTTCCAGCTCTGATCTGTTTCACATTCTGACTCAGTGAAATTCACCTGCCTGCCTGGATGGTTCATAGGCTCACCATTCTGTGTGATCTTGAGTTGCACTGTAAAACCAAAGGACCATTGCTAAGATTGGCACTTGCCACACGGAAACATTGCTTGTATCCTTCACTCCTGCTGAGGCTCCAATATATGTTCTCATAGGTTATGAGAATAGATTGTAACCAATTATGAAGCATTTAAGTAGCTATCAGAATGTCAACATTATCATAGATAAACCTTTCTCTGCAGTGACGATTGATGGCTGCTTCTTGTATCACACAGTCAGATTTGATTGTTGCTGTCAATGGAAATTTGTTTTTGCTGATGTAAGAGCTATAAAATCTGAAGATTTATAAATGCTGTGTAAAAGGTGAATTGTTTATGGAAGTATAAGCACCTAGTAGCACAATTTTTCCATCTAGATATGCCCTGAGCAATCAAAATGCTTTGTTCACGAGCTGTCCGCCTTCGTCTCTCTAAGCTTAAGTCAATGCAGAACCTTACTGTCCAAAACAACTCTGTACACAATAGGCGTGATCTATTTGCCACATTGCACCTGAACGTCAGTGTGCTGCAGTGCAACATGGTCGGTAGATGCTGGGAGACCCCGCTCCTGGGATCTACCCGGCTAGTTATGCCTCATGAGACATAACGCAATTTTGCAAGATGGTCACGCTGTGAAGCCAACCAATTGTGGGTGGGATCACTTTTTGGCAAATCTGCATATTAGAGTGAAAACTACATCGGAACTCACTGCCGGAGGAGTAGTGGAAGCAGGTATAATAGTGACTCTAATATGTAGTTCCTTGAGGTAAGCTAGGCATTGCTATCTATCCCATTCGCCTCGGAGACCTTGAGCGAACGCCGTTCAGTACTATTCCCCACAAATGGGGACCAGATGGAACAGCACTCGTGGGGGTCTCCAACGGGATCGGAGGCCGCCAAGTGCTTGCCCTCTGGGCAGTGTGGCACCCTGGCACTGCTAAGGTGCTGATGTGGCACTGCCAGTTGGAAAGGGCACTGCCAGGGTGCTAGTCTGGCACTGCCAAGGTGCCAAGCTGGCATGATTTTGCTGGGCGGTGATTGGGACGGGGATGCTCTGTGCGGAGGTGTGGCCTGGGGAGCCCCCTATTGTGAATTGGGGCTTCAGAAGGATTCAGGGATCGCGTTGGGGGTGCCAGAGATCAGGACGGCAGGTCTCTTCCTGCACTGAGGAGTTCCGGAAAGTGGAGCTCTTCAGTGCAGAAAAAAGGGCAAAGTGCGGCCTTGGTCTCGGCCTTGCATTCCCTGCTGAGGAACCTGATTTACCCAGATGGGTGTTAGAAATTGATGCACTATCAATTACGACGAAACAAGAGTAGAGAGCAATCGAGGCTTTATTACACAGAGATGTGTGGCCTCCTACAGCTGCTGCCGAAATGGTTGCAGTTCGGAGAGCACACACATTTATACTCCGCCTACAGGGCGGAGCCAGCAGGCAGGGATCTATCCCCGTATCTGTAGTATAGGGGCCTTACCGCAATACCCTCATATGCAGTGCAGTATATACAATATAATACAACAGTGGTGAGCCCCTGTTAAAAATGAGTCCAGCGTGGGGGGGTGGAAAACTATTTACATACAGGTTGTCATTAAAATTTCAGAGAAATGTTATGGGCGAGGCGTTTTCAGAACCCCAAATTGTATCATGGAGATCAACCAACCTCTCCCTTTAATGTATTTGTTGCTTTTCCTAGCACACGGCTTTTTCCCTAGGTGTGAGATTACAGTTATGGACACGTGGGTTTTTAAACACAAAACACTGTTTATTCCATAAACTCAACTTAACATAAACTCAACTGGGTCTCTTAACACCCCTTACTTCAAAGATAACTCAGAAAATATTGCAACAGTAAATAATTTCTTAAAATGTTCCTTCAAACTTCCAAGACACTTAACATCTTTAAACAAAATCACATCAGGTTAAAGGCTTCACAATTATAAGTTTAAATCACCCAAATGATCCAGAGATGGTCTTTTATGGCAGAGATCCAGCTCACTGCAAAACACAGACTCACACAAGCTGCTTTTCAAACTGCAAAACAAAACTGCAAAATGGCTGATCTAAGCTCAGCCCCATCCACTCTCTGTCATCACTGTTTTCTTAAGGGGACATTGCTTAAACACCCATGTCTTCAAGGTACTCCCACATGACACCTCGTCCCAAGAAAAATAAATAAACCATCAACTTCACAATGGTTTCATTTTTCACGATGCACCATCCACTAAGAAATGTACACAGTAAATATACCTTTTCGTTTTTAAAAAAAAAACAACACATGGTATAATAATATAGTCCATTTTTCTTTGTTCTTCTTCCTCCAACCGAAATCCTTCTCGATTGACAGTCTCTTTGAACAAAATCTCTGCACGATCCATCCATTCCTCTACTCCTCGGCATTTCTCTTTAGAATCAGATACTTTAGTTCAATCTGACCACAGAGTCCCTTGCAATTTTCCAAAACAGGAATATTGGCGATCACAGCTTTCAGGCAGTCAAATGCCTGTTGAAAGTCCGCTGTCCATTGAATTTTTTTACGTTTCTTCAGCAATTCCATCAGTGGAGTAATCACGCCACAAAACGTTTGCACAGCTGTTCGGTCAAATTCATTCATGTTAAGAGCTCGCATTGCCTCGTTTCGTCTTGAGGGTATCGGAAATTCCTCGAGGAAAGTAATTCGGGCTTCTCCAAATTCACTTTCGGCTAGGTTCATCACCAAACCCGCCACCTGAAGTCGATCGAAGAACTCCATACCGTGGTTTAAATATTCTTTCCATGTCTGGAAGTTGGAAATAAAAAGCAGATTGTCCTACTTTCTCCATGCAATCCTTCAATGGTGGGACAGGATAAGAGTCCGTTCTTGTAACTGCATTCACCTTTCTATAGTCCACACACAACCGTTGGATACCATCTGGTCTAGGTGAGCTCCATTGGCTGCAACCCACTTCAATTATGCCATTCTTCAGCATACTCTCAATCTCTCTGTTAACATGTGCCAATTTTAAAGGATTAAGTCTATATGGATGTTGTTTGATAGGAACAGCATTTCCCACATCTACATCATATATAGCCATTTTAGTACTTCCCAATTTATCTCTACAAATTTGCCCATGTGATATCAATAACTCTTTCAGGTCAGTTAGTTTTTCCTCTGGAAGGTAACTTAACAATTCATCCCAATTTTTAAGAACATCCTCATTTTCCAATTTAATTTGATGTATGTCAAATTCACAGTGATCTGGATTTGGTTTGTCACTTTGAGTTAGAATCATTAAAACCTCCTTTTTCTCTCCTTCCCTTTCAAAGTACCTTTTAAGCATATTCACATGACACACTCAGTGAGTCTTCCTTCTATCTGGTGTTTTTACCACATAATTCACCTCACTTAATTTCCTTTCAATCTGATACGGTCCACAAAAACTAGCTTTTAAAGGCTCACCTACCACTGGTAACAACACTAAAACTTTATCCCCACTGGCAAAACTACGAACCTTGGATTTCTTTCCGCTACCCGTTTCATCACATTTCATGCAACTTTCAAATGTTGTCTAGCCAATTCACCTGCTCCATTTAATCGTTCCCTAAAATTTGACACGTAATCCAATCGTGTAATTTCCGATTTCTCACCCACCAATTTTTCCTTAATCAATTTAAGTGGTCCTCTTACCTCATGACCAAAAATTAGTTCAAAAGGACTAAATTTGGTAGACTCATTTGGTGCATCCTAATTGCAAACAATACGAATGAGATTCCTTTTTCCCAATCCTCTGGATAATCTTGACAATACGCCCTTAACATTGTCTTTAATGTCTGATCCCACCCTTCCAACGCTCCCTGCGATTCTGGATGGTACGCAGTTGATTTAAATTGTTTCATTCCTAAGCTATCCATAACTTCTTTGAATAACTTTGAAGTAAAATTTGTTCCTTGATCCGATTGAATTTCTGTGGGTAGTCCATATCTAGTAAAGAATTTAAGTAACTTCTCCACAATCCTTTTAGCTGTAATATTACATACTGGAATGGCCTCTGGAAGCCTAGTAGACACATCCATTACAGTCAAAAGATATTGTTTCCCATTTTTTGTTTTAGGAAGCGGTCCTACACACTCGATTAGGACCCTTGTAAAAGGTTCCTCAAATGCTGGAATGGGTATTAAGGGCACTGGTTTTATCACTGCTTGAAGTTTCCCTATCACTTGACATGTGTGACATATTTAACAAAATTTAACTACATCTTTATGTAGTCCAGGCCAATAAAAATGTTTCTGGATTTTAGCTTGAGTTTTCCTTATTCCCAAATGACCTCCCACTGGTACCTCATGTGCAACTCGCAACACCTCCTTTCTATACCCTACCGGCAATACTACTTGATGAACTTCTGCCCACTTTTCATCCTCCTGCATATGTACAGGTCTCCATTTTCTCATCAAGACATCATTTTTACGGTAATAACACTCTGGTATACACTCAGATTCCTCTTCCGTATATGCTTTCTGATATATCCGTTTTATTTCTACAACTTTCTGTTGTAACTCCGCCAATTTTCCTGAACTAAAATTATCCGCCTCAAACTCCACCTGTTCTTGTTCTTTTTCAACCATCTGATCAAAAATTGTTTCTGATAATTGCACTTCAACTTCATCTTCACTCTTTGATTTCTCCTCTTGCCTTAACCTGTGACTTTGCGACCTTTTTACTACACAGTCCGGAAAAATCCCAGGATATTCGTCCTTCAACACTTCAGTTGTCTGATTTTCCACTGGTTTATCAACCACAGGAGGCATCACTCCCACTTGCAATCCAGCTATATCATTACCCAAGATAAACTGTACTCCTGAACAAGACAGTTTCTCTATTACTCCTACTACCACTTCACCACTCTTCACTGGACTTTCCAACCTCACCTTATATAATGGAACACTGCTCCTCTCACCCTGAATTCCACATATTACCACCTTTTCTGCAACATTCTTCCCAAACTACATAATTCCTCATCTCTTACCATTATTGACTGACTAGCTCCCGTATCTCTTAAAATTGTGACTTCTTTACCAGCTCCTCCTGATACACATGAGTAAACTTTACCCACACAAGTAAATTCTTTAAAGAGATCTGGCACCTTCTTAACAATTACTTCTTGAACATGCTGTACAATCGTTTGCACCTCCTTCGCTTCCCTTGGGCTTTCCTTTACCACTCTAACAAACCCCATTGTCTTATCCTGTTTTACCACATCAGCCTTCCCAGTGCTTTTCTTCAACCACCAACATTGTGACTTTACATGTCCTAGTTTATTACAGTGAAACCATTTAAAACTTTTCATTTCTTTTCCACCCTCCTGGATTTCTTTTTTAATCTGAGGTACACTCTCTTTATTGTTTCCCATCAGATCACCTTTACCTTTACCACTTGAGTATTTCTCATGTCCCCAGTTTCTATCCCTCACCGGCTGAAACTGATGTTGGAAACCTACCTTTGATTTATGAACTAATTCATAATCATCTGCCATTTTCGCTGCTAATCTCGCAGTTTTAACGCTCTGTTCTTCCACATGAGTTCTCACTACATCAGAAGTTAATTTTTAAACTCCTCCAAAAGTATAATTTCTCTGAGAGCTTCATACGTTTGGTCTATTTTCCAAAGCCCTTATCCACCTATCAAAACTACTCTGTTTGAGCCTTTCAAACTCCATGTATGTTTGACTAAATTCTTTCCTTAAATTTCTAAACCTTTGTCTGTAAGCTTCAGGCACCAGCTCATATGCACTTAAGATGGATTTCTTCACCTCCTCATATGTTCCAGATACCTCCTCCGATAGTGATGCAAACACTTCACTAGCTCTACCTACCAGCTTTGTTTGAATCAGTAATACCCACATGTCCTGTGGCCATTTCATTTGTTTAGCTACCTTCTCAAATGAAATGAAAAAGGCTTTCACTTCCTTCTTGTCAAACCTTGTCAATGCTTGGACATATTTAAATAGATTCCCACCATGCCTTCGACTATGACGCTCTTTCACACTATCCTCATCACTATCCTCCAACTGTACGTTTCCCTTTACGTCTGCCAATTTTAACTGATTGCCATGTTTCTTGCCCATCTTCTGAAGTTCAAACTCCCTCTCTTTATCTTTTTCCCTGATCTGTATCTCCCTTTCTTTTTCTTTTTGTTCTGCTAGGGCTATTCTTTCTTTTCTCCTTTCTTCTCTCTCCTTTTCTTTTTCCTCTCTCTCTCTTTCTCTTTCCTTTTCATCTTTCTCTCTTTCTCTTTCTTTTTCCTCTCTCTCTCTTTCTCTTTCTTTTTCCTCTTTCTCACTCTCGTATGCCAGCCGCTTTAATTCTTTCTCATGTTCCATTTGTTTAATTTGCAACTGAATTTTTGCCATTTCCAATGAGTCAAACTCTATCTCAGGCAACTTTAAATGCTTAACCACCGCCATAATTACCTCATCTTTTTGCATTTTGTCAGGTAATGTTAACTGCAATGTTCTTGCCAAATCTAACAGTCTGCTTTTCGTTTCTGTCCGTAAATTATGAGTTTAAATCACCCAAATGATCCAGAGGTGGTCTTTTATGGCAGACATCACAGCTCACTGCAAAACACAGATACACAGAAGCTGTTTTTAAAACTGCAAAACTAAAAACTGCAAAATGGCTGACCTGACCTCAGCTCCACCCACTCTCTGACATCACTGTTTTCTTAAAGGTACATTGCTTAAACATCCATGCCTTAAAGGTACTCTCACATGACAGGGTGTACCGCGAGGGAGCAGCGCCTTACCGTATCGGAGTGGATGAATCTCTCAGTGCTCCTGGAGCCCAGAAGGCAGGATATCTCATGCCCGTCGACCTTCACCTTTGTCGACGCGATCGCATCTCGTCGGTGGTCGCAGGCGATGAGCGGCCCGATGACGTGCCCGACGGGCAGGGGTCCGGAGGCGGGGAAGATGGTGGTGCCACGGGCCGCACGTGTCCTGAGGCAGGCAAGATGGCGGCGCCCTCGGCCGCAAGTGTTCTTGGGCAGGCAAGATGGCACCGCCCATTGGTTGTGAGACAAGCAAGATGGCGGCGCCCACGGGCCGCACGTGTTGTGAGGGGAGCAAGATGGCGGCACCCACGGGCCGCACGTGGTCTGAGGCGAGGAAGATGGCAGCGCCCACTGGCCACACGCGGGATTGCAGAGACAATAGCGGTGATTGAGCAGGCCTGGCACGCTGCAGCGAAATGTCCTTTCTTGCCGCAGGCCTTGCAGAGCGTGCTCCGCGCCGGGCAGCACTGCCGGGGGTATTTTGTCAGTCCACAGAAGTAGCACTTGGGTCTCCCGGAGCTGGTTGGCTGCCGCGTGGCGCAGGCGTGGGATTGGCTGGGGGCGGTCGCTGATGGGGTCCACGATGGGGTGGCCGTTGGCGGGGTCCACGATGCCCAGGAGGGGTGAGCCGTGCGGTCGGGGACATACGCCTGTACATTGCGTGAGGCGACTGTGAGCGAGAGCGCTAGTTTCTTGGTCGCCACGAGGTCAAGCGTAGCCCCTTCTGAGAGGCGCTTGTGGATGTAGGCCGACCCTATGCCCGTAATGAACGCGTCTCTCATTAGCAGGTTAGAATGTTCAGCGGCCGAAAGGGCCTGGCAATCACAGTCTCTCACCAGGGCGAGCAGAGCATGCCAGAAATCTTCCACAGACTCACCGGGAAGTTGGTGCCGCGTGGACAGGAGGTGCCTGGCATAGATCTTGTTGGTCTACTGAGCGTGGTTCTCCTTCAGTAGCACCATGGCCTCTGCATAGATAGGCGCATCCTGGATGAGGGGAAAGACATCGGAGTTCAGCCGCATGTACAGAATCTGGAGCTTCTGTGCTTCTGGGATTGGGTCTGTCGCAGATCTGATGTATGCTTCAAAGCAAACTAGCCAATGTGCAAAGTCCTTTTGGCGTTGTCTGCTTGAGGATGCAGCTGCAGGCAATCTGGCTTGATGCGGAGATCCATCTTTGTAAAATCTCTGTGTAATAAATTGATGCACTATCAATTACGACGCAACGAGAGTAGAATGTAATCGAGGCTTTATTACACAGAGATGTGTAGCCTCGTATAGCTGCTGCCGAAATGGCTGCAGTTCGGAGAGCACACACATTTATACTCTGCCTACTGTGCGGAGTCAGCAGGCAGGGATCTACCCCCGTACCTGTAGCACAGGGGCCTTATTGTAATACCCTTGTATGCAGTGCAGTATATACAATATAATACAACAGTGGTGACTACCACAGAAAGCGGGGTGTTGCTCAGCGCTCTGAGCACCTGGAAACACCTGGCTAATCTCGCGCTACAGGACTCTGTCCCCATTTGGTTAGATGGCGCTCAATGTCCCACTCACCCATCATGTTCATTCTATAACGAGCTCCACAAGCTTTCTCCAATCTGCAACTGAATTTCATGTTCCTCCTCTTCAAATCTCTGTTACCTCTTAAATCATCTGCAGCCATATGTCTAAGCTTTGCGTCTATTTCTATGACTGTTTACATCATTCTTTGTTTTACCTCCACCACTCGAGACCAATCTTTAAACACACTGGCTGTTATTTGCTGGCCCTGCCACGGAATGCAGAAAGTCATTCAAGTTTCCATTGACTTCTGCGGTACCAGAACATTCCACCGGTGGGAGGGCCTGGAAAATTTTGGCCAATGTTGATTGCCTCAGAATAATAAACTTCATTAGTGTCACAAGTTGGTTTACATTAACACTGCAATGAAGTTACCGTGAAAATCACTGAGTCGCCACATTCCGGCACCTGTTTGGGTACACAGAGAGAGAATTCAGAATGTCCAATTTACCTAACAGCCCATCTTCCAGGACTTGTGGGAGGAAACTGGAGCATCTGGAGGAAACCCATGCAGACACGGGGAGAACGTACAGATTCCGCACAGACAGTGACCCCAGTGGGAATTGAATCCGGGTCCTTGGTGCTGTGAAGCAACAGTGTTAACCACTGTGCTATTGTGCCACACAGCTCTGTAAAATACCTATCTTACTGACCATGCAATGTGTTTTCTTTCCCTTCCCTCATGCTAAAGCCTGGCTTTTCAATCCTGAGGCAGGTGCACAGAGACAGAAATTTTCTCAGCTTGCCGTGGAAAGGAATTCCCCAATTGTTGGGTATTGAATTCCAGAAGCGAGGGATTGTGGGGGAACGAGGGGCAGGGGGGTCAGTTTTAGGATAGGGTCAGCCTATCGCCCCCGGATGCAGGTCAGGGGTGGACATAGCGACTGACAAGTGCTGAGATAGGCTGGTTAGAAGGCCCGCCTCGGGTCTCTGGGGCTTTGTTCCAGTTGTTTTCTGAAATAATAAGCCCTCCAATCCTCACCCCTCTTACCCTCTCATCCCTTTTCTGTGCTCATATATTTCAACAGGCAGTGGCACAGTGATAATATCACTGGACCAGTAATCCAATGCTCTGGGGTAATGTAATCAAATCCCACTGTGGCAGTTGGTGGAATATGCATTTAATTAATAAATCTGGAATTAAAAGCTAGTCTAATGTTGGCTACAAAAATGTTATCGTAATAATCCATTTGGTTCACTAATGTCCTTTAGGGACTGAAATCTACCATCATTTGACAAAGGTCCACCTGGACTCGAAATGTTAGCTCTTTTCTCTCCCTACAAATGCTGCCAGACCTGCTGAGATTTTCCAGCATTTTCTCTTTTTGTTTCAGATTCCAGCATCTGCAGTAATTTGCTTTTACATTTGAATCTACCATCCTTACCTGGTCTGGGCTACTAGTGATCCCAGACCCACAGCAATATGGTTGACTCTTAAGTGTAATCCAAAATGGCTCAGCAAGCCACTTAATTGTATCAGACTGCTACAAAGTCTAAAAGAAATGAAACCAGACAGACTACCTAGGCACTGGTAACCACAATGGCACACCCTGCCATGTCGACTCTGCAACACCTTGCTAACTAACATAGGCATAGAATTTACATTGCAGAAAGTCGCCATTCGGCCCATCGAGTCTGCAGCAGCCTTTGGAAAGAGCATCTTACTTAAACCCATGCCTCCACCCTATCCCCGTAACCCAGTAATCCCACCTAACCTTTGGACACTGAGGAGCAATTTATCATGGCCAACCTACCTAACCTGCACATCTTTGGACTGTGGGAGGAAACCGGAGCACCCGGAGGAAACCCATGCAGACATCGGGAGAAAGTGCAAACTCCACACAGACAGACCCCAGGCTGGAATCGAACCTGGGATCCTGGAGCTGTGAGGCAGCAGTGCTAACCACTGTGCCACTGTGTCGCCTTTGGGGACTTGTGCCATAATTGGAAGATCTGCCCCACAGATTAGTGAAGGAATAATCTGACTTAGTCATACTCATCAAATCATACCTTAGAAATAATGTTCCAGACAGCACCATCACCTTTCCTGGGTATTTCCTGTTCCAGAGGTGGCAGAACAGTGCTATACATTGGAGAAAGGGCCGTGTCGGGGACTTCAATGTCCAACACATAGTGGCTCGGCACCACTACTACTGACTGAGCTGGCCAAGTCCTAAAGGAGATAGCTGCTAGAGAGGGTCCGTGGCAGGGGTGAGGGAAATAACAAGAGAGAAAAGCCTACTTGACATCATCCTCATCAATCCACCTCTCACAGATGCATCTGTCCGTGGTTGTATTGGTAGGAGTGACAACCACTCAGTCCTTATGAAGAAAAAGTCCAGTCTTCACATTGGGGAAAGATTTCATTGTATTGTGTGACACTACTGTGGTGCTCCCTGCGTGGTCGATAACACGTGTTACTCAAATCTTGTCTGATGGTGAGGTCCTTTGAATCTTGTTGAAGAAGATTCGAACTTGTCCAGTAACAACAAAGCTTTATTGAGTAACTATAATTTGGGGTGGCAGGTGTTGCATGCAAAAGTCCTTTCAACCATAGGATGCAATGGTTCATGGACTCCCAAGATGCCTGTGTTTCTTTACGGCCTTGTGGAGTCTGTGGACCACATATATGTAAGTTGCTTTAGGCGGTATCCCTTTTTCAATTTTTGAAAAACCTTTTATTAGAGTTTCATTTGCACTTCAGTCTCACACTCAATGCGGAGAGGGTCAGGGAAGGATTTGGGCCTCCTTGTGAAGCTGCTACTGTGCCTGGCCAAACTCACCATATGTAAGTCCAGGCAGCAAGTGATTGAGGAGGTAATCTGACCTGACTGTCTGCCCCTCTACCACAGCTACATTCACAGGCAGATGTCCCTGGAGAGGAAGCATGCCGTGTCTGCTGGTACCATTGAGGCCTTCTGTGCCCGGTGGGCAATGCGGACCTGGGGTGTTTTATCAACTCCTTTAAGGTTTAAGTTTCCTTTGCCATTTGTTCTTGTTTGATGCAGTATTATTATAATAATAATAATTAATCTTTATTGTCACATTAACACTGCAACTAAGTTACTGTGAAAATCCCCTATTCGGCACATACCGGCGCCTGTTCGGGTACACAGAGGAAGAATTCAGAATGTCCAATTCACCTAACAGCACGTCTTTTGGGACTTGTGGGAGGAAACCGGAGCACCCAGAGGAAACTCACACAGACACAGGGAGAACATGCAGACTCCGAACAGACAGTGACCCAAGCCAGAAATCGAACCTGGGACCCTGCCGCTGTGAAAGAACAGTGCTACTATGCTGCCCGATCAGTTTAAGGGGCTGCTCGTTTAATCTGTCTCTTAATTTTATTAATTTAGTTTAATTGGTCGATAGTTGTGCTCAAACTCAGAGCTACCTGCGTTCCAAATAGTGTAAGCAGCATGCAATTGAAAGAGTTTACAGAGTAATGTACAAAGGCACATGGACCAGACCTAGGGTCAGTGTAGTGTTGGCCAGAGATGTGTTAAGACTTATACATAGAAATAGCTCCTTGCCTGTACCTTTTGCTGTACATATGTATAAAATTACAAGCAGTTAATAAAGACTTGCTGTTAACATTGGGGAAACTACAAAGACTTTCTTAACAGACATGTTCTGTAACCAACACTATCACAACACTTGGGGTATGGATGGGGGCACAGGGAAGTGGGTGGGTGGTAGGGGTGATGGTGACAGGGCTTAACTACTTTTATTACAGGTATGACAAATTCCAAGAGTCTCAAGGTAGGCATTTTGCACTGGCAGCCCTTGCGCCTCCTTCCAAATTATTTTTAGGGGTAGTGGGCACAACATCAGCACACACCTGCCGACCCCCTTCCCTCCCCACCACCCGGAACAGAAATCCAGCCAGTTTTGGCTGTTTCTCCAGAGGCTAGTGGTTGAACCGAGAATTTTCCCAACTCTGTAAACCACTTGGGCGTAAACATCCAAGCCAAAATTTATTTCAATCCACATATCAGGATCTTATTTAAATTGGGAAGAGGATCATTTAATTAGCCTAAGAAAGACATGGATTTATTTGTGCTTTATTATGTCGTACATTGTAACGTGTTTCAAGAGACCAATGTTGGCCAGGGCATGGAAGAACTCTCTTCTCCTGTTTAATAATGTTCTGGGATTTTTTGGGGTCAATGTGAACAGGCAGGCAGGATCTTAAAGCTTAATAGGCGCATCCATTTGACAATTCAGCACTCATTCAGTACTGAATTAAAGTGTCAGGCTTGATAATGTGCTCCAGTTCTGAAGTGTGGATGTAATTTACAAGCTGCTAACACAGAGGTGAAAGTGCTGCTAATGAGGCAAGATCTTAATTGCTCCTAGCCTCAAATTATCAGCGGATAAATAAATAATTAAATAGAATGAGGGTGAGATTCATTTGCATTTATCTTGATGGGAACACAGGTCAGAAATATGACCATAACATTATTCGACTGATTTTGTGAGTCCCATCTAATGAGGCTCTGTACAGTCATCAAAGCCTCACAATATTGTCCCTTTAATCTATGAGTCTCTAAGAGAATTCCAGTTCCGCAGGATGCAATAAATATTTTTAAAACCTTCTGACTGATGTGAACATGAAGTGCAATACATCATTTGTCCATGGCACTGAGAAATTAATAGATGAGGCTTGAGATTCAGGAAATGTCTTCAGCAAATGAAGCGTTTGTATCTTAACTGATTGTCGTTAATTATGAAGCATTTAAGTAGCTATCAGAATGTCTACATTATCACGGATAACCTTTTCTAGGTAGCGACGATTGATGGCTGCATCTTGTATCACACAGTCAGATGTGCTCGTTGCTGTCAATGGAAATTTGTTCTTGTTGATATAAGAGCTATAAACTCTGAAGATTTATAAATGTCATATAAAATGTAAATTGATTATTTAAAGTACAATATAATTTTTCAAGATAGATATACCCCAAGCAATTAAATACATTGAAATCACAATTTAATAGTTTATTATAAACTAAAGTCTGAAAGCACACAATTAATCATCAGTGGAACTATGGAAGCCAAGCACCCTTTTACTGGGGCATAATATGTTATTAGCTGTTTGATTTTTGAGAAGGGTGCCCATGCGGGTGTCCCCAGTGAGCATCATAAGCCTCAGAAGGAGTGTTAGCCTGATGTCATACAGTCCCACTGGCTGATGTGACATCAAAATGCTTAATTTGGACCATGCAGGTCTAGACATCAAAGTTGCACATCTTTCTACAAATCAGACAGTACACACTTGGGCAGGACTGGAACTGGTATCCTAGGGGGTTGTTTGCTAGAGTGGTTGGGGAGGGTTTAAACTAATATGTCAGGGAGAGGGGAACCTAGGTAAGGAGTCAGAGAAAGAGGGAGCAAGGATAAAAACAAAAGGAATAAGAAAAGTGATCGGCAGAGAAACCAAGGGCAAAATTCAAACAGGGCAAAAGAGAAAAATATTGGGAGCAAGACAAACAATGTGAAAAAGACAAACTTAAAGGCTCTGTGCCTTAATGCACGGAGCATTTGCAATAAAGTGGATGAATTAATTGTGGAGATAGATATAAATGGATACGGTATAATTGGGATTATGGAGACATGGCTGCAGAGTGACCAGGGATTGAAACTGAATGCCCCAGGGTATTCCGTATTTAGGAAGGACAGGCATAAAAGAAAAGGTGGTGGCGTGGCACTTCTGGTTAAAGAGGAAATTAACACAAAGTGAGAAAGGACAATGCAGAGTCTGTATGGGTAGAGTTGAGAAATACCAAGGGGCAAAAAACATTAGTGGGGGTCATAAATAGATGCCCAAACTGCAGTGGTGATGTTGGGAATGGCATTAAATACAAAATTAGAGATGCATGTAATAAGGGCATATCGGTGATTGTGCTTGATTTTAATCTGCAGATAGATTGGGCAAATCAAATTAGCCACAATGCAGTAGAGGAGGAATTCCTCCAGGGGCTGGTTTAGCACAGTGGGCTAAACAGCTGGCTTGTAATGCAGAACAATTCAGCAGCACAGGTTCAATTCCCGTACCGGCCTCCCCGAACAGGTGCCGGAATGTGGTGACTAGGGACTTCTCACAGTAACTTCATTGAAGCCTACTTGTGACAATAAGCGATTATAATTATATTCCCGGAGTGTATACGGGATTGGTTTCTTGACCAATATGTGGAGGAACCAATTAGAGAGCAGGTCATCTTAGACTGGGTACTGTGTAATGAGAAGGGAATCATTGCAAATCTGGCTGTGCGAGACCCCTTGCGGATGAGTGACCATAACATGATAGAATTTTTTTTATCAAGATGGAGAGTTAAGTAGTTGATTCGGAGACTAGGGTGCTGAATCATAATAAAGGAAACTATGAAGATATGAGGCGTGAGTTGGCCTTGATAGATTGGGGAGAGTTACTTAAAGAGATGACAGTGGATAGGCAATGGCAAACATTCAAGGAACGCATGGGGGAACTGCAGCAACTGTTCATTCCTGTCTGGCACAAAAGCAAAATGGGTAGTAGGCCAATCCATGGCTGACAAAGGAAATTAGAAATAGTATCCGATCCAAGGAAGAAGCATACAATTTGGCCAAGAGGGAGCAGTTTAGAATTCAACAAAGAAGGACCAAGGGATTGATTAAGAGCAGGAAAATACAGTACGAAAGTAAGCTTGCAGGGAACATAAAGATTGACACTAAGAGTTTCTATAGATATGTGAAGAGAAAGACATTGGTAAAGACAAATGTAGGCCCCCTACAGACAGAAACTGAGGAATGTATAATAAGGGACAAAGAAATGGCTGAACAATTGAATACATACTTTGGTTCTGTCTTCACAAAAGAGGACACAACTCAAATATGTTGCGAATGAAAGGTTTAGTGAGAGGGAAGAACTGAGGGAGATCGACATTAGTAGAGAAAGGGTGCTGGGAAATTGATGGGATTGAAGGCGGATAAATTCCAAGGGCCTGATAGTCTTCATCCAGAGTGCTTAAGGAGGTGGCTCTGGGAATAGTGGATGCATTGGTGGTCATCTTCCAGGATTCTATAGACTCTGGAACAGTCCCTGCAGATGGAGGGTAGCTCACGTCACTCCGATATTCAAAAAGGGAGATAGAGAGAAAATAGGGAATTATAGACCAGTAAACCTAACGTCGGTAATGGGGAAAATTCTTGAATCTATTATCAAGGACTTTGTAGCGGAACATTTAGAAAGAAGTGGCAGGATCAGTCAGAGTCAGCATGGATTTATGAAGGTATCATGTGAGAGTACCTTTAAGAAATGGATGTTTAAGCAATGTACCTTTAAGGAATGGAGTTGATCATATTACTGAAGTGATGTCACAGGGGGGGGGAGCTGAGCTCACTTCTGCTTTTGGTTTCAGTTTGAAAAAGCAGCTTGTGTGTGTCTGTGTGTTTCCAGAGAGCTGCAGGAAGAAAAGCAAGGTGCTGGAGCTGAAGTCAACCAAGCTCATATATCTCTGCCATCAAACAGAAAATATATATAGTCTGTGACCTGGTGCGTTACTGTTTTGAAGATTTGAAGCCTTTTGGATGTAGAAAGGAACATTTTGAGGGATTATTTAGTGTTGTATTATTTTCGGGGTTATCTTTGAAGTAAGGGGTATTAAGGGATCCAATGTTTATTTAACAGGTTAAGTTGAGTTCATGGAATAAACATTGTTTTGTGTTAAAAACCACGTGTCCATACTTGTAATATCTCACCTGGGGAACAAGCCGTGTGCTTCAAAAGCAACAATCTATTAAAGGGAGAGGTTGGTTGAACACCATGATACATTTTGGGGTTCTGAAAACACCTCGCCCATAACAATGGGGAAATCATACTTGACAAATCTGTTGGAACTCTTTGAAGATGTAACCAGTACAGTTGACAAGGGGGATCTAGTCGATTTGGTATATTTGGAATTTCAGAAGGCGTTTGACAAAATCCCACAAAAGAGATTATTGTACATGATTAAAGCGCATGGGATTGGGGGAAGTGCTTTGAGGTGGATAGAAAACTATTTGGCAGAGAGTAAAGATAGAATAGGAATAATGGGTCCTTTTCAAGTTGGCAGATAGTAACTAGTGGGTGCCACAGGGATCGGTGCGGGGACCTCAGCTGTTCACTATATATATTAATGATTTGGATGAGGGAACAAAATGTAACATCTCAAAGTTTGCAGATGATACCATGTTGGGTGGCGGGGTGAACTGTGATGAGGATGCAGAGATCCTACAGCATGATCTGGACAGGTTGGGCGAGTGGGCAAATCAATGGCAGATGCAGTATAATTTGGATAAGTGTGAGGTTATTCACTTTGGAAGCAAAAACAGGAAGGCAGATTACCATCTGAACGGTTGTAAATTTGGAGAGGGGAGTGTGCGGCGGGACCTGGGTGTCCTTGTGCACCAGTCGTTGAAGGTAAGCATGAAGGTGCAGCAAGTGGTAAAGAAGGCTAATGGTATGTTGGCCTTCATTGCAAGAGGTTTCGAGTACAGGAGCAGGGATGTGTTGTTGCAATTATACAGGGCCTTGGTGAGGCCACACCTGGAGTATTGTGTGCAGGTTTGATCTCCTTTTCTGAGGAAGGGTGTTGTTGCTCACGAGGGAGTGCAGTGAAGGTTTACCAGACTGATTCCAGGGATGACGGGACTGTCATTGACTAGGTCAGGATTGATCTCGCTGGAGTTCAGAAGAATGAGGGGGGGATCTCATAGAGACTTATAAAATTCTAACAGGACTAGACAGGGTAGATGCAGGGAAGATTTTCCAGATGTGGGTGTGTCCAGAACCAGGGGTGACAGTCTGAGGATTCAGGGCAAACCATTTCAGACAGATAGAGACGTTTCTTCACCCAGAGTGGTGAGCCTGTGGAATTCATTACCACAGGAAGTAGTTGATGCTAAAACATTAAATATAGCACTTGGGGCAAATGGGATCAAAGGTTATGGGGAGAAAGCAGGATTATGCTATTGAGTTGGATGATCAGCCATGATCGTGATAAATGGCGGAGCAGGCTCGAAGGGCTAAAAGGCCTCCTCCTGCTCCTATCGTCTATGTATCTATGAGCTGGTTCTGAGCTGCAAGATGGGACCTGCACTAGTGTTGTTTAAAGGGCCAGGCACCCAAGTTGCAGGTGAAATAATTTTGAGGAGCTCCTGTTATTGAAAATTGTATGGATGTGTTTTTGGATATGTTCTGAGAGGATTGCCTCACCTCACAAGGAAGGCAGAGGATTAAGTGAACTGCCCAAATGGCAACAGATATGGAAGCAGCAGTGGCAGTGCCTCTGGGCCAGCAGTATTAGTGGGCGGTGGATCGGGGACTCAGAGAGGGTAAGATCTGTGCAGTGCCCTCTGTAAAATTAGACTTGGAGACCTTGATGTACCTTGACAGTGACAAGAGGCTACCTTGGCAGGCAAACCAATGCGTCTCAGTACTCATGTCCATGAATCTCCTGTATGCCACACCAACAAGATCCTCATCTGAATTCTCTGCAGCAGAACTCATCTGTGACCTTGCTGTTCAATGAGTTGGCAAGCCGACCTGGCCTGGCTGCAGCTCAATCATGCTCAATGACACATCACATGCTGATCCCAACTCTATACTCGACTACAAGGGACATGCCAAGCTAATATCTGAGCTGGTGGTTGCGAGTGTCAGATTGCTTGGAAAGACATCTTTATCTGTGCTGTTCAGTTACTTTCTATCCTCCTAATGGGTCTACTGTGGCTGGGCATCTGGCGATTCTTGGGTGTCTGAAGCAGAAAACCAGTAGGGGAAGGGCGACGTGTGCGAAGGGGTTAGAAATATGAGGCCACGTCATCAACAACTTGCTCATCATGTCAGATTGCAGAATTGCAGTTGCTAGGTGTTGAAAAGAGCATAAGAAGAAACGTATCAGGGCTGATTGGAACGGAGCTTCAAAAATTTGACCCAGCAACAGTGAAGGTACAGAGCTATAATTCCAAGTCAGGCTGGTGAGGAGCTTGGAGGGGAACTTTCAAGTAATGCTATTCCCATGCATCAGCTTCCCTTATCTTTCTAGATGGTTGAGTCTGGGTTTGGACGGTGTAGTCGAAGGAGTTTTGATGAGTTGCTACAGTGTATCTTGCATATGATACACAATGCTACCACTGTGCATTTGTGGTGGAGGGAGTGAATGTTTTACTTACCTCCAGAACCTTTTTGTTCTGCTGCTCCTATTTCTTTTGTACTCATATCATGTTCGTGTGTGTACATCTCCGTCTGGGTTTAATTTGCCTCCTTTTTCCTTGGAGGATGTTGGAGGTATCTTCATTGCAACATCTGCATGGGTTATTGCTCAAATGATCCTCTGTTCAAAGGCAAAGGATTTACTTTGGGGATTTCCTGGCTGGGGATGTTTCCTGATGGTTCAACCATTGATCATAGAACATAGAACATTACAGCGCAGTACAGGCCCTTCGGCCCTCGATGTTGCGTCGACCTGTGAAAGCACTCAAAAGCCCATCTACACTATTCCCTTATCGTCCATATGTATATCCAATGACCATTTGAATGCCCTTAGTATTGGCGAGTCCAATACTGTTGCAGGCAGGGCACTCCACGCCCTTACTACTCTCTGAGTAAAGAACCTACCTCTGACATCTGTCTTATATCTATCTCCCCTCAATTTAAAGGTATGTCCCCTTGTGCTAGACATCACCATCCGAGGAAAAAGGCTCTCACTGTCCACCCTATCTAATCCTCTGATCATCTTGTATGCCTCAATTAAGTCACCTCTTAACCTTCTTCTCTCTAACGAAAACAGCCTCAAGTCCCTCAGCCTTTCCTCATAAGATCTTCCCTCCATACCAGGCAACATTCTGGTAAATCTCCTCTGCACCCTTTCCAATGCTTCCACATCCTTCCTATAATGCGGCGACGAGAATTGCACGCAATACTCCAAATGCGGCCGCACCAGAGTGTTGTATAGCTGCAACATGACCTCATGGCTCCTAAACTCAATCCCTCTACCAATAAAAGCTAACACACCGTACGCCTTCTTAACAACCCTCTCAACCTTGGTGGCAACTTTCAGGGATCTATGTACATGGACACCGAGATCTCTCTGCTCATCCACACTGTCAAGAATCTTACCATTAGCCCAGTACTCAGTTTTCCTGCTATTCCTTCCAAAATGAATCACTTCACACTTTTCTGCATTAAACTCCATTTTCCACCTCTCAGCCCAGTGCTGCAGCTTATCTATGTCCCTCTGTAACTTGTAACATCCTTCCGCACTGTCCACAACTCCACCGACTTTAGTGTCATCTGCAAATTTACTCACCCATCCTTCTACGCCCTCCTCCAGGTCATTTATAAAAATGACAATCAGCAGTGGCCCCAAAACAGATCCTTGTGGTACACCACTAGTAACTGGACTCCAGTCTGAACATTTCCCATCAACCACCACCCTTTGTCTTCTTCCAGCTAGCCAATTTCTGATCCAAACTGCTAAATCACCCTGAATCCCATGCCTCCGTATTTTCTGCAGTAGCCTACCATGGGGAACCTTATCAAACGCTTCACTGAAATCCATATACACCACATCAACTGCTTTACCCTCATCCACCTGTTTAGTCACCTTCTCAAAGAACTCTATAAGGTTTGTGAGGCACGACCTACCCTTCACAAAACCGTGTTGACTATCTCTAATCAAATTATTCCTTTCCAGATGATTATACATCCTAGCGTTCAGAAACCTTTCCAAGATTTTTCCCACAATAGAAGTAAGGCTCACTGGTCTATAGTTACCGGGGTTATCTCTACTCCCCTTCTTGAACAAGGGGACAACATTTGCGATCCTCCAGTCTTCTATTCCTGTAGACAAAGATGACTTAAAGATCAAGGCCAAAGGCTCAGCAATCTCCTCCCTAGCTTCCCAGAGAATCCTAGGATAAATCCCATCCGGCCCAGGTGACTTATCTATTTTTACACTTTCCAGAATTGCTAACACCTCCTCCTTATGAACCTCAAGCCCTTCTAGTCTAGTAGCCTGAATCTCAGTATTCTCCTCGACAACATTGTCTTTTTCCTGTGTGAATACTGACGAAAAATATTCATTTAACACCTCTCCTATCTCCTCGGACTCCAAGCACAACTTCCCACTACTGTCCTTGACTGGCCCTACTCTTACCCTAGTCAGTCTTTTATTCCTGACATATCTATAGAAAGCTTTAGGGTTATCCTTGATGCTACCTGCCAAAGACTTCTCATGTCCCCTCCTGGCTCTTCTTAGCTCTCTCTTTAGGTCCTTCCTAGCTAACTTGTAACTCTCGAGCGCCCTAACTGAACCTTCATGTCTCATCTTTACATAAGTCTCCTTCTTCCTCTTGACAAGTGTTTCGACTGCTTTAGTAAACCACGGTTCCCTCACGCGACCACTTCCTCCCTGCCTGACAGGTACATACTTATCAAGGACACGCAGTAGCTGTTCCTTGAACAAGCTCCACATTTCCATTGTGCCCATCCCCTGCAGTTTTCCTCTCCATCCGATGCATCCTAAGTCATGCCTCATCGCATCATAATTGCATTTCCCCCAGATATAACTCTTGCCCTGTGGTATATACCTATCCCTTTCCATCACCAAAGTAAACGTAATCGAATTGTGGTCACTATCACCAAAGTGCTCACCTACCTCCAAATCTAACACCTGTCCTGGTTCATTACCCAGTACCAAATCCAATATGGCCTTGCCTCTCGTTGGCCTATCTACATACTGTGTCAGGAAACCTTCCTGCACACATTGGACAAAAACGGACCCATCTAATGTCCTCAAACTATAGCATTTCCAGTCAATATTTGGAAAGTTAAAGTCCCCCATAACAACTACCCTGTTGCTTTCGCTCCTATCCAGAATCATCTTTGCAATCCTCTCCTCTACATCTCTGGAACTTTTCGGAGGCCTATAGAAAACCCCTAACAGGGTGACCTCTCCTTTCCTGTTTCTAACTTCAGCCCATACTACCTCAGTAGACGAGTCCTCATCAAACGTCCTTTCTGCCACTGTAATACTGTCTTTGACTAACAATGCCACCCCTCCCCCTCTTTTACCACCTTCCCTGAGCTTACTGAAATATCTAAATCCCGGCACCTGCAACAACCATTCCTGTCCCTGCTCTATCCATGTCTCCGAAATGGCCACAACATCGAAGTCCCAGGTACCAACCGATGCCGCAAGTTCACTTACCTTATTCCGGAAGCTCCTGGCATTGAAGAAGACACACTTTAAACCACCTTCCTGTCTGCCGGTACACTCCTGCAACTTTGAAACCTTACTCATGACCTCACTACTCTCAACCTCCTGTATACTAGAGCTACAATTCAGGTTCCCAAGCCCCTGCTGAACTAGTTTAAACCCTCCCGAAGAGCATTCGCAAATTTCCCCCCCAGAATATTGGTATCCCTCTGGTCCAGGTGCAGACCATCCCGTTTGTAGAGGTCCCACCGACCCCAGAATGAGCCCCAATTATCCAGAAATCTGAAACCCTCCCTCCTACACCATCCCTGTAGCCACGTGTTGAACTCCTCTCTCTCCCTATTCCTCGTCTCGCTATCACGTGGCACGGGTAACAACCCAGAGATAATAACTCTGTTTGTCCTAGATCTAAGTTTCCACCCTAGCTCCCTGAATTCCTGCCTTACATCCCCATCCCTTTTCGTACCTATGTCGTTGGTACCTATGTGGACCACGACTTGGGTCTGCTCCCCCTCCCCCTTAAGGATCCCGAAAACACGATCTGAGACATCACGCCCCTGGCACCTGGGAGGCAACACACCAACCGTGAGTCTCTCTCGTTCCCACAGAATCTCCTATCTATCCCCCTAACTATGGAGTCTCCAATGACTAATGCTCTACTCCTCTCCCCCCTTCCCTTTTGAGCAACAGGGACAGACTCTGTGCCAGAGACCTGTACCCCATGGCTTAACCCTGGTAAGATCCCCCCCCCCGCCCCCCAACAGTATCCAAAGCGGTATACTTGTTACTAAGGGGAACGGCCACAGGGGTCAAAATGAGCCTACCAGCAGGCAATACAGAACAACATCGGGCTCTTATTGATGGATTCTCTTTTAGTGTGGGAAAACAGTTTGCCAGACATTGAAAGGTGGTGGAGACTTACAGCAGTTCAGACACAGACCTCCTGAACTGGTGTGAAGTTTCTGAAATTTAATTGAGTAAAGGTGCAAAGCAGCAGCTAGGTTTCTGGCATTCGGTCTCACCAATTCAGGAGAACCGTGCCTGAACTGCACACTCAGAGCCTGATGTTGTTCTGTATTGCCTGCTGAAAGGCTCAAGAAATTCGAATGAGCCTATCAGGAAATTTAGAACTCTGATTGGTGTTCCCATGATATTCCAACACAACAGTCACCTCTCTGTATTGTTTCCTCCCCACTGCCAGGGAACCTGCCCTGCAGCATTGTGTGTTTCATTGAAAGCCTGTCTCTGGGTGGAGGTGAATGTATAGGCTGGTGAATGGGGTGCCAATCAAATTTTGTCCTGGTTGGTGCCGAGCCTCTTTAGTGTTTTTGGAGCTGTACTCATCCAGGTAAGTGGACGGTATTTCATCTCACTCCTAACTTGTGCCTTGTAGATGGCTTTGGGGAGTCAGGAAATGACTTGACCGCCACAGAACTCCTGGGCTCTGACCTGTCCTTGTAGCCAAAGTATTTATATGGCTGGTCCAGTTCAGTTTCTTGTCCCAGACGTTGAAAGTGGAGAATTCACTGATGGAAATGCCATTGAATATCTTGGGGAGATTGTTAGATTCTGTTCTACTGGAGATGGTCATTGCCTGGCACTTGTGTGGTGTAAATGTGACTTGACACTTATCAGCCCAAGGCTCAATGTTGTCCTGGTCTTCCTGCATATATACACGGACTGCTTCAGTACCTGAGGAGCCACGAATGGTACTGACCATTGTGCAACCATCAGCGGACATCACTACCGCTGACCTTATGATGAGCGGAAGGTCATCGATGAGGCAACTGAAGATGGTTAGGGCTAGGATACTATCCTGAGGAATTCTGCAGTGATGTACTGGGACATCCAACTCCTATAATTATCTACCTTCCTTTGTGCTAGATATGACTCCAACAGGTGGGGAGTTTTCCCCTGATTCCCATTGACTTCAGATTTTCTAGGGCTTCTTGATGCAACGCTGGGTCAGTGTAAAAGCCCGCTGTTTCCTAATACATCTGGTGGGTAAAGGTGATGGTTCGAAGGATGGCTATTTAGTGTTGAGCCCCTGGCCTATTGAATCACTCATAACCTCAGATCATTAAAAAAAACATACATTCAGCATTTCAAAAACAGAGCAGCAAACAGAAATTCCCACTCAGCTAACAAATTAATTTGCAAGATAAAGTGACCAAGGAAAGGGCAGTCTCCATGGCAATGCCACAGGAGCCTAAAGGCGCTATTGTATTCAGTAACAAACCAGTTCGATAACAGCATTCCACAACTCATCGGAATTCATTTCAGGTTCATGTTGCATATTAAAGATGGGCAGCTTGCCGTCAAATCAGATGTGTTTGAGTCTAACCCAAACCAATTAGGATTATATTGGGGTATAATTAGATAGCTAAAGACAGATATGATACAGTATAACTGTGAAGTTTTGGTCGGCCATTTTGAGCTGGATCATGAGCTGGATTTCTCTCTCGTTCCGGAATCAATCTATACTTTGACTGAACTATTCACTGTCTCCCTGTCTTCATATTTCATTTTTTAGCGAGCTGTTGCCTAAGCAAGAAAATAATTTCTGTGATTCTTTGAAAGTTTCAATTTTCTACGAGTTGCCTTTTAAATGACATTCAATTGTAATCAATATGAAATGAAATGAAAATGAAATGAAAATCGCTTATTGTCACAAGTAGGCTTCAATGAAGTTACTGTGAAAAGCCCCTAGTCGCCACATTCCGGCGCCTGTTCGGGGAGGCTGGTATGGGAATTGAACCATGCTGCTGGCCTGCCTTGGTCTGCTTTCAAAGCCAGCGATTTAGCCCAGTGTGCTAGACCAATAGAAGACAAACAAAACAATTCTTATTTACACCTGAGAAGTTTTAACTTAAATTTCTACTGAGTTCTAGTAATCACAAAGTGCTACTAGTACCGCATGGTAGATCTATCAGTCAGACGCTACCTTGATATCAAGGGTAGTCACTCTCACCTCACCTCTTGAGATCCGCTCTTTTGTCCATGTTTGGACCAATGCTGTAATGAATTTAAGAGTCGGAATCCAAACTGAGTGTCAATGAAGAGTTGCTTTATTACTGAGTAAGAGCCATTCAATAGCACGGTTGATGACACCTTCTTTCACTTTGCTGATGATTGAGAATAAATTGATAGGCTGGGTTGGATTTGTCCTGCTTTGTTTGAGTAGGAGTTACATGGGAAATTTTCAACATTGTCGTCTAGAAGCCAGTGTTGTAGCCGTACTGGAACAGCTTGGTTCGGGGTGTGGCTACCTTTGGAGCACAAACATTCATTACTAGTGCCAAAATATTATCAGGACCCATACCCTTTTCAGTATCTAGTGCCTTCAACAGTTTCTTGATATCACATGAATACCACGTGATCTAGAGTTTATTCATGACCTCATTGGCTGATGGTCATCTGTCATTCAAGGCAAAAATCTAATGATCTCAAATTTAAAATGATTATTTTGGTAATAATTGGCTGATTTTTGTGGCAAATGAGTCACACACTCTGCCTTCCTTTGTACGAAGAAATCATTCCGATCTACTTTCCTAAAAGTTTTGGTTCTGATTTTAAGGTTCTATCCCATTGTCCTGAACGCCCCCACCAGCGGGAAAAGCTTCTCTCTATCTGCCCTATCAAATCCTTCTAAAATCTTAAAAAGCTCAACAAAATCATTCCTTAACCCTGTATATTCCAGGGAATAAAAGCATAGTGTTTGGCCTCACCCCGGCGTGTTGGTGACATTTGGGTGAACTTGTTCTGCGCTCATTCCTAGACCAGTATATCCATTCTGATGTTAAGTGGCCGGATCCATACATAGTTTCCTATATATGGTCTAACCAGGGCTTTGTATAGATGTAGAAAAACTTCCTTAGTGTTACATTTAAGCTGAGGTTGTGCCGGAATCCTGTGTTTTGACTATACATGCTCATTATACAACACTCATTATGCTGCATTCCCACTGATTCACATACTTTGTCAGTCAAAGCTTGAATATTAAACTCAAATTCATAGGATTAACTTGTTCTTGATTAGAAAATCAGTTGCCAGCTGGAGCCACATTAAGAATTTTTTTGTAAAAAAAGGCAAAGTCACAACATGTAAAGGTTGTTAGCAAATACAGCTGAGAGGAAAATATGGGGCGTCATTCTCCGACCCCCCGCCGGGTCGGAGAATGGCCGTTGGCCGCCGTGAATCCCGCCCCCGCCCCCGCCGAAGTCTCCAAAGGGAGAAAAGTCGGCGGGGCGTTAATGGCGCCGCTGCCGCGGAGAATGTCACGGGTCTGCGCAAGGCAGCCGATTTTCGGCCTGCCGATATTCTCCCTTCCGGATGGGCCGAAGTCCCGTCGACGTGATGACCGTTCACGTCGACGTGAATCAAACCTCCTTTTCATCGGCGTGACCCGGTGCTCCAGGCTCACGCCGACCAGCGAGGAGGTGAGTGACGGCCTGGGGGGTTGGCTCTGGGCAGGAAATGGCGTGGCCGCAGACTGATTGCGTGAGGAGAGGTGTGTCTCGGCTTGTGTGTGTGTGTGTGCGGCGGGGGCAGGGGTGGTTAGAGTAGGCTGGGCTCCGGGGGAGTGCCGGGAGGGGGTCCGTGCTGGGGTGGAGGTTGGGGGTTGGAGGGGGTCCGTGCTGGGGTGGAGGTTGGCCGCCGTGAATCCCGCCCCTGCGAGTCCGAGGGGGTCCGTGCCAGGGTGGAGGTTGGAAGGGGGGGTCCGTGCTGGGGTGGAGGTTGGGGAGGGGGTCCGTGCCGGGGTGGAGGTTGGGGGGGGGGGTCCGTGCCGAGGTGGAGGTTGGGGAGGACGTCCGTGCCGGGGTGGAGGTTGGGGAGGGGGTCCGTGCTGGGGTGGAGGTTGGGGGTTGGAGGGGGTCCGTGCCGGGGTGGAGGTTGGAGAGGGAGTCCGTGCCGGGCTGGAGGTTGGGGAGGGGGTCCGTGCCGGGGTGGAGGTTGGGGGGGGGTCCGTGCCGGGGTGGAGGTTGGGGAGGGGGTCCGTGCTGGGGTGGAGGTTGGGGAGGGGGTCCGTGCCGGGGTGGAGGTTGGGGGGGGTCCGTGCTGGGATGGAGGTTGGGGGTTGGAGGGGGTCTGTGCTGGGGTGGAGGTTGGGGGTTAGAGGGGGTCCGTGCCGGGGTGGAGGTTGGGGGGGGGGGTCCATGCTGGGGTGGAGGTTGGGGAGGGGGTCCGTGCTGGGGTGGAGGTTGGGGTTGGAGGGGGTCCGTGCCGGGGTGGAGGTTGGGGAAGGGGTCCGTGCTGGGGTGGAGGTTGGGGAGGGGGTCCGTGCCGGGGTGGAGGTTGGGGGGGGTGTCCGTGCCGGGGTGGAGGTTGGGGTGGGGGTCCGTGCTGGGGTGGAGGTTGGGGGGGGGGGTCCGTGCCGGGGTGGAGGTTGGGGGGGGGGTCCGTGCCGGGGTGGAGGTTGGGGAGGGGGTCCGTGCCGGGGTGGAGGTTGGGGAGGGGGTCCGTGCCGGGGTGGAGGTTGGGGGGGGGGTCCGTGCTGGGGTGGAGGTTGGGGGTTGGAGGGGGTCCGTGCTGGGGTGGAGGTTGGGGGTTGGAGGGGGTCCGTGCCGGGGTGGAGGTTGGGGGGGGGTCCGTGCTGTGGTGGAGGTTGGGGAGGGGGTCCGTGCTGGGGTGGAGGTTGGGGAGGGGGTCTGTGCCGGGGTGAAGGTTGGGGGGGGTACGTGCCGGGGTGGAGGTTGGGGGGGGGGGTCCGTGCCGGGGTGGAGGATGGGGAGGGGGTCCGTGCTGGGGTTGAGGTTGGGGGGGGGTCCGTGCCGGGGTGGAGGTTGGGGAGGGGGTCCGTGCCGGTGTGGAGGTTGGGGAGGGGGTCCGTGCCGGGGTGGAGGTTGGGGGGGGGGGTCCGTGCTGGGGTGGAGGTTGGGGGTTGGAGTGGGTCCGTGCTGGGGTGGAGGTTGGAGGTTGGAGGGGGTCCGTGCCGGGGTGGAGGTTGGGGGGGGGTCCGTGCTGTGGTGGAGGTTGGGGAGGGAGTCCGTGCTGGGGTGGAGGTTGGGGGTTGGAGGGGGTCCGTGCCGGGGTGGAGGTTGGGGAAGGGGTCCGTGCTGGGGTGGAGGTTGGGGAGGGGGTCCGTGCCGGGGTGGAGGTTGGGGGGGGTCCGTGCCGGGGTGGAGGTTGGGGAGGGGGTCCGTGCCGGGGTGGAGGTTGGGGAGGGGGTCCGTGCTGGGGTGGAGGTTGGGAGGGGGGGTCCGTGCTGGGGTGGAGGTTGGGGAGGGGGTCCGTGCTGGGGTGGAGGTGGGGAGGGGGTCCGTGCTGGGGTGGAGGTTGGGGAGGGGGTCCGTGCCGTGGTGGAGGTTGGGGAGGGGGTCCGTGCTGGGGTGGTGGTTGGGGAGGGGGTCCGTGCTGGGGTGGAGGTTGGGGAGGGGGTCCGTGCCGGGGTGGAGGTTGGGGAGGGGGTCCGTGCTGAGGTGGAGGTTGCGGGGGGGCGGTCCGTGCCGGGTTGGAGGTTGGGGAGGGGGTCCGTGCTGGGGTGGAGGTTGGGGAGTTTGTCCGTGCCGAAGAGGGTGATGGGAGGGCAAATGAGTTGGTCCACCTGGCCAGGTGCCAGCCTCCAACAGTTGGACCCATGCGGTCCATGCCACCTGGCTGGGGGGAGGAGGGGATATGGGCAATGATGACATGTCGTCGTTCCCCTCCCCCCCCACCAGGCCGTCATGTGTTCAGACCATCCAGCGATGTTGGCCGCCGTGGTGGCAGCCGCTCATGTCTATGTTGCCCTGGATGAGGAGGAGGAGGAGGAGGAGGAGCGTGCCAGAGAGGCGGCGCAGGCTGCCGCAGAGGGGCAGGCGGCAGCCGCCCAGGCTGGAGGGACACCTGACCGTCAGGACGAGGAGGACGTCGCGGACGCACGGCAACGGAGGCACCCGAGGGCGCCCCGTGTGTACCGGCCCCGGCAGTCATACCAGGACCTCACGGACCGGGAATGCAGGAGGAGACTCCGGGTGAGCCGGGAAACCGTGGCACACATCTGCCACCTGCTGGCACACCTGTCACCGCGTGGCACTGGCGGGGGACACCCTCTCCCCGTGTCCGTCAAGGTTACGGTGGCCCTGAACTTTTATGCAACGGGGTCATTCCAGGCACCGAGTGGGGACCTGTCCGGCATATCGCAGACATCGGTGCACCGGTGCATCCGGGCAGTGACAGATGCCCTTTATGCCATGGCGCACCGCTACATCCGCTTCCCTGTGGACCGGGCCAGCCAAGATGCCCGGGCCGTGGGCTTCTCTGCCGTTGCCGGGTTCCCCATGGTCCAGGGCGCGATCGATGGGATGCACGTCGCCGTGCGGCCACCTGCAGATAACAGGGCCGTGTTCACTAATAGGAAGGGGACCTATTCGATGAACGTACAGGTGGTCTGCGACCACCGCATGATGATCCTGCACGTCTGCGCCCGTCACCCAGGCAGTGTACACGACTCATTTGTGTTGTCGCGGTCATCCATCCCCGGCATGTACGAGGGACGCCATCCCCGGCTGAGGGGCTGGTTGCTGGGCGACAGGGGCTACCCATTGCGATCGTGGCTGATGACGCCTATACGGAGGCCATGCAATGAGGCGGAGAACCGCTACAATGATGCCCATGTAGCGACAAGGGGAGTGATCGAGAGGTGCTTTGGCGTGCTGAAGATGCGTTTCAGATGCCTGGACCTCTCTGGGGGCGCCCTCCAGTATCGGTCAGATAGGGTCGGCCGCATCATTGTGGTGTGCTGCGTCCTGCACAACATAGCCCAGCAGAAGGGCGATGTGCCGCAGGCAGAGGAGGGCGGAGTGGAGGAGCAGCAGGAAGAGGCCCAGTCCTCCCCAGATGAGGGGGATGGGGGGCAATGGTCAGGGCAGACGGGGTAGACACAGGCGGGTGGCTGTCCACCGTTACCGGCTGGCCCAGCGGGCACGGGACAGACTGATAGCCGCCCGCTTCACTGACTAGATGGGCGTGGGAATCGGGTAGTATGGCCACAGACCGCACACCATGGCAACAGCCGACCACCCACACCCCCCACCCATCCACCCACCCAGCACCCTCACCCCCCTCCCCAACCCCACACACCCCACCCGCATGCACACCCCCCCCCCCCAATTGCCGATCCACCGGCGGCACAACGGGCCGGGCTTACCCAGTTGCGGGTGGACGCGTGTCTATCGCAGGCCATGGAGGATGATGACAACCCGCCCTGCGATGAGCTCCTGGCTCTACATCGTTGGACTATGTCTGACCTATGGCCACAGTACCACAATCCACCCGGACCATCCCTGCATGCGGCTGTGACACTGCAGCGCACGGTCCCGTCCTCTGCCCGGGGGATGTTGATGGCGGCCCAGGGGGAAGGGGGCAGACTCACCTGGGGCTGAGGTAAGACCACCCCTCACACACACACTTGCGCTCAACGTACATGACACGCCCGCACACTTTGGACAGAGCACAAAGGCAGCTTCGGTAGGTGAAACATTGACTTTAATAACCAAAGGAGTTCATGCACGTGCCCTAGCCCCTAAAACTCATCTGTGCCCTGCACCCGTGCCAACTTACTCAGTGTCTAATTGTTTGGCCTTACGGGCCCTTTGACTACGTCTACGTGGTTCCCCAGACGGTACAGCAGAACTGGAGGTGGACTCCTGTGATTCCTGCCCTCTGACACTGGATCCCTTTGGCGGCCGTTTCCTGGGGCGTCCTGGCCTAGATGGGCCAGGCTGCGGCCCGGGCAACTGGGATGGCGAGCTGCCAGCCTGTCCTGCCCTTTGCCCACCCGATGCACCTGGGACGGAAGGGGGGGAGTCCGAGGTGTCGCGGTGTACCGGGACCTCCCCTACAGAGGGAGCCGGGACGGACCACACCACCTCCTCCTCCCTCGGGGTGCCCGATGGCCCCCAGGTCTGTACATGGGTGGGGGATGTGAACGGACTGGCCATCCGACGCCCCCCCGACATCTGGCGCTGCCAGTCCTGGAGGCCCGTGCTGGTATCGACAGGGGTCTGCAGGTTTGCAGCCATGGAGCCCAGGGTGTTGTCAAACCCTGTCTGTGACAGTGCGACGCCGGCTCGCACATGGCCACTGGCGCCGATGCCCTCAGCGATGGCCTGCTGAGACTGGGCCATGGCCTGCAGAGACTGGGCTATGGCCTGCTGAGACTGGGCCATGGCCTGCTGAGACTGGGCTATGGCGTTGAGCGCCTCTGCCATCTGGCGCTGGCACTGGCTCATGGCCTCCTGTGAGAGGGCAGCCATTTCCTGGGCCACAGACGCCGCCTGCACGGAAGGCCCCAGGCCTCGCAAACCGTTCCCCATGTGTGACACCGTCGCACCCATTGCCTCCACCGCGGACGCCACCCGTGCGGTGTCAGCCTGGGTGGCATGCATGACCGGGACCACTCCCAGCTCCTGGACGCGGGTGGACTCCTCCACCTGCGACCGCAGCCGCCGCAAGCCACCCGTCACCCTATTCGCTCGTCTCCGTGCCGGTGGTTGCATCGGATCTATGTGTGGGTGTGGTAACTGCAGGAATACGGGATCCATCTGGGCGGCAGATGTTCGCTTGGCCTGGGCTGCCCTCCGACCGCCCGGTCCCTCTGCTGCTCCTACCTCCACCTGCTGTACCGGGACGGCTGTGTTGTGCGCACCAGTGAGTGTACCAGACGCCTCATCACTAAAGTGCCCAACCGTGGTGAGTGTTTCTGCGATGGTGGAGGGTGTTGGTGACAGCAGTGGCGTTGTGTCGTGCTCTTCGTCCCACTCTGAGTCCATGGCACTTTGGGGTGGGGGTTCGTCTCCACCCATCCACTCTGAGTCACTGTCCGGTATTTCGTCTTCCCGGGTAGGGGTGTCCTGGGTAGTGCTGCCCCGGGTAGTGCTGTCCCGGGTAGTGCTGTCCCGGGTAGGGGTGTCCTGGGTAGTGGTGTCCCGGGTAGGGGTGTCCTCGGTAGTGGTGTCCTGGGTAGTGGTGTCCTGGCTCGGATGTGACGGTGGCCTGTGGCTGCCCCTCTCATCGCTGGGTGGTCGTTCCCACACGTGACGGGGGTGTCGTCTCCCTGTTGCTCCAGGTCTCTCCGTCTCCCGTGGTGTGCGAGGGGCATCCTGCGGGCGTCGCATGCTGGAGGGTCCGGGTCTCTCCGTCTCCCGTGGTCTCCGAGGGGCATCCTGCGGGCGTCGCATGCTGGAGGGTGCGGGTCTCTCCGTCTCCCGTGGTCTCCGAGGGGCATCCTGCGGGCGTCGCATGCTGGAGGGTGCGGGTCTCTCCGTCTCCTGTGGTCTCCGAGGGGCATCCTGCGGGCGGTCTGCATCTGCGGGGATGGGTGCCTGGACCTCTGCATCAGCAACCTCCCGGTCCTCAGGTCCGCCAGCCAGTTCCAGGGCCCTTTCCTCGTGTACGGTCAGTGGCCTCTCATCAGCGGGCCCTCCTCCAGTCCTCACATGCTCCCTATTGTTGTGTGCGCGCTTCTCCTGTGGGGGGGGGGGGGGTGGTGGCAGGGGTAAAAGGCAACAGTGTTAGGCAGGTATATGAATGCACGCCATCGGTTGCGCGTGCATTACAGAGGTTAAGGTTAGGGCTGGATTCACTTGGGGATATGGGGGATATGGGGGATATGGGGGAGGGGGGATATGGGGGATATGGGGGAGGGGGGATATGGGGAGGGGGGATATGGGGGAGGGGGGATATGGGGGATATGGGGGAGGGGGGATATGGGGGAGGGGGGATATGGGGGATATGGGGGAGGGGGGATATGGGGGATATGGGGGAGAGGGGATATGGGGGAGGGGGGATATGGTGGAGGGGGGATATGGGGGAGGGGGGATATGGGGGAGGGGGGATATGGGGGAGGGGGGAATATGGGGAGGGGGATATGGGGAGGCGGGATATGGGGGAGGGGGGATATGGGGGATATGGGGGAGGGGGATATGGGGGAGGGGGGATATGGGGGAGGGGGTATATAGGGGGGAGGGGAGGATATGGGGGAGGGGGGATATGGGGGATATGGGGGAGGGGGGATATGGGGGAGGGGGGATATTGGGGAGGGGGGATATGGGGGAGGGGGGATATGGGGGAGGGGGGATATGGGGTATATGGGCAGGGGGGATATGGGGGAGGGGGGATATGGGGGAGGGGGGATATGGGGGAGGGGGGATATGGGGGAGGGGGGAATATGGGGAGGGGGATATGGAGAGGGGGGATATGGGGGAGGGGGGATATGGGGGATATGGGGGAGGGGGGATATGGGGGAGGGGGGATATGGGGGAGGGGGATATGGGGGAGGGGGATATGGGGGATATGGGGGAGGGGGATATGGGGGAGGGGGGATATGGGGGAGGGGGGATATGGGGAGGGGGGGATATGGGGGATATGGGGGAGGGGGGATATGGGGGAGGGGGATATGGGGGAGGGGGATATGGGGAGGGGGGATATGGGGGAGGGGGGATATGGGGGAGGGGGGATATGGGGGATACGGGGGAGGGGGGATATGGGGGTGGGGGGATATGGGGGAGGGGGATATGGGGGAGGGGGGATATGGGGGAGGGGGGGATATGGGGGAGGCTCACCCTGCCTGCTCTGACGAGGTCGTTCACCTTCTTGTGGCACTGGGTGCCTGTCCGTGGTGTCAGGGCCACAGCGGTGACGGCCTCTGCCACTTCCCTCCACAGACGGCGGCTGTGGTGTGTGGCAACTCTGCGGCCGTGCCCGGGATACAGGACGTCCCTCCTCTGCTCCACCGCGTCCAGGAGCGCTTCTCATCGCGTGACTTGAACCTCGGGGCTGAGCGACGGCCAGCCATCCAGTCGGGTGTTGCGGTCGGGTGTTCCGGTCGGTTGGGGGGGGGCTGCGCGGCCTTATGAGCCGTCACGCCGTGCAGTGCGTATGACGCTGCACGGCGTGAACCACTGCGCAAGCGCGGATCCCGTTACGTCGCTGCTAGCCCATTTCGGGCCGGAGACTATCGTCCCATTTTTATGACGTGACGCAAGTGGGATTTGCGCCGTTTTTTGCGCCGATCGGCGGACTTTCCACCGATAACGGAGAATTTCGCCCATGAGATGAGACAACTACCTTTCATGAACTCCTTTCTCCTTGTCTTTCACCGTTTCTGGCTCTTCAATTTTCTTCTTTCTGGTTTCTCTGGATCTGTTTCTTGATTAAAAATGGAATTTCTTACCTGAACGATCAGGATGCTTTGGGAGGAGATGGAAGGAACGTTCTGTAATAGTTGAGCCAAAGATGTAGAGGTATTATTTAAATGATTGACTTCAGGACACTAGCACCAAGAAATGTCCCACTAGGCCACCGTTAAGAAAGCTCTTGTAGCAACAGAAGATTCCAGATGGATAAGGAGAGGTTGTCCAATGTTTAAAGAGTTAGTGCTAAGCAGTTGACGTGACAACCCAGAAAAAGATAAACTTTGCAAATATTTAGTGTATATTTGAGAGAGTCTGTAATTCAACACAATAAATGAAGAGTATCTTTGCTTCATGGAACTTATGGAGCTTATTGTTGATGTGGAGATGCCGGCGTTGGACTGGGGTGAGCACAGTAAGAAGTCTCACAACACCAGGTTAAAGTCCAACAGGTTTGTTTCAAATCACTCGCTTTTGGAGCACTGCTCCTTCATCAGTGGAAGCCTTCACCTGATGAAGGAGCAGTGCTCTGAACGCTTGTGACTTCAAATAAACCTGTTGGACTTTAACCTGGTGTTGTGAAGCTTCTTACTGTGCGCACGTATTGTTGTTTTTGTCCTCCTCTTTTCACCTTTTTTGCTTATTTCTCTTTGAACTTCTGAGATTAGAATATGACAATGTCCCTGTACATTTATATTAAGTTGATCGTGTTCTCTAAGGTAGATTGATGCTTTGGACTATAATAAAATGTTTCCAAGGACAGTCTGAATTTACAGCCAATTTTTCCAAAATGATTTCATTTGGTGTTGGTGGTGGCGATGGGTGGTGGCGGATTGTGGTGGTGGTAGACGGTGGGTGGTGGCAGAGGGTGGTGGTGGGCGGTGGCCGTCGTCAGTGATGTGGTTAGCTCAGTTAGATAGATGGCTAGTATGTGGTTCAGAAAGATGCCAATATTGTGGGTTTGATTCCCATTCTGGCTGAGGTACACTTTGGACTTACCTTTTCACCCTGCCCCTGACAGTGGAACCACTACTGACAAAAGCTGCCAAGAAAACAGTCTCAGGATGAAGCATCAACATACAATGAGTCAAAGACCTACCTTCAGGCAGAGCACTCGTGATGATGGTGATGTAAGCAAGCCATATTGCCCTTACACATCTGGCCAGTAGTAGTATTTCATGCCCATTGAATGTTTAATACCTTCATTAAATTTTCACTTCAAGACCTCAGTCTATCTTAAAGGCCTTACTTGGAATTATCTCCAATTGAAGCAAATAACAATCAGACCTGTGGATTCTGGTATTTTCAGTTTTCCTGCATGTTTAAGTAAATTTGTCTGAGTTGAAGTATGAATATGTGATTTGTTTTGCTTTCAAAAGACTATGGGTGTAATTCTCTGGAAAAATTTCAAAGTGTGGTAGCGAGCGGGAATTGCCACGTGCTTCCCGGTGCTCGGCACAGCGAGACCGGCAAAGCAATTCAACATTAATTGGTCCACTTAACAAGGCCTCATGGGCTTTTTGTCGCAAAAGAAGGCTCGCCAGCTGATTCGCCGGTACAGCGCTCACCAGCTCCCCGCTAACAAGGTAGGGCAGCACTTAAGTTGCACTTGCTCAGCCAACCCCAGCCAGCTCGCAACAATAGCACCCAGGAGGCCGGGAGGCTGCTAGACGGCGTGGAGGCCAGGAGGAATGTCCTGTTCCTCCGAGGGTCCCAGAGAGTCAGCCACAAGGCAGCCAGTGCTGCCTGGGGTGAGGTGGTGGCAGCTGTCAGTTCGGGGGGTGTGACCAGGAGAACTGGCCTCCAATGCCGTAAGTAGGTCAACAACCTACACCGGGCAGCACGAGTGAGTCAACACCAATGCCCCACCCTGGCTGGGAGCATCCACTCCCCAATTTCCCATGCAACTTCCAGCCCTTCCTCCACCCCTCACCTCCCCTTGACCTCCCCCAACCCCTCCTTCACACCCTCTCTCCCACCACGATGAAGCACGCATGTGGCTAATGATGTCTCCTCAGGGAGAACTCTCCCATAATCGCCAGGAGAGGGCCCAGACTAGCGGAAGGGTGCCGGACTTAATCCTCACTTCCTTCGAAGAGCATGACCTGGAGGTGACTGTGGTGGCCGAGGTCAGATTGGTCAGCCACCCGGAGTCTGACGGACGCTGCAGAGATGAGGAACCACCTGCCTCCAACCGGGAGACCTGCCAAACGTGCGTTGTTATTGCCTTACTGACTGACACAGCCTTCCCACTGACCACCTGTCCATTCTTCCGCAGGTCCTCCAGCCGACGGCACTGGCCCAGCCTGGGCGCATCCTAACCTAACTCCGAGCAGAACACCTCGGAGGAGAGCTCCGGGGATGGCACCGTAGTCGCGGCACAGCTGTCATCCCCACCCTCCACCTTGCACAGATACATGCACCTCGGTGGGACATGTTAGTGGTCAGGTTTCTGGGGCACAATCTGATGACCACCACACTGCTGATAATGCACATTAGGTGGAGGGAGGAACCCCCAGGCGAGACAGCAATCGAAGGTCTGCTGGATCCCAGGGCCCAGTTACTCGGAGCTGATGGAGACGATAGCAACCAAATTGGGTGTTCAGAGGGCAATGTCAGCGTCACTCCAGTAGATCTATAGCCGCTTGGAGGAGTCCCAGAGGCTAGGGGTGCAGGAGATGGTGCCGGCAATGAGTGGCACTGAGGCCAACACTGCTAGGGTGGTGGCCGCAGTGGAGAGCCTGGTGCAGTTAGTGAAGGTGTCCAAGGCGTTGCGCAGTCAGTGAAGGCCATGGCCTCGGGCCTCGACAGAATGACCGCCTCGCTGGGGGATGTCACCCAGTACCAGTCCGAGCTTGATGAGGTTCTGTGGGACATGTTCTAATCTCAGATGGGAACGGCTGAGGCACTGCGGAGCTTGTCCCAGTCGCAGGTGGGCATGGCTGAGACGCTGCGGGGCCCAGTCACTGAGGAGCATCGCGGCATCATTGGGAATGGGGTTTGTACAACACATTAAACACCTTTTCACACAACCATTGTGATGCCTCTGTCACTTCCTTCTGTAATGCGGGGTGACCCCCGGACCCTTTGTCCGTCTGTCCAGGCATCCACCCCTCTGCCCCGTGGCACTCATCCACCCTCCAGCTGTGGATATGTCCGTGGAGCTGTGTCCCATACTTTGGGTGTTTGGATGTTGGTTGCTGCATGTGTGGTGTTCGCCCTGCAGTGTTCAAACACAGTGTTGAGGCATCAAAGTGTGACTGGGATGCTAGGGAATGTCTCCCACATGTTACATGGCCCACCCATCCACGGGAATCCACTTGGGATGCGTGAAGTGCTCACTTAACCACGATTGCCAATTCCCTATTAGCAATAGCCTTCAGCCCCGCAGCCAGAGGCCTCAGCAGTTAGTGGGGGTTATGGGTAGTGGTTGGGGCAGACGGGCAGGGACAGGGGTCTGCCCCGGAATGGTTACACACGATCCAGGGGTTGGCATGGTGGTTCGTGAGCGGTTCCCCCGTTGCCCCCCTCAGCACACCCGCCACCCTCCCACGATGCCCCACCTCAGCGGAAGGTCCCCCACCCCCAGCCGAGGGCCCCCCTCCCCCCGAGCTTTCGGGTGACAAGCCCAGCACCCTTGGGCTCTTTGCCTGTGAGCAACAATAGCTACTCACCTCCTCGGCTGCCCACAGAAAGCCTTCCGCCAGGTTCACATTTTTCAAAAGGAGTACTAATCAGCGCCAGCGTGACCACTTGGCGGAGAGGCCGGTGAATGACGGGAGGCCATTGGTTATGGAGTCGCTCTCGTTAATTGTATGGAAATGGGGCTTAAGTGGTGATAATAGGTTTCTCGCCATGCTATGGCGACATCCCGATTTCGCATACGGGCCAGTTCCACCTCAAACTGTTTGGCGCCTGACGCGGATGTCATTTTTGGCCTCTCTATTCACCGGCCTCGTTACGCTTGAGCGAGAGCGCAACGAGTCTGGAGAATCACACCCTTTAATTATATTAAAGATACATTCTTTATATTTTTGTTCCAGGCAATTTTCACATTAGAAATGTGGAGAGTTCTATCTTTTCTGTTATAGACTGAATGTTTTTTGACTCACAAACATTTAGTCAGCATCTGTGAATAACAATAATAATAACTGTGTTTTCTTCAGTTGCATTTGGAGCACCAAGTAACAATTGTGTGTTGAGAATATCATATTTGTCTTTGTGGAAACATTTGAAGTGATTCCAGGTTATTTCTCCAAGTGGTCTTAAATCTAGGAGGAAGATACCTTGACGTTACGGGGTTCCTTTCCATTGGTTGTTATCTATGTCAATCAATGCAAGCCCTTCCCGACTACAAAAAAAAAAATATTAAGGTAGATAAGTCCCCAGGGCCTGATGGGATCTACCCCAGAATACTGAAGGAGGCTGGAGAGGAAATTGCTGAGGCCTTGATAGAAATCTTTGGATCCTCACTGTCTTCAGGGGATGTCCCGGAGGATTGGAGAATAGCCAATGTTGTTCCTCTGTTTAAGAAGGGTAGCACGAATAATCCAGGGAACTACAGGCCGGTGAGCCTTACTTCAGCGGTAGGGAAATTACTGGAGAGAATTCTTCGAGACAGGATCTACTCCCATTTGGAAGCAAATGGACGTATTAGTGAGAGGCAGCATCTAACTTGATAGAGTTTTTCGAGGAGGTCACTAAGATGATTGATGCAGGTAGGGCAGTGGATGTTGTCTATATGGACTTCAGTAAGGCCTTTGACAAGGTCCCTCATGGTAGACTAGTACAAAAGGTGAAGTCACACGGGATCAGGGGTGAGCTGGCAAGGTGGATACAGAACTGGCTAGGTCATAGAAGGCAGAGAGTAGCAATGGAAGGATGCTTTTCTAATTGGAGGGCTGTGACCAGTGGTGTTCCACAGAGATCAGTGCTGGGACCTTTGCTCTTTGTAGTATATATAAATGATTTGGAGGAAAATGTAACTGGTCTGATTAGTAAGTTTGCAGACGACACAAAGGTTGGTGGAATTGCGGATAGCGATGAGGACTGTCAGAGGATACAGCAGGATTTAGATTGTTTGGAGACTTGGGCGGAGAGATGGCAGATGGAGTTAGGCCACACTTGGAGTATAGTGTTCAATTCTGGTCACCACACTACCAGAAGGATGTGGAGGCTTTAGAGAGAGTGCAGAAGAGATTTACCAGAATGTTGCCTGGTATGGAGGGCATTAGCTATGAGGAGCGGTTGAATAAACTCGGTTTGTTCTCACTGGAACGAAGGAGGTTGAGGGGAGACCTGATAGAGGTCTACAAAATTATGAGGGGCATAGACAGAGTGGATAGTCAGAGGCTTTTCCCCAGGGTAGAGGGGTCAATTACTAGGGGGCATAGGTTTAAGGTGAGAGGGGCAAGGTTTAGAGTAGATGTACGAGGCAAGTTTTTTACGCAGAGGGTAGTGGGTGCCTGGAACTCGCTGCCGGAGGAGGTGGTGGAAGCAGGGACGATAGTGACATTTAAGGGGCATCTTGACAAATACATGAATAGGATGGGAATAGAGGGATACGGACCCAGGAAGTGTAGAAGATTGTAGTTTAGTCGGGCAGCATGGTCGGCACGGGCTTGGAGGGCCGAAGGGCCTGTTCCTGTGCTGTACATTTCTTTGTTCTTTGTTTGTTCTTGTACATTGTGGCTGCAAATTAATTCAAATAATATATTTTCTGAGATATTATTTAGGGTCATAAACATAATACATCCAATGTGGAATTCAGGAGAAAATTATTTACCCAAAGAGCGGTTAGAATGTGGAAAGCAGTACCACAAATAGTTGATGCATTTAAAGGGAAATAAGATAACACATGAGGGATAAAGAAACAGAAGAGTAGAGAGAGAGAGTTAGAGGAAGGAGGGGTATGAAGGAGGCATGTGTGAAGCATAGAAACTGGGCAAAGACCAGATGGCCTGAATGGTTTTCTTTTATTCTTATGATCCCTGTAAAGATTTACAACTTTTAAAAAAAGAGATGTGAATTCCTAATGGTCAATTAAAAGGATTTCACTACAAGATTTCATGTTTTAAGACTTTTACTGTAACAAAATCAATCATGACTGAGCATTACTTTGCAGGCAACAAATACACTAAACTACAGAAAAGATATCTATTATTAGCATTTTAACATGCTCGGAAACCCCATACCGCATTTATATTTAACAACATGCTATTCGCAGAGCTGCAGTCTTTACAGGAATCAGTCCAAAGTTACTCCAAGCTTTCAATGGGCTTGTTTCTTCCCTTTTCACTGGGTTGTAACGTCTAGTGACTGTCAAGGCCCTTTCCTCACTTTTCCTAGACATCCTGAACGGACCTTCAGCAGCATGGCCCACTGGTGATTCCTTCACCAGGCCACACCAGGATGAATCTTCCCTTATCCTTAGATTTTCATGGGTTCTATCTCTTTGACCTGAAAACATCTTCCCACCCACATTCTGTCTGGTGGTTAACAGAGAAATAGCCTTTTTCCCTCCTCTGATTGCAACAGCCATTGTCCCTGTCTGGCGAGGTGCAAAGTATTTTAACAGACTGCCTGAGCATTCTGCTGTTCTAGGAAGGGTACAAAAGGAACATTATCTAATGATCTATGAAGGGTGGTATGTGGGGTTTCCTTGGGTCACAAATACTCCAGGATGACTCACTGACAATAGGAGATTGCAACTGACTCATTCCTCTCTGGCAGGTTCAGTAATTCAATACCAGAATCAGGCAGGTTTGTTGTCTAAAAGGAGCTTTTCCATTTTTTTTTCCTGCTTCAAAGAAACAAGATTTCAATTGATGTGGGGAAAAACTAATCTTACACCTTCCAGCGTTCCTGGTTTAACATGGGGAAATGGAGATCTCCCCTCATTCTCCTAAACTCCAGCGAATGTAATCGGACTGACTCAATCTCTTCTTATACGTCGGTCCTGCCATCCCAGGAAGCAGTCTGTAAACTTTTGATGCATTCCCTCCATTGCAAGAACATGCTTGCTCAGATAGGAGACCAAAACTGCACATAATATCCCAGGTGTGGTCTCACCAAGGCCCTGGATAATTGCATCTCTGTTCCTTGCTCGAATCCTCTTGCTGTGAAGGCCAACATAGCTTTGCCTTCTTCAACACCTGCTGCACCTGCAAACTTACGTTCAGCAACTGGTGTACAAGGACACCCAAGACTCGTTGTACATTCCCCTCTCTCAATTTATAGCCATTCAGATAATGATTTGCGTTCCTGTTTTGCCACCAAAGTGGATAACCTCACATTTATCCAAATTGTACCACATCGGCCGTGCATTTGCCCACTCACTCAACTTGTCTAAATCACACTGAAGCATCTCTGCATCCTCCTCACGGCTCACCCTCTCACCTAACTTCGTATCAACTACAAATTTGGAGATATTACATTTAATTCCCTCATCTAAGTCATTAATATGCATTATGAATAGCTGGGGTCCTGGCACTAATCCCTGCGATATCCCATTCCTCACTTCCTGCCTCTTGGAAAAAGACCCATTTATTCCTACTCTTTGTTTCCTGTCTGCCAACCAGTTTGCTTCTATCTTATAGCTGGCAAGGCTCTGAATCTCTGTTGTTCTTGTGTACTTCTAAAAAAGCAGCTTGGAACATAGGAACATAGGAGCAGAGGTAGGAAATTCAGCCCTTCGAGCCTGCTCTGTTGTTCAATCAGATCATGGCTGATCTCTTCCTGGTCTCAAATGCACCTCCCATCTGTTCCCCATATCGCTTTAACCCATTTTTAAAAATCAGAAATATATCTATCTCTGTCTTGAAACCATTTAATGACTCAGACTCCACCACACTATGGGGTAGCGAGTTCCGTAAATTCAGCACCCTCTGCGAGAAGTAGTTCCTCCTCAACTCAGTTTTAAATCTACTGCCTCTCAACCTATATTCATGACCTCTCATTCTGGATTTCCCCACAAAGGGAACATTTGGTCTACGTTTACTTTATCAATCCCATTTAGTATTTTATGGACATCGATCAGATCCCCGCTCACTCTTCTAAACTCCAGCTTGTATGTACCCAAACAATTTAATCTCTCCTCATAGGTCAACCCTTTCTTCCCCAGAATCAATCTGGCGAACCTCCTCTGAACTGCCTCCAATGCCACCACATCCTTCCTCAAATAAGGAGACCAAAACTGGACACAATACTCCAGATCTGGTCTCACCAAGACCCTATACAATTGCAACAACACTTCGTTACTTTTATGCTCCAGTCCTTTTGCAATAAACACTAACATTCTATTTGTCTTTTTTATTTACATGCTGTACCTGCATACTGACTTTCTGCGATTCATGAACAAAGACACCCAGATCCCTCTGCCCAGACACATCTTGAATCTGCTTTCCATAGATAATAATTTGACTTTCTTTTTTTGGAAAAAAAATGGATAACCTCACATTTATATACATTAAACTCCATTGCCAAATTTTGGCCCAATCTCCTAGCCTATCTAGATCTAGCTATAAAATGTTTATCTCTTCTTCACTGCCTGCTTTCCCACTTATTTCAGTATCATCTGCAAATTTTGCTATTTTACACTCTCTCCCTGCTTGCAGATCATTTATATAAGTTGTAAACAGCTAAAATCCTCATTAATTGCCTGAGCCACAGGTTTCAAGTTGTCTTCAAGCTTGATCTCCATTTACCCGCCCACCAACCTCTGAGAATATTCACTAATGGTGTAAACGCTAGTCTATCCTGAATGGCCTCCGCTGGCACTTTGTGACCCCCTCCTGCCTCCCAGATAGTCTCCACTGTGCTGTCAAGGTTGAAAAAATTGAACTAAAAATGCCGATAACTTCAGTTCTTGTTTTCTAATTTAAAACTGCAGTGGATTCAACATAGCAGGTTTCTGTGAGGACAGATATTGTTTTTATGAATAAATACTAAACAAAATGTTTATATCTATATGGGTTATATGGAGCTTCCAGTGACAGGACTAATACCTGAGTCATTGCCAGCCGCACACTTTGGTTTTGAATGTGGGTATGGCTCATTGGTGCCCCACAGTGTCAGGAACTCAAGACTTGTCGTCCGAACTTATAACCACTTTGACATGATAATAATTGACCATAGATAATAATTTGACTTTCTTTTTTTGGCCAAAATGGATAATCTCACATTTATATACATTAAACTCCATTGCCAAATATTGGCCCAATCTCCTAGCCTATCTAGACCTAGCTATAAAATGTTTATCTCTTCTTCACTGCCTGCTTTCCCACTTATTTCAGTATCATCTGCAAATTTTGCTATTTTACACTCTCTCCCTGCTTGCAGATCATTTATATAAGTTGTAAACAGCTAAAATCCTCATTAATTGCCTGAGCCACAGGCGGACCTACTTTCAAATTGTCTTCAAGCTTGATCTCCATTTACCCACCCACCAACCTCTGAGAATATTCACTAATGGTGTGAACGCTAGTCTATCCTGAATGGCCTCCGCTGACACTTTGTGACCCCTCCTGCCTCCCAGATAGTCCCCACTGCGCTGTCAAGGATTCGACCAATGCTTCATTCTGACAGGCATTTTGAAAATTCCAGTGATGCTATGGATCAAGTAAATAATCCATGCTTGTCTTTCCATATCGCAAAGGTACTTCCATTTAAATTCATAGAAAATATTAAGTTCTCAATTGAAACAATTCAGTAGAGGAAAGGAGTTGAACTGAGAGGTGACATCATGTCTCATAATCCCTTCTCTTCGAACACCAACAACTTTCTATAAATTGTAATGCCTTGATTGGGCTTAAATATTTAAAAAAAAAATTCTCAACAGATAAAAGTTTGCAATGCAAAGAAAAAAAAACATCAAGAGACTGGAATATGAAGATGAATCACTTGACACAGCAAATATTTTACAGCAGCAGTGAAATAATACATGTACCAAGGACACAATATGGTTTACTACTTACTGAGTTTGACAGTATTTCCTTCTCATACAGGCGTCTTTCTGAAAACAATCGAATGGTAGAGTGATTAATTGTGTTTCATTTCCTTAGGGTTAATAGTGCACTTAGGAATAAAAAAAAATTGAAGTAAAAATGCCGATAACTTCAGTTCTTGTTTACTAATTTAAAACTGCAGTGGATCCAACATAGCAGGTTTCTGTGAGGACAGACATTGTTTTTATGAATAAATACTAAACAAAATGTTTATATCTATATGGGTTATATGGAGCTTCCAGTGACAGGACTAATACCTGAGTCATTGCCAGCCGCACACTTTGGTTTTGAATGTGGGTATGGCTCATTGGTGCCCCACAGTGTCAGGAACTCAAGACTTGTCGTCCGAACTTATAGCCACTTTGAATGGGCATCTACCCGCACCAAAAACATCTTGCCCAGGAACAGGCCCACATAATCAACGTGGATCTTGGTGCATAGGCGACCTGGCCAGTCCCAGGGATGAAGGGCAGTGGAAGGCGGCAAAGATTTTTGCATTTGGCAAGGATGGCATTGTTGTACTAATTCATCAAGTGCTTTGTCTATGCCTGGCCACTAGATATAACTGCTTGCCAACATCTTCATCTTTGTCTCTCCTGGGTGGGCACTGTGTAACTCTTGAAAGAGGGGCCCCCTGGCCTGAGGTAGACTGACCACCTGTGATTCCACCGAATCATGCTGTCTTCACATGCCAATTGTCTTGAGGGCCTCAGCTGTTCGGACTTCTCATAACGCCAGCCGGATTGTATAATTTGTTTGACCTTTGAAAGAATAGGTTCTCTTTGGGTCCAGCTGTGGGTGTGCCGCATGCACACCGGCAGGGTGTCTAGGAAGTTTAGGGCTAGAATGAAATCCTGGGATATTGGTGGTAGAGGAATACTCTAGGGTCGGGGATGGTAACTTAACACATGAATAACAATTTGTGTCCCAGTCCGGTGCTGAAAAGCATAGTTCTAAGCTGCCAACAGCAGGGCCAAAGCTGCACCCTCGGCAAGGCTATGGGTAATATGGACTTATCTTCCCTTAACAGGCCTAGTAATGGTTTGTGGTCAGTCACTATGTTGAGCATCGACTGTGCACATACTGGTGGAATTCCTTCGCACCGAATATAACCGCTAAATCCTCCTTCTCAACCTGGGCGTAGTTTTGTTTTGCTTCACAAAGGGTCCTTCAAGCAACGGCAATAGGATGTTCTGAACCACCTACCATTTTGTGGGATAAAAGGCCCCCTATATTGTAAGTGGATGCATCACATGTCAGCACAATTGGTTTCCCCGCATGAAAATGCACTAAGAAGACGACTGTAATGCTTGCTTTGCGACTTGGAAGGCTTCTTCATGAACCTATTCATTCATGGGACCTGGGCGTCGCAGGCTGTGCCATCATTTATTGCCCATCCTTAATTGCCCTTGAGGGGACAGTTAAGAGTCAACCACATTGCTGTGAGTCTGCAGTCACATATAGGCCAGAGCAGATAAGGATGGCAGATTTCTTTCCCTAAAGGGCATGAGTGAACCAGATGGGTGTTTCCAACAATCGACAATGGTTTCATGGTCATCATTAGACTTTTAATTCCAGATATTTTATTGAGTTTAAATTCCATTACCTGCTGGGGTGGGATTGGAACCTAGGCCCTCAGATCATTATCCTGGGTCTCTGATTACTAGTCCAGCAACAATACCACTATGCCACCGCCTCACCATATATTGTGTTATAGTTATTTGGTGCAGTAAGTATTAAAAGCCTGGTTTAATGTGTGTGTGACTGCTGCAGTCATGTTTTAAAATAAATCCGAGTTTGAAAGTTTGTGAGCCATGGGTGCAATTAAAAAGCCTGGGCTATTGGAATTTTGTTTTGATTAAGGGGATACCCTGTGGAGTTAACAAGATTTTAGCTTTGTAACATTATGTCATTGCTGGGTGGAGCTAAGGCATCAGGAATGTTGAGAAGGCAGTTCAGTTCTTTTCTGACTACAGCTGTGCCCAGAAGGGAAGAAGTTTGCTCTCTGCAGTTAGAAGTGATTAACAGTCTTTAAAGCAGTGCAGACTTGTCTGAGAACAAGGGGGAGCTGAAGCAAGCTGAGAAACAGCTTCTGAAGACATACAGAGTTTATGCATGAGTCTGACAGGAGTTAGAGCTTTTTTGAAAGCAGTACCAAGAGATGTTTCTTTCTCAAATAACATCACTATAAAGCAAGTATTCCTGAGTGCCAGTGGTATTTAATAGTGGATTGAGAGCTGAGATGGTTTTTTTCTTGTTGTTTAAATGGGAATAGAGTTGTCAATTAAGGGTAGTATTCACTGTATTGAGATGTATGCTTAAGAGGCAATTGTAAGTTATTTTTTGGTGCGATGTTGAAGATTTTTAATACTGTGGTAGTACTAAAGTTTGTTTTAATATACCCTATCTCTATTTCTTCATGCAATCACTCCTGGAGGGAGGTATCCTTTCCTCACAGTCTTACAAAATTAGAATAAAATATTGGGACTTCTGAGCAGTATCCTAGGCACTGTTGGGGTCTGTCTGGTATCGTAATAAGAGGAGAAATCGGTGCTGTTTAAAATTAAGCTACCTCCTGTCCATAACAGAAACTGAGGGTTTGTCTAAGATAATCCATTTGAATAGGACCAGGGTCCAGATTAAGAAATGAGCCAAATCTGATGATGGTGTCAATGAGAAGTGAAAGAGGAAAACTCAGTGGCTGGAATGAATTTTAAAACACAAGGAACTTACCACAGAGGATACAGCAGGACATAGATAGATTGGAGACTTGGGCAGAGAAATGGCAAATGGAGTTTATTCCGGACAAATGTGAGGTAACGCATTTTGCTAGGTCTAACATAGAGGGGAAATATACAGTAAATGGCAAAACTCTTAGGAATATAGAAAGTGAGAGAGATCTGGGCGTGCATATCCACAGATCTTTGAAACTGGCAACACAAGTGGACAAGGTAGTCAAGAAAGCATAAAGAATGCTTGCCCTCATTGGATGGGGTATCGAGTATCAAAACTGCAAGTCATGCTACAGTTGTATAGAACCTTAGTAAGGCCGCACTTGGAATATTGAGCACAATTCTGGTCACAACACTACCAGAAGGATGTGGAGGCTTTGGAGAGGGTGCCGAGGAGGTTGACCAGGATGCTGCCTGGTCTGGAGGGTGTTAGCTATGTGGAGAGGCTGAATAGAGTCGGACTGGTTTCATTTGAAAGACGGAGGTTGAGGGGTGATCTGATAGAGGTCTACAAGATAATGAAGGGCATGGATAGAGTGGATGGTCAGGCACTCTTTCCCAGGATGAAGGGTCAGTCACTAGGGGGCATAGGTTTTAGATCCGAGGGGCAAAGTTAGAGGAGATGTGCGAGGCAAGTTTTCTACGCAGAGGGTGGTGAGTGCCTGCAATGTTTTAGCTGCAGATACGGACCGCCGCATGCACACGCCGGCACCATCCAGCGGCCGCGCCTCGCTCCATGATGGACTCAGACCGCAGCCTCCACGCGAGTATCCCAAACAGCTGGGACCATATTAGATCCACGCCGTCGGGACTCTGGCCAGTCGGGGCGGAGAATGGCGGGGCGGGGTGGGCCACCAGCAATGGCCGCAGGTAGGGGATACGCGGCGTACTTCCCAGGTACGCCGCTTTTCGAGGCCCGGAGAATCGGGGAACCGGCGCCTGTCCCGATTCCATGCGCAAAAGTGGATTCTCTGCCCCGGCGCCAGAAGTGGTTTCAGCGTCGGGGTGCGGAGAACCCAGCCCCAGACACCTGGAGGCTGCGAGGGAAAATCTGTCTCTACACAGTTACACCCCCGATCTCACTAACCCAGAACCACACTCTGAGGCCCTTAAGTATGCTGAATTCATTCCCAAATTTAGAGGTAGTGATGTGGAGTCATTTTTCACCACTTTTGAGAAAGTGGCAGGCCATCTGTTAGCTGGGCATTTTTAATTCACGGGCAGCAGGCAGGGAGAGCCCAAGAGATCTACTCCGTGCTGCCTCCTGATGTGTCCATGAATTATGAACAGGCTAAGGTTGCCATCCTAAGTGCCAATGAGTTAGTTCCAGAGGCACATCAGCAGCAATTGCAGAATGTTCATCAGAAGCCCACACAAATCTACATCAAGTTTGAACGGCTGCAGGAAATTACATACGACCGGTGGGTAAGTTCTCCCCGAATCCAACACACCTATGAGGGACTGCGTGATTTGGTATTGTTGAAGAATTCAAAAATTGCTTACCCTGCAAACCGCAAATAATAATAATAATCTCTGATTGTCACAAGTATAAAGTTACTGTGAAAAGCCCCTAGTCGCCACATTCCGGCACCTGTTCGGCTAAGCTGGTACGGGAATTGAACCCGTGCTGCTGGCCTTGTTCTGCATCAAAGACCAGCTGTTTAGCCCAATGAGCTAAACCAGCCCTTGCACCTAGAGGAGCAGACAATCCTCACAGCCATGGGTGCAGCAGTCACAGCAGACAGCTATGATCTCACCTATAGGCCTGGAAACTCAGGCAGATCCTTTCCAAACCAATTTCATAAGCATTGGAAAGATAAGCAGAAAAAGCTAGATAGGGAAGGCCCCCCCCCACCCCCATCCAGAAATGAAAACAGAAAAGAGAATACAAGAAACCCTCGTGAAGCCCAAAAGGAGAACTCTCGGAGACCGGTGTGTTCTCATTGCAATAAAATAGACCATTCTCGACATGAATGCTGGATCTTAAGAGAGAAGCCTATTGGGCTTCACATGAGTAGTCCCCCAAATGATGTCCCAATGTCTAGTGTGGCAGGTTTAGGGGCTGGGCCTGGTTTAGCACAGGGCTAAATCGCTGGCTTTGAAAGCAGACCAAGGCGCGCCAGCAGCGTGGTTCAATTCCTGTACCAGCCTCCCCAAACAGGTGCCGGAATGTGGCGTCGAGGGGCTTTTCACAGTAACTTCATTTGAAGCCTACTTGTGACAATAAGGGATTTTAATTTTCATTTCATTTCAGAGCCGGCAGAGACACATGCTACATAAATTACCCCTTGCAGGGCACACTACTGTGTCTGAGCTGGACAAACTCTCAGAGAGCTTCTGGAGTTTTGTACTACCAGGAACAGTATTCCCACACCTGCCTCAGGGTGTGAACAAGCCTGTCGTATTGCTCTGGGACAAAGCAACCACTCAATCCATAATGTTGGAGGGAAATTTACACCTAACCCGCACGCCGAATCCTCCTGAAAGCCAAAGCACTGATCAGTGGAGTGTGAGAAGGCTCTGTGTTGGCACCCCTCCATCTGGTATTGGCCGGGATTCTCCCCTACCCGGTGGGGCGGGGGGTCCCGGCGGGATGGAGTGGCGTGAGCCACTACGGCATCGGTCCGCCCCAAAGGAGTGGATTTCTCCGCACCTTTAGGGGCCAAGCACTCACCGTGAGGGGCTAGGCCCGCGCCGAAGAGGTTTCCGCTCCACCGGCTGGCGGGAAAGGTCTTTGGCGCCACGCCAGCCGGGGCTGAAATGACTTTGCCGGGCGGCGGAAGTCCGCGCATGCGCGGGAGCGTCAGCAGTCACTGATGTCATCCCCGCGCATGCGCAGGGGGTGACTCTTCCACATTGGCCATCACGGAGGCTGTGGCCGAGGTGGAGAGAAAAGAGTGCCCCCACGGCACAGACCTGCCCGCGGATCGATGGGCCCCGATCGCGGGCCAGGCCACCGTGGAGGCACCCCCCCGGGGCCAGATAACCCCCCCCAGGACCCCGGAGCCCGCTCGCACCGCCAGTCCCGCCAGTAAGGTAAGTGGTTTGATTCACGCTGGCGGGAGTGGCATGACAGCAGTGGGACTTCGGCCCTTCGCGGGCCGGAGAATCGCCGGGGGGGGTCCCGCCGACCGGCGCGGCGCGATTCCCGCCCCTGCCGAATTTTCGGTGCCGGAGAATTCGGCGGCCGGCGGGGGCGGGTTTCACGCAGCCCCCCCCCCGGCGATTGTGCGACCCGGCGGGGGCTCGGAGAATCCCTGAGGCCCTTTGGCAGAAGCAATTGTTCCTGAACAATCAGTAGCAGGAATCGATCTCCTCCTTGGGAACGATCTGGCTGGCGGCACAGTAGCATTGCGGATAGCACAATTGCTTCACAGCTCCAGGATCCCAGGTTCGATTCCAGCTTGGGTCACTGTCTGTGCGGAGTCTGCACATCCTCCCCGTGTGTGCGTGGGTTTCCTCCGGGTGCTCCGGTTTCCTCCCACAGTCCAAAGATGTGCAGGTTAGGTGGATTGGCCATGATAAATTGCCCATAGTGTCCAAAATTGCCCTTAGTGTTGGGTGGGGTTTCTGGGTTATGGGGATAGGGTGGAGGTGTTGACCTTGGGGAGGGTGCTCTTTCCAAGAGCCAGTGCAGACTCGATGGGCCGAATGGCCTCCTTCTGCACTGTAAGTTCTATGATAAACAAGGAATTAGCCAGTGGAAGGAAAGAGGTCAAAATCAACTAGCAGAAATCTGCAAAAGAGCAGAATGCTCGTCAACATCCAGAAGCCCAAGAAAGTGAGATAGCATCAATAAACATTGAGTGAGAGCTGTTCGGTTGCACCAAAGTCGAAACCAGTAAATTTAAAAGAGATCCAGGACAGATTGCTAGAATCTAAGATAGATCCACAAAGTAATTAAATAGGGACCAGAGAAATACTAAAGCAGGGAATGAAATCATTTGGGAGATGCCCCATGTAGCTGAAGAGCCGGAAGGAAGGCAGGTATATTTCTTTTTAAGTCCAATGTCCTTGAAGGACTCCACAACTCTTCCTGGAAATCGATTCCATACAGCTCTTTTATAATTGGCTAGTTAAATTTCATTGTTCCAACTATTCATATGCAGTATTTAATTCAACTCATTCTTTTCCATCGCCCTTTTAAACTGTTCCAGCATTTTTAAAATAATCATCCCAATGAAACTTGGTACCCATTTCTCACTCCAAAATTTCGAGGGATTGATTTTTTTTCTTTTTATACCACTTTTAATTCATAGTCATTTTGGTTTAGGTTGGACTTGTTTGTTTTTACAATGTATTAATTCTACATGTTCAGCATTAATCACGCAAAAATGTTCTACTTGTCTTGTGCTGAAGTATTGTTGAACAGCTTCAAAACATATCACATGACCTATATGACATTACATGTCCGATGTGTAGAACACTAGGACATTTTGTACTTCACCATTTTTGGGAAAATAAAAGAAGTCAGAGCCAAAGTGAGAAAGGAAATAAAAGCGGCAAAAATAATATGTGAGAAGAGATTGGCAGCTGACATAAGGGAACCCAAAAGTATTCTATTGGCATATTAAAAGCAGGAATTGTGGGGCCAATTAGGGACCAAAAAGGAAACCTATGCATGGAGGCAGAGGGCGTGGCTGAGATACAAAGTTACTTTGTATTTATTTCCACCGAGGAAGAAGATGCTGCTGAAATTATTGTGAAAGAGGAGGTAGTTGAGGCACTGGTGGGCTGAACATTGATAAAGAGAAGGCATTAGTCAGGCTTGCTCTACTCAAAGATCATTAATAATCAGGTACTCAGTTGTGGGAAGGTTTTTAGGAATGATAATCCAGGGCACTCTTTATAATTCCGGTCCTGAGACGTGGGTGTTGCAGGCTTTACCAGTATTTACTGGCTATCCCTAATGTTATAACCCACACGGGTCTTATTGGGTAGGGATGATCCACTACCCTGGGGATCTCACGGAATACAAGTTCCCCTGATAATGGGATGGGGGACCCTCAACTACGTCCATGTGCCTTTGTATAAATAGAGTCGGCCAGTCAGGCACCGACTAGAGAAAACCCAGTAGGGAACTACTGGAGCTGTGTATATCGTTAAACATGTTAAATAAAAATAAGTTTTGTTTTTCTCTACAACTCAGTGTGGACTCCTTTCATTGCCCCTTACAAAGCTGGTAACAAGGATAAAGTCTGGATCACTCTCGCTGCTGCTGAACCACCGACCCATACCTCTTGGATGCAGGTTGGAATTAATTTTTTCACCATGCCTCTTTTCGGACGTTTGGACATGTTCAATGTAAGACTGGAAGATTGGAATCAGTACGCACAGAGGATGCGGTACTATTTCAGGACCAATAATATCGTGGAGAACGACAGCCAGGAAGCCGTTTTGCTTTCTGCCTCTGGCGCACATACACTCGGAGTGACATGGAACCTTACCTACCCAGCAGCCACAGGCACAAAAGCTTTTGATGAGCTTTTGGAGTTAGTGAGCAACATTTGAACCTGACCCCGTCGGTAATAGTACAGTGGTACATGTTTCATCCCATTGAAAGAACCCTGGTGAGTCCATCACTGAGTTTTTATCAAGGCTGTGAAAAATTGTTGAGTTCTGTGCATATGGCTGAAATGCTACGTGACCACTTGGTTTGCGGAATAAACAATGCGGCCTCGCAGAAGAAGCTTCTGGCCAAACCTTCCTTAATTTTACAACAGGCCATCCAGATTGTGCTCTCCCGCGAAAGCACAGAATGAGGAGTGCAGCAAATACAAAGAATGAAAGTGGACACATTAGGACGCGCCCCCTCCCGCCCTGTGGCCCCTCAATGTCCCTGGATGTTGTAAAGGGCCAGCCCAGTGGCTGTAAAATGAACCTTCCCAGCAGGAGTCTTCCCCGGTGTTCGTAGAAGAGGAGCCAGGTTGTTTTGGGGCTTATGGTCACTGATCATGAGCTCAGACAATGGGTGAACCAGAGGTCCAGATGCCCCGGTAGGGGCCGCTGTCAGCCCAGGGCCCATCCCTTCAACTTGGATGAGCCAGGGGAGGAGGATGACTGCATGCAGTTACCTTGTGCAGCAGACCCCCGAGTGGCCCTCATTCAGGTTGCGGTATGTGTGAATGGACACCTGCTCGACATGGAGTTGGACACAGGCTCCGTGATCAGTTTGACCACATTAAGGTGGGAGTTCAGACCCTGGATTTGGCGAGCATCCAGGCCAAATTGGCTACCTATCTGAGAAAACCATTAGATATTGCAGGTACTACTATGACCCCGCTGGTTTATGGGCACCATAGGTACGCCTTTCCCTCGCCATGGCAAAAGGGTATGGGCCCAGCTTGTTGGGCTGCGATTGGCTGCCCCACCTATAGCAGCAGTGGCAGCACATTCTTCAGACAAATTCCGATGGCTTGGTTGAAGTGTTGGGGAAGTACCCCAAGGTGTTCCAACCTAGTTTGGGGATGATAAAAGGGGCCCTGGCCCGCATACAAGTCAACAGAAGCCCCGCCTCAATATTTCCGGGCATGCCTGGTTGCCTATGCCTTGCTCGATATGGTGGAGACAGAGCTCAGTCAGTCAGAGTTCTGAGGAATCACCAGGCCCGTCCTTTTCGCTGATTATGCAGTGCCTGTGGTACCAGTCATGGAGCCAAACAAAATGGTTTGTTTATTTGGGGATAACAAATTAATGGTGAACGCGGTTTCGGGTTTGGAGCGCTGTCCCATGCCCCACATTGAGGGTCTCTAAGTGAAGCTTGGGGGCGGGGGCGGGGTGGCATGAGCACACAAAGCTCAACATGAGCCATGCCTATTTGTAGCTGGAGCTGGACCATGCCCCTCACATGTATGTCACCATCAACACACACCGGGGCCTATACAAGCATACATGGCTGCCTTTCGGACTGTCCTCCGCTTGTGCTATTTTCTAGCATGTGATGGAGAGCATCCTGAGGGGGTTCCCATGTATAGCTGGTTATTTGGATGACGAGGTTGGTCATGGGTGCCTCCTCTGAACAGGAGACGTTGGATAACTTGGAGGCTGTGTTGAAATGGTTTGCCGAAGCTGCTGCCAGCCTACGGAGAGTTAAGTGTGTGATTAATGCGAAGGAGGAAGGCTACCTCGGCTACGGGTGGATCACGAAGGTCTCCACCCCATCACAGAGAAGATGCATGCCATTCAGCAGGCCCTGACCCCGACGAATGCCTCGGATGTTCGATCTTTTCTCGGTCTCATAAATTATTACGGGACATTTCTTTCGAACTTGGCTACCACATTGGCTCCCTTGCAGCTCCTTCTGAAAAAGGATCACCTCTGGGCTTGGAGCTGGCTGCAGGATGCAGCTTTTCGGCAGGTAAAAGCACAGTTGTTCTAATCAGGGTTACTCATCCATTACGATCCCGCCAAGTCCTTTCTCATTACATGCGACGCTTTCCACTCCGGAATTGAGGTCGTTCTGCCCAACTGAATGGAGGACAGAAGGGATCAGCCGACAGCCTTTGCCTCCCATGCGTTGGCCGCCATGGAAATAAAGTATGTGCAGATAGAGAAGGAAGGTCTGGCAGTGTTGTCGCTGAGAAACGCTTTCATCAGTATGTCGACGGCCGCCATTTTACACTCGTTTCGGATCATAAACATTTACTCAGACTTTTCAGGGAGGCTAAAGTGATTCTGCCATTGTTTCCTCACCCATCCATGTTTCCACACGCATCCATGTTTCCACACGCATCCAGCGCTGGACCCAATTACTCGCCGCTTACGAGTATTCTTTTGAGCAGAGACCGGGGACTCAAATTGCAAATGTAGATGCTCTGAGCTGGTTGCCTTTATCAACGGGCCCCTTGTCAACCTCCACAACGGTCGAGGTAGTCGCGACCCTGATTTTCACGGTCTCTTTGCCTGTCACAGCATCACGGATCCGTGAATGGACCACTGTCTATGCGGAGTCTGCATGTTTTCCCCAGTTTGTGTGGGTTTCCTCCGGGTGCACCGGTTTCCTCCCACAAATCCAGAAAAATGTGCTATTAGGTCATTTGAACATTCTGAATTCTCCCTCTGTGTACCTGAACAGGTGCCGAAATGTGGTGACTGGGGGCTTTTCACAGTAAATTCATTGCAGTGTTAATGTAAGCCTACTTGTGACAATAAAGATTATTAAAAATATGGACCCGATCCTCTCCAAAGTTCAGCATGTGGTCTTATGTGGGAGACATCATTACAGCTCCCAGGTGAGTTGAAGGCATTTTCCTCTAAGCTGTCTAAATTTTGTGTAGAGGGTGGTATCCTGCTGTGGGGTACACGCGGAGTCATCCCGGACAAGGGGCAGGAGTGTATTTTGAAAAATCTCCACAACAGTCATCCAGGCTTGTCGAAGATGAAAATACTGGCATGCAGTTAAGTATGGTATCCGGGCTTTGATGCAGACATCGAGACCATGGCCCAGCAATGCTCAATTTGCGAAGAACATCAGAAGCTCCCGCCGGACGCATGCCTGCTGTTGCTTCACAGCGTCAGGTTCCCAGGTTCAATTCCCGGCTTGGGTCACTGTCTGTGCGGAATCTGCACGTTCTCCCAGTGTCTGCATGGGTTTCCTCCGGGTGCTCCGGTTTCCTCCCACAAGTCCTGAAAGATGTGTTGTTAGGTGAAATGGACATTCTGAATTCTCCCTCTGTGTACCCCAACAGGTTCGGAATGTGGGGACTAGGGGATTTTCACAGTAACTTAATTGCAATGTTAATGTAAGCCAACTTGTGACAATAATAAAGATTTATTATTATTAAATTCATTTTTATGGGAAGTGGGCTTCGCTAGTTAGGCCAGCATTCATTGTCCATCTATAATTGCCCTTCAGAAGGTGGTGGTGAGCTGTCGGCCTGAACCACTGTCTGTGCGGAGTCTGCACATCCTCCCCGTGTGTGCGTGGGTTTCCTCCGGGTGCGCCGGTTTCCTCCCACAGTCCAAAGATGTTCAGGTTAGGTAGATTGGCCAAGCTAAATTGCCCATAGTGTCCAAAATTGCCCTTAGTGCTGGGTGGGGTTGCTGGGTTATGGGGATAGGGTGGAGGTGTTGGCCTTGGGTAGGGTGCTCTTTCCAAGAGCCGGTGCAGACTCGATGGGCCGAATGGCCTCCTTCTGCACTGTAAATTCTATGATTCTATCTGGACAACTCTTAGGCGTGGACACAATGGGCCAAAGAGCCTGTCTCACAGCTCCAGGGTACCTGGTTCAATTCTTGCCTTGAATGACTGTGTAAAGTTTGCACTTTCTCCCCGTGTCTGCGTGGGTTTCTTCCGGGTTTTCCGGTTTCCTCCTACAGTTAAAGATTTGCAGGTTAGGTGGATTGGCTGTGATAAATTACTCCTTAGTGTTCAAAAGGTTTAGGTGCAATTACGGGGATAGGGCGGAGGCTTTAGGTGCTGTTAAGAACTAGGGCTTCATGATTCTAGTAAGAAGTCTTACAGCACCAGGTTAAAGTCCAACAGGTTTGTTTCGATGTCACTAGCTTTCGGAGAAGGCCGCCTTGGAGAACGCTTACCCGGAGATCAGCTAATGCTCGTATTCCAAGCATTGTCTGGCACCTTTGAATCTGTCTATATATATGTTTCTGGAACATACCTCTTCATTCACCTGAGGAAGGAGCAGCGCTCCGAAAGCTAGTGACATCGAAACAAACCTGTTGGACTTTAACCTGGTGTTGTAAGACTTCTTACTGTGCTCACCCCAGTCCAACGCCGGCTTCTCCACTTCATGATTCTAGTCCCAGCACAGGTCTGAAAGATCACGATGGTGAGTCATATGCTGCATGTTCAGCCACAAAGAGGCCACCCCCTGCATACCATAGGTGATGAAGGTTCCTGTGGGGAGTAAGGGCATCAACAAGAGCGATAGGATCAGCAACCGCCTGAAGAATTTGTGGAAAACATCACATTACTCATAGAGAAGAGACATGTGTATATATTCTGATTCAAGAGACCTTTATCCTCAACTATCAGATTTGGCCAGTACGTGAACAATCCTGCTTACATCTTCTCCCTCACAACCACAAATATGACATAATCTGTAGAGCCTTCTCTGTCTGCCTCAAAATACACAGTTCCCATTCATTGCCCTCCATAAACCACTTGGCAACATTGCCAAAAACAATATCTACAATATCAACTTTAGTGAAAGAATATTTTTAATCAAAACCCATACAGTGAATGTGTTTTCTTTTAATACAGATCGCAGTGTTGCCTCTTTGCTGATATGTGAATTGGAGCTCTTCTACTTCGGGCGGATTCTCCATTGAGTCTGCCCCACTGCCGCTGCTAGTGAGGACGGAGAATTCGACCGCGTTGTTCGCTGGCGGCGTGATTCTCTACTGCTGTTTGTCATTGGGCAACCTGCACGTGGAGGGGGGTGGGGCGTGGGGTGCGGGAGAGTGCGCGGCCGGCAAGACAAGAGAATCTCACCACCAGCAAATGGCCAGAGAATTCTGGCCTTCATTTTGTGCCTCTCGGAGGAGCTATCTGAGTGGGTTCCTGGAAGATAGCTAGCTCTGAGATGAATCTCCTGAGACCAAAGTGACCTTTGTATTACAACAGCTAAGGCCCAAGATGACCTGCAAAAGGTTACACTACCTGTGAGCTGCATGTGTTTTTCAGCCACAAGTACAGGCCTTAGAGGAGACTGGCCTAAGGGCAACAATAAAATGCGATCCCGAGAGACAGCAGCCTATCATTCCTGCCCATTCTAGCCATGCCTTCAGAACCATAGAATCACTACAGTGCAGAAGGAGGCCTATCGGGTCTGCACTGACCCTCTGAAAGAGCACCCTACCTAGTCCCACTCCCCACCCCATCCCCGAATCTAACCTGTACATTCCTGGACACTAAGAGGCAAATTAGCATGACCAATCCACCTATTCTGCACATCTTTGGACTGTGGGAGGAAACCAAAGCAACCAGAGGAAACCCACGAAGACAGGGGGAGAAAGTGCAAACTCCATATAGGCAGTCACCCGATGCCGGAATTGAACCCGAGTCTCTGGAGCTGTGAGGCAGCAGTGCTAACCACTGTGCTACTGTGCTGCCCCCATTAATAATTAGTCTAATAATATTACTCTTAGACAATATCGCCACACTGAGTTACAGGAAAGTTGACCAAATGGTATGAGTGAAATCACTGGAATCCTTAAAATACTTATCATGGGCGAAATTCTCCGGAAAAGGCACGATGTCCACCGACTGGCGCCCAAAATGGCGCCAATCAGATGGGCATCGCGCCGCCCCTAAGGTGCGGAATGCTCCGCATCTTTGGGGGCCAAGCCCCAACATTGAGGGGCTAGGCCGACGCCGGGAGGGATTTCCGCCCCGCCAGCTGGCGGAAACGGCCTTTGTTGCCCCGCCAGCTGGCGCGGAAATGACATCTCCGGGCGGCGCATGCGTGGGAGCGTCAGCGGCCGCTGACAGTTTCCCACGCATGCGCAGTGGAGGGAGTCTCTTCCACCTCCGCCATGGTGGAGACCTTGGCGGAGGCGGAAGGGCAAGAGTGCCCCCACGGCACAGGCCCGCCCGCGGATCGGTGGGCCCCGATCGCGGGCCAGGCCACCGAGGGGGCACCCCCCGGGGTCAGATCGCCCCGCGCCCCCCCCCAGGACCCCGGAGCCCGCCCACGCCGCCTTGTCCCGCCGGTAAGGTAGGTGATTTAATTTACGCCGGCGGGACAGGCAATTTATCGGCGGGACTTCGGCCCTTTCGGGCCGGAGAATCGAGCGTGGGGGCCCGCCAACCGGCGCGGCGCGATTCCCGCCACCGCCAAATATCCGGTGCCGGAGACTTCGGCAACCGGCGGGAGCGGGATTCACGCTAGCCCCCGGCGATTCTCCGACCCGGCGGGGGGTCGGAGAATGTCGCCCCATGTCCCAGTTTGAAGCCCAGAAGACAGCTTGCTTTTACACGCCTCTGGCAACAGTCTAACCATCAGTAAAGGTAGTACAGATTGCCATTTGCTCTTCTGCTGTGGGGACTTGTTACAGACCTATCTGGAATTGCAAGATCCTCCATGATTGATGAGTGCTCTGAAGGCATCTTTTAGATATTGCATGCATCTACCTGGCAATGTGGAAAATTGCCCACATGTGTCCTGTATACAAGAAACAGGACAAATCCAACCCAGCCAATTACCGCCTATCAGTCTACTCTCCATCATCAGCAAAGTGATGGAATGAGGCATCAAGCGGCTCTCACTCAGCAATAACCTGCTCACGGACGCTCAGTTTGGGTGCCGCCAGGGTCAGTCAACTCCTGACTTCATTACAGCCTTGGTTCAAACATGGCCAAAATAGCTGAATGCCAGAGGTGAGGTGAGAGTGACTACCCTTGACATCGAAGCATCATTTGACCGAGTATGACATCAAGGAGCCCAGATAAACTGGAGTCAATGGGAATCAGGGAGAAAACTCTCCGCTAGTTGGAGTCATACCTGGCACAAAGGAAGATGGTTGTGGTGGTTAGAGGTCAATCATCTCAACTGCAGGACATCATTGCAGGAGTTCCTCAGGGTAGTGTCCTCGGCCCAAACATCTTCAGCTGCTTCATCAATGACCTCCCTTCCATTACAAGGTCAGAAGTGGGGATATTTGCAGATAGCTGCACAATGTTCAGCCCATTCGCGACTCCTCAGATAATGAAGCAGTCCATGTCCAAATGCAGCAAGACTTGGATAACATCCAGGCTTGGGCTGACAAATGGCAAGTAACATTCGTGTCACACAAGTGCCAGGCAATGACCATCTCCTACAAGTGAGGATCTAACCATCGCCCCTTGACATTCAATGGCATTACCATCACTGAATCCCCCACAGCCCGCTTGATTGCTCCCCTTCCACAAACATTCAATCCCTCCACCACCGACGAACAGTGGCAGCTGTGTGTACCATCTACAAGATGCACTGCAGTAACTCATCAAGGTTCTTTCAGCATCACTTTCCAAACCCACGACTGCTACCATCTAGAAGGATGTAAGCAGCAGATACCCGGGAACGGCACCACCTGGAGGTTCCCCTCCAAGTCACTCACCACCACGACTTGGAAATATATCACCATTCTTCCACTGTTGCTGGGTCAAAATCCTGGAAATCCCACCCTAACAGCATTGTGGATGTACCTGCACCTCAGGGACTACAGTGGTTCAAGGCAGGGTGGCACAGTGGTTAGCACTGAAAGTGGCAACGCAGATGGAGAAGGTAGTCTGCATGCTTTCCTTCATTGGTCGGGGCAGTGAGTTTAAAAATTGGCAAGTCATGTTGCAGCTGTATAGAACCTTAGTTAGGCCACACTTGTTGAATTCGGGTCGCCACACTACCAGAAAGATGTAGAGGCCTTGGAGAAGGGACTGAAAAGATTAACCAGGATGTTGCCTGGTATGGAGGGCATTAGCTATGAGGAGAGTTTGGAGAAACTTAGTTTGTTCTCAATGGAAAGACGAAGGTTGAGGGGCGACCTGATAGAAGTCTATATGAATTTGAGGGGCATGGACAGAGTGTATCGTCAGAAGCTTTTTCCCAGGGTGGAAGAGTCAATTACTAGTGGGCATAAGTTTAAGGTGCGAGGGGCAAGGTTTAAAGGAGATGTACAAAGTGTTTTTTTACACAGAGGTTGGTGGGTGTTGTGTTATGCTGCTTCGGATAACACAGGCTGCTACTTGATGCAGTCTTAACTAAAGGATGCTCCAGACTCTGAAATGAGTTCAACATGTTTATTGAACTATTAACCACTCAAAGGCGGTTGATTTTTTCACCAGGTTGCGTAGGGCCGTGGTGTGTGTGGCCAATTTCGGGATGAACTTGCCAAGGAAATTGACCATTCCCAGGAAGCGCAGTACTACCTTCTTGTCCTCGGGGACTTTCATTGCCATGATGGCTTTAATCTTGGCTGCGTCCGGGTGCACACCGTATCGCGAAATCTGATTGCCCAGGAACTTCAGCGTGGATGTCCCAAAACAGCACTTGGATCTGTTTAGCTTGAGCCCATGCTCATGTATGCGTCGGAATACTTTCTTGAGTCGCGACACATGTTCCTCTGGGGTTGTGGACCAGATTATGATATCGTCAACGTAGACATGAACCCCTTCTATTCCCTCCATCATCTGTTCCATGATGCGATGGAAAATTTCTGGTGCCGAGATGATGCCAAATGGCATTCGGTTGTAGCAGAACCTGCCAAAAGGCATGTTGAAGGTGCAGAGCCTTCTGTTGGATTCTTCAAGTTGGATTTGCCAAAATCCTTGGGATGTGTCCAATTTTGTGAAGAAGGGCGCGTGCGCCATCTCACTCGTGATTTCTTCCATCTTCGGGATGGGGTAATGTTCCCGCATAATGGTTTTGTTTGGATCCTTGGGGTCAATGCAGATGCGTAGGTCCCCCGAAGGCTTCTTGACGCTCACCATCGAGCTGACCCAGTCGGTTGGTTCAGTTGATGCCTTTTTGTTGTAGGATCATGAGCTCTGCCTTCAGGCGCTCTCTCAGTGGAGCAGGGACACGTCGTGGTGCGTGGACCACTGGCTTGGCATCAGGCCGCAGGAGAATCTTGTACTTGTACGGCAGCATGCCCATCCCGCTAAATACATCTGGGTACTGGGTTAGGATGTCGTCGATGCTGGCCTGAAGATCCGAATGGGACGGCGTCGTGGTGTAGACCCTTTGAATGAGGTTCAGTTGCTTGCAGGTGTGCGCACCTAGCAGGGACGCCCTGGCTGGTTTAACAATCTTGAAGCGTAAGCCTGCTTGTGTGTGTCGGCTGGACACCTGCAGATGGCAGGACCCCAGTGCCTTGATTGTGTTTCCATTGTAGGCCAGGAGTCTGCAGGCAGCTGGAAGGATTGTGGGGGGCTTCTTGATTCTCTTGAAGTCCACCTGCGAAATTAGGTTGGCGGTTGCCATTCAACACTGCATGCCACTCGTCCTCAGAATCCACGGCCAGGATTGATTGGACTTGCGATGTGTCCGGTGTGGCGTATTCGCACTTCGTAATAATGCCCAGTCGGTAAGTGTTGTCCAGGTATTCATCATCTGGATCCGTCGCACTGCCTGGGTCAGAGTCATGCATTCGGTGTTGCACACTTCTAATGCGCCGCTGTCTGAATTGGGAGCGCTGGCTCCTGATTGGTGGTGCAGATCTGCACAGGGCTGCATAGTGGTTTGGTTTCCCACAGTTTAAACAGCGTTTGCCTCTTGCAGGGCAGTTTTTTAAAAAATGGGCGGTGCCGCAGTTCGCACAAGTCATGACGTCGGCGTCATGACGCTCTTGGACATCTGCACCTGCACAGTGCCCCGGGAAGAGCGCGCAAAATGGCCGCTTTCGTCAATGTGGAGGCGCTGCATCCGGGGAGATGGCCCGAACACTTCCACCTCATGGGAGGCTTGTTTTTCACTTTCTGCCATTTTGTACTGTCAATAGCGATTTTTAGAGTGCTCAAGCACAGTACACGTTTCAATCGTGACTGGCAGGGTCAAGTGCCTGATTTTCAACAATTGCTCTCGCAGAGGATCAGAGTGGACTCCAAAAACGATTTGGTCTCTGCTCATGGAGTCAGTGATATTACTGAAGTTGCAGGATTGCGCTAGCATTCTAAGGTTAGTTAGATAGGAGTTGAAGGATTCGTCTTTACCTTGCATCCTCTGCTTGAAGATGTGGCGCTCTAAGATTTTGTTAGTGTCCACCTTGCAGTGGCTGTTGAATTTGTCCAGGATGGTTTGGTACTCCGTTTTGTCCTGCCCTTCGGAAAAGTGAAAGGAGTTGAAGATCTCTATCACATGGTCACCCGCAGTGGTGAGTAGAAGAGCTATCTTCTGCGCATCGGTCGCGCCATTGAGGTCGGTTGCTTCCACGTATAGTCGAAATTTCTGCTTGAATGATCACCAATTGGCACTACGATTGTCGGTGGTCCTGAGCTGATGAAGAGCCTGAATCTTGTCCATTGTGCCTGTATTCAGTAGCTGGTTGTCACGGATCTTGGTGAGTTGAACTAAATAAATTGAACAGTCACTCCTGGTATCATGTTGTGTTATGCTGCTTCAGATAACACAGGCTGCTACTTGATGCAGTCTTAACTAAAGGATGCTCCAGACTCTGAAATGAGTTCAACGTGTTTATTGAACTATTAAAACAGTTCTCAAATGAGTTTGACTCTCTGCTAATCTAACTGTAGTAACTCAGTCTAACTGTACCAGCTTGCTCTAAGCCACATGCTGGGGTGTGATCCTGCTGATCAACCCTGTCTAACTCTCTAGATGTCTGTCTGTAGAAAGAGGCAGGGTGTGAGTGCCTCATCCCTTTAATAGTGTTTATGCCATGCCCCCTTGTGGTGATGCCACCTCTGAGTGTCCTGACTGCCCATTGGTTGTGTTCTATTCTGAGTGTTCATTGGTTGCATGTTTGCATATCATGACAGTGGGAGCCTGGAACTCGCTGCCTGAGAAGGTAATGGAAGCACATACGGTATGGGGCGTCTTGCCAAATACATGAATAGGATAAGAATAGAGGGGTTATGGTTCCTGGAAGGGTAGTGGTTTTTAGTTCAGATGGACAGCATGGTCAGTGCAGTCTTGGAGGGCTGAAGGGCCTATTCCTGTGCTGTAATTTTCTTTGTTCTCTTTGTTCTTTGTTCACAACTCCAGGGTTCCGGGTTCAATTGCGGCCATGGATGACTGTCTGTGTGGAGTTTATACATTCTCCCCGTGTCTGCGTGAGTTTTCTCCGGGTGCTCCGGTTTCCTCCCACAGTCCGAAGATGTGCCGATTTGGTGGATTGGATGTGATAAATTACCCCCTAGTGTCCAAAAGGTTAGGTGCAGTTACAGGGATAGGGTGGAGGGGTGGGATTAAGTCGGGTGTTCTTTCCAAGGTCTGGTGCAGACTCGGTGGGTTGAATGGCCTCCTTCTGCACTGTAAATTCTATGATTCTATTCGGCAACTCACCACCACCTTCTGAAGGACAACTAGAGGTGGGCAATAAATGCTGGCCTAGCCAACGACACTCACATCTCGTAAAATTGATTTAAAAAAATGCAGTCTTCTTTTTCAACGAGCATCTGCAATGTCTGACAGGCTCTCTGTGCCTGTGCATATGTACTGCAAGCATCCTCCTTTTAAAAGCAGGTGCTGTGAGATCTTGATCCCCAGGCCTTCAGCCAAGGAGCAATGTTTTCTGACTCGCCAACCAGCACTGTTTCATTCCTTATCTTCTACCCACAACTGTCCCATTTTTATCATGTACAATGCTTTATTCAGCGCACTTCCCCCTCTGGCTCACTCAATAATTCTTGACTTTGGGATGTCTTTAGGCAAACGGTGCATGTGCTGAGTCGCAGTAGGACAGAAGCAGTGGGATTTGATTCTACTTATTCCTTGACCGGGCACATCTAGAGAAAAGGAATAAAGGACAGCATGGCTAGTTCAAGAGTAGAGATTACATTGCTTTCAGTAGGGGCGATGTGAAGATTTTGTGATCTAATTTGTTGGCAGGTAAGATGGGTCACAAGTGTAGTTGTGAGTGTTCACTCCCTGTTGTCAATCCTTCTGTCTGCTGTTTTGGTTCACTCGCCTTTAAAAAGAATGAAAACAGTGAAAATATTCAATGTTTGCCAGAGGATGCAGGAATCCCCAAAGTAAGCAAGCTACAGGTCATTACAAACCCTGTGAGGTTTTCAGTGGGGCAAATGTATTCAGACCTGTGAATGATGGAAGGCTTCCAGTGAAGGGTGTCTTCTAGAACATTGATGGTGTCTAATGGAAACACTTTAGTATTATCCGATGAGAGGAGATGGCAGATTGGATAATTATGTAATTTGCAGACCTGAATTGCAAGCGTTGAGGTCCTAACTGACAGTTATTCTTCTGGTAACCATCTTCCACTTTGCTGTACTTCACTCTTTTGGGGCCTATGCTACTGATTTCTAAACGGAATATCCCCACATTATCTAATTTATGAGAGGGACTTCAGAGAATCCCTACAGTGCAGTTCATTAATGAACCAGGAACTCTGTGCCTTCCAGTTTGTCTGAGTGATATTGCTTGCAAGCAAACATGTACAATTACTATCTTCAAGAATTTATTTGATTCTCACCCCCTGGGGATTAAGCCCTGCAGTAGCAGACAAGTTCCCATCATTTCTCCCAACCCCGCCCCTGAGGATCATGAGTGCCCAGTCAGAAACAGAATCAACCCGCAGAGTTCATTTGAATTAATAAAATTAGACTGAATTAAGAACAACGAGCCAAGTCCAACTGAGTTCAGGTGGGCAAAATTGGCACTATGTTAATTATTCCAACTGCTTTTTCATCCCGGAGGGGTACCTAGGCTGTTAAATTTAATCTGTTCCTTTTCCAGTTGCTGAATTTATTAGGTTGCAATCTAAGAGAAGCTCCTGATTAGCCCAGTGGCAGGATTAGAGCAACTTTATCTGCTGGTTTCATTCGGAAAGCACTGTGATGTGTGAGCTGTGATCATAACCCCAGAGGCTGCTTGTTGAGTGTGGAAGAAGAGTGAACAAAGGCATCAGTGGAACTAGGTGAGGCGTGGGCAAATGGGAATAGGGCAAGTAGCAACTGGTAGTGGCACTCTTAGATCAACATTAAGGTAAGGAAAAAAAGGGTTTGCCTGAAAAAGTGGTATAGATTTCAGGTAAGAGTTCTGGATGCCTGCAGGGCCTGCTAACCAATATGGGGCGGGATTCTCCACTCCCGTGCAGAAGTGGCCGCGCCGTCGTGAATGCCGTTGAGGTTCACGACGGTGCAGAACGGCCCCGGTCCCGACCGATTCAGGCCCTGACAATGGGCCAGTATCGGGGCCGTGTCATCTACACGCGCCGGGCCTTGTCGCCCACGTAAAAGCGGCGCCGCATAGATGACGTGGCCGGCGCCTCATAACGGATGTCATCCGCGCATGCGCGGGTTGGCCGGCACCAACCCGCGCATGCGTGGTTGCCGTCCTCTCTAAGTCTGTCCCGCAAGAAGATGGGGGACAGATCTTGCGGGGCCGCGGAAGGAAGGAGGTCCTCCTTCAGAGAGGACGGCCCGACGATCGGTGGGCACCGATCGCAGGCCACCTCACATTCCAGGTGAAGCCCGGTGCAGGATCCCCCCTCACCCCCCCACAGGCCGCCCCCCCAGCGTTCACGCACCGCCCACGACTGCAGCGACTAGGTGTGGACGGCGCCGGCGGGAACCCGCCGTTTTGGCCTGGTCGCTCGGCCCATCCGGGCCTCAGAATAGCGGGGGTGCCGGAGAATCGCCATATTCGGTGTCTCCGGCGATTCTCCGGCCTACGAAACTCGACCAGGCCGTTCCCGCCGCTTGGGATGGCGTCGGACCGGCGTCCCCGGAAATCTTGGCGGCCCAGGCGATTCTCCCAACCGGCGTGGGAGTGGAGAATCGCGCCCATGGTGTATGGCATATGTCACACTGTCCTTCAGCAGTGAATAGTGAGCAGTGTACAATAAAATCTTTAGGCTATTGTTTTATTTAGTCCACTAAGCAGAAGGAAAAAATATATTGAAGTATATTTAGGAGCAATGATTTCGTGTCTTGAATGCACTTTAACAGCAAAGTAGCCATAATTGAGCCTCCAGAAACTTCAGACTTTTAAAATATTAATCTATTTGCTTCTCCTGTTTTTCACATACTTTGAATGAATCATTGCTAGAGAAGCACAATTGATTCATTTACCATCTATAAGCAGGAGGATTGCCAGGAGTCATGGTTTTGCTCAGCAGGAAATCTGCAAGTTATTTGTTTACTGTCTGCCCAGTGAAGACTGGGAGAAGAACCTCCTAATTTGCCGCTGCCAAGATACGGGTATGTTACTATATTGCATTTCTGTGCCCTGGATGTTTTCAAATAGTTGCATCTCTTTGAGAACCACACGTCAACACGCAGAAAGTAAAACTGCGCTTGAAAAGTCTTGCTGCTGACTAGTAAAATATGATCATGTATCTCTGCAGATATTTACACAGGGAAAAAGTAAATGTTGACTGACTCATGGTATAGACATGTAATTGACCTGTTCTTACATTGATCTGTGACATATAAAAGTGTGCAAAAACTGTGAGGTCTGCAGGCAAACATGTATGCTTGACAATATTTATATACACAATCAAGTGACCTGCATTTAGTGCAAATCTGAAATTAAGGTTCAAACTGACTGGAGAGCTGTCAAACCTCCAAATTGTAGATGGTAAATTAATTGATTGTGGTTCTGAACGGTGACTGATTCAAAGTAGGTGAAAAATTGGATAAACATACAGGTCTGCTTAATCCCCAGAAGAGGAAACCTCACTTGACTTTGTTCTGGAGTCAAACTGGGCTCTTGACTCTTGATTTCAATAATGACTTCAGCAGGAATGTGAAATGAAAGAAATTGTCACCAGTCCTTCAATAAGCTTTAAACAGGCTTCTACTTGTAGGCACTTGCAGCTGGAGCTTGTTAATTAGTTAATTGGATTAGGCCAGTTTTTCAGAGGCTAGATTCACAGTGTAAAAGTGATCCCCTACAGTGCAGACTTTGTTTGCACTGAGTGCTGAATTTGGTGCATTTGAGTGCGATAGTGAGAGTTTGGTGACCGAGGGAGTGCTGAATTTGGTGCATTTGAGTGCGATAGTGAGAGTTTGGTGACCGAGGGAGTGCTGAATTTGGTGCATTTGAGTGCGATAGTGAGAGTTTGGTGACCGAGGGAGTGCTGAATTTGGTGCATTTGAGTGCGATAGTGAGAGTTTGGTGACCGAGGGAGTTAGGTGAGGAGGGAGTAAGGTGCTCCTTTCATTTTGTTTCCGACATTTCCGCAAAGAGTGAGAAGAGAGCCAGGAGTTTACAGAAAGTGTAGCTGACTGGGAGCAGAGTCTGAGGGCGGAGATCTAGTTAGTCCACACAGCAGCTATATTCTGTAAGGTAAGAGGGGATGGAGGCTAGGCCAGTTACATGCTCCTCCTGTAGGATGTGAGTGGTGAGGGATACCACCGGTGTCCCCGCTGACTATACCTGCGGGAAGTGCACCCAACTTCAGCTCCTCAAAGACCGTGTTAGGGAACTGGAGCTGATGCTGGATGAACTTCGGATCAACCGGGAGGCAGAGGGGGTGATTGAGAAGAGTTGCAGGGAGGTAACCACACCCAAGGCACAGGACAAGAATAGCTGGGTTACAGTCAGGGGAAAAAAAACAAACAGGCAGACAGTGCAGGGATCCCTCGTGGCCGTTCCCCTTCAAAACAAGTATACCGTTTTGGATGCTGTTGGGGGGGATGACCTACCGGGGGAAGGCCCTAGCGGCCAGGTCTCTGGCACTGAGTCTGGCTCTGGGGCTCAGAAGGGAAGGGGGGAGAATAGAAAAGCAATAGTTGTAGGAGATTCAATGGTTAGGGGAATAGATAGGAGATTCTGTGGTCGCGAGCGAGACTCCCGGAAGGTATGTTGCCTCCCGGGTGCCAAGGCCAGAGATGTCTCGGATCGTGTCATCAGGATCCTGAAGGGGGAGGGTGAGCAGCCAGAAGTCGTGGTGCACATTGGTACCAACGACATAGGTAGGAAAAGGGGTGTGGAGGTAATAAACAAGTTTAGGGAGTTAGGCTGGAAGTTAAAAGCCATGACAGACAGAGTTGTCATCTCTGGTTTGTTGCCAGTGCCACGTGATAGCGAGGCTAGGAATAGGGAGAGAGTGCAGTTGAACACGTGGCTGCAGGAATGGTGTAGGAGGGAGGGCTTCAGGTATTTGGATAATTGGAGCGCATTCTGGGGAAGGTGGGACCTGTACAAGCAGGACGGGTTGCATCTGAACCAGAGGGGCACCAATATCCTGGGAGGGAGGTTTGCTAGTACTCTTCGGGAGGGTTTAAACTAATTTGGCAGGGGAATGGGAAACGGATTTGTAGTCCAGCAACTAAGGTAGCCGATATTCAGGACGCCAAAGCGTGTAATGAGGCAGTGGGGAAGGGAACACTGACAAAGGAGAGTACTTGCAGGCACGGAGATGGGTTGAAGTGTGTATACTTCAACGCAAGAAGCATCAGGAATAAGGTGGGTGAACTTAAGGCATGGATCGGTACTTGGGACTACGATGTGGTGGCCATCACGGAAACTTGGATAGAAGAGGGGCAGAAATGGTTGTTGGAGGTCCCTGGTTATAGATGTTTCAATAAGATTAGGGAGGGTGGTAAAAGAGGTGGAGGGGTGGCATTATTAATTAGAGATAGTATAACAGCTGCAGAAAGGCAGTTCGAGGAGTATCACCCTATTGAGGTAGTATGGGTTAAAGTCAGAAATAGGAAAGGAGCAGTCACCTTGTTAGGAGTTTTCTATAGGCCCCCCAATAGTAGCAGAGATGTGGAGGAACAGATTGGGAAATAGATTTTGGAAAGGTGCAGAAGTCATAGGGTAGTAGTCATGGGCGACTTTAACTTCCCAAATATTGAGTGGAAAATCTTTAGATCAAATAGTTTGGATGGGGTGGTGTTTGTGCAGTGTGTCCAGGAAGCTTTTCTAACACAGTATGTAAATTGTCCGACCAGAGGAGGGGCAATATTGGATTTAGTACTGGGTAATGAACCAGGGCAAGTGATAGATTTGTTAGTGGGGGAGCATTTTGGAGATAGTGACCACAATTCTGTGACTTTCACTTTAGTAATGGAGAGGGATAGGTACGTGCAACAGGGCAAGGTTTACAATTGGGGGAAGGGTAAATACGATGTTGTCAGACAAGAATTGAAGTGCATAAGTTGGGAACATAGGCTGGCAGGGAAGGACACAAGTGAAATGTGGAACTTGTTCAAGGAACAGGTGCTATGTGTCCTTGATATGTATGTCCCTGTCAGGCAGGGAAGAGATGGTCGAGTGAGGGAACCATGGTTGACAAGAGAGGTTGAATGTCTTGTTAAGAGGAAAAAGGTGACTTATGTAAGGCTGAGGAAACAAGGTTCAGACAGGGCATTGGAGGGATACAAGATAGCCAGGAGGGAACTGAAGAAAGGGATTAGGAGAGCTAAGAGAGGGCATGAACAATCTTTGGCGGGTAGAATCAAGGAAAACCCCAAGGCCTTTTACACATGTGTGAGAAATATGAGAATGACTGGAGCGAGGGTAGGTCCGATCAAGGACAGTAGCGGGAGATTGTGTATTGAGTCTGAAGAGATAGGAGAGGTCTTGAACGAGTACTTTTTTTCTGTATTTACAAATGAAAGGGGCGATATTGTTGGAGAGGACAGTGTGAAACAGATTGGTAAGCTCGAGGAAATACTTGTTAGGAAGGAAGATGTGTTGGGCATTTTGAAAAACTTGAGGATAGACAATTCCCCCGGACCTGACGGGATATATCCAAGGATTCTATTGGAAGCAAGAGATGAAATTGCAGAGCCGTTGGCAATGATCTTTTCGTCCTCACTGTCAACAGGGGTGGTACCAGGGGATTGGAGAGTGGCGAATGTCGTGCCCCTGTTCAAAAAAGGGACTAGGGATAACCCTGGGAATTACAGGCCAGTTAGTCTTACTTCGGTGGTAGGCAAAGTAATGGAAAGGGTACTGAAGGATAGGATTTCTGAGCATCTGGAAAGACACTGCTTGATTAGGGATAGTCAGCACGGATTTGTGAGGGGTAGGTCTTGCCTTACAAATCTTATTGAATTCTTTGAGGAGGTGACCAAGCATGTGGATGAAGGTAAAGCAGTGGATGTAGTGTACATGGATTTTAGTAAGGCATTTGATAAAGTTCCCCATGGTAGGCTTATGCAGAAAGTAAGGAGGCATGGGATAGTGGGAAATTTGGCCAGCTGGATAACGAACTGGCTAATCGATAGAAGTCAGAGAGTGGTGGTGGATGGCAAATATTCAGCCTGGATCCCAGTTACCAGTGGCGTACCGCAGGGATCAGTTCTGGGTCCTCTGCTGTTTGTGATTTTCATTAATGACTTGGATGAGGGAGTTGAAGGGTGGGTCAGTAAATTTGCAGACGATACGAAGATTGGTGGAGTTGTGGATAGTAAGGAGGGCTGTTGTCGGCTGCAAAGAGACATAGATAGGATGCAGAGCTGGGCTGAGAAGTGGCAGATGGAGTTTAACCCTGAAAAGTGTGAGGTTGTCCATTTTGGAAGGACAAATATGAATGCGGAATACAGGGTTAACGGTAGAGTTCTTGGCAATGTGGAGGAGCAAAGAGATCTTGGGGTCTATGTTCATACATCTTTGAAAGTTGCCACTCAAGTGGATAGAGCTGTGAAGAAAGCCTATGGTGTGCTCGCGTTCATTAACAGAGGGATTGAATTTAAGAGCCGTGAGGTGATGATGCAGCTGTACAAAACTTTGGTAAGGCCACATTTGGAGTATTGTGTACAGTTTTGGTCGCCTCATTTTAGGAAGGATGTGGAAGCTTTGGAAAAGGTGCAAAGAAGATTTACCAGGATGTTGCCTGGAATGGAGAGTAGGTCTTACGAGGAAAGGTTGAGGGTGCTAGGCCTGTTCTCATTAGAACGGAGAAGGATGAGGGGCGACTTGATAGAGGTTTATAAGATGATCAGGGGAATAGATAGAGTAGACAGTCAGAGACTTTTTCCCCGGGTGGAACAAACCATTACAAGGGGACATAAATTTAAGGTGAAAGGTGGAAGATATAGGAGGGATATCAGAGGTAGGTTCTTTACCCAGAGAGTAGTGGGGGCATGGAATGCACTGCCTGTGGAAGTAGTTGAGTCGGAAACATTCGGGACCTTCAAGCAGCTATTGGATAGGTACATGGATTACGGTAAAATGATATAGTGTAGATTTATTTGTTCTCAAGGGCAGCACGGTAGCATTGTGGATAGCACAATTGCTTCACAGCTCCAGGGTCCCAGGTTCGATTCCGGCTTGGGTCACTGTCTGTGCGGAGTCTGCACGTCCTCCCCGTGTCTGCGTGGGTTTCCTAAGGGTGCTCCGGTTTCCTCCCACAGTCCAAAGATGTGCGGGTTAGGTGAATTGGCCAATGATAAATTGCCCTTAATGTCCAAATTGCCCTTGGTGTTGGGTGGAGGTGTTGAGTTTGGGTAGGGTGCTCTTTCCAAGAGCCGGTGCAGACTCAAAGGGCCGAATGGCCTCCTTCTGCACTGTAAATTCAATGATAATCTATGATTAATCTAGGACAAAGTTTCGACACAACATCGTGGGACGAAGGGCCTGTTCTGTGCTGTATTTTCTATGTTCTATGTTCTACACAACTGATGTTCTCAAGTACTTCCACATGCCCAATCTTTCCCCTTTGCCTCATTTATGCCTTTGTTATCTCCAAACATGGCAATTCCAAGAAAACACAGAAAATTGCTGGTAATACCAGCATTTGTGGGAAGAGGCAGAGTGTTAACTTTACAGGTTGAGGACCCTTCAACCCGAAACACTAACTCTGTTTTTCTCTCCAGAGATGCGTTTGTCATTTTCCACTTTTATTTCAATTAGCCAGCATCAGTAGCATGTTGTTCTTGTACAGCTATTTCAATGTTCTTCTGGACAGTTTCCCACACTCTACCCTCCAAACATCTGCTGCCCTATCCTGTCTCATGTCAAGACCCCTTCAGCACTCACTGCGTTTGCCTCCCAAAATTCTTATCCTTGTCTCCAATCCCTCAAAAGCCTCACCCCTCCCAATAGCAGAATTGTGGCTTACAAATGGTGAGGATGGCTTAATATTTACAGATACAAAGTGTTCAGAAAAGATGGTCATTATAACCGCTATCATATCAGCCCTTCACTGGATTAATTCCAGTGCCACACACCGGTGAAAGTAGAAATAGGGAGGTACTCGTAGCAAGTGGCAGCTGAACTCAGCCTAGCCTCTTGGACAGAAACAGGTTCCTGGCATCACCTGAGCCTGAAGGAAGCCACAAGCGAGTAACAGTTCCACTATTATTCTGAGTACTATTAATTATAAATATGGGGCACTGGGACAGGTTCTGGGGGCAACGTCTATTCAAAAGGGACAGATTGCACCTCAACAGGATTGGGACCAATGCCCTTATGGGAGGTCCACTGCTGTGTTGGGGAGAGTTTAAGCTAAATTGGCAGGGAGTGGCTATCAGCATATAGAAGTAGAAGAGAGGAACAAGGGGCGTCATTCTCCGACCCCCCCCGCCGGGTTGGAGAATCGCCGGGGGCTGCCGTGAATCCCGCCCCCGCCGGTTGCTGAAGTCTCCGGTACCGGATATTTGGCGGGGGCGGGAATCGGGCCGCGCCGGTTGGCGGGCCCCCCCGCTCGATTCTCCGGCTCGAATGGGCCGAAGTCCCGCCGATAAATTGCCTGTCCCGCCGGCGTAAATTCAAGTACCTATTTACCGGCGGGACAAGGCGGCGTGGGCGGGCTCCGGGGTCCTGGGGGGGGCGTGGGGTGATTTGACCCCGGGGGGTGCCCCCACGGTGGCCTGGCCCGCGATCGGGGCCCACAGATCCGCGGGCGGGCCTGTGCCGTGGGGGCACTCTTTCCCTTCTGCCTCCGCCACGGTCTCCACCATGGCGGAGGCGGAAGAGACTCCCACCACTGCGCATGCGCAGGAAACTGTCAGCGACCGCTGACGCTCCCGCGCATGCGCCGCCCCGATATGTCATTTCCGCGCCAGCTGGCGGGGCAACAAAGGCCGTTTCCGCCAGCTGGCGGGGCGGAAATTCCTCTGGCGTCGGCCTAGTCCCTCAATGTTGGGGCTCGGCCCCCAAAGATGGGAAGCATTCCGCACCTTTGGGGCGGCGCAATGCCCATCTGATTGGTGCCATTTTGGGCGCCAGTCGGCGGACATCGCGCCGTTTGGGGAGAATTTCGCCCAAGATGATTAAAACGGTGAGAATGTTGGATAGTACAAGGGAAAAAGGTATTATTTTATACGATAGGAGCAGACTAAGGATGACTGCAACAGGCTTAGAATGCATGTATGTAAAGTGCAATGAATTTAAGGTGGGGAACCACAAACACAATAAACACATGGGAATATAACATAGTGATTATAACAGAATTGTGGCTTAAAAATTAGAAGGATATTCACAGATTCCAAATGTGCAGAAAAGAGGGAAAAAAGGGAGGTGAATGCGTATATCAAATGTTAGCATATGATGGAGGAATAAAACAGCAGCTTGACTTTTACCTTCAAGTTTATACTGCTCACAGCTTCGCAGAAATACGGACTCCTATGGTTTCTCCACAGTAACAGTTCCACTGTGTCCATTTATACATGTTAGAAGGATGAGCCAAAACCATCACCTGTCTTTATTGTAAAGAGAGGATGCATTTGAGAGGGCAAGGACATAATATATTTGGCTAGAGTTGAAAACTAAAAAGGGTATCATCACCCTACTGGGGATATTCTATAAGTAGGACCCAATTCCAGGAAACATGTGCCCATCTCAGTTATATGGGATTTTATGGTCCCAGGATAACAACGCAGGAAGAGAGCCAGCACTCAGCCACTCAGCTACTGTTGCTTGCTCCAATTTGGGTAGGGCATTTCACACCCCTGCTATTTCCATGGAGTTGGGCCTGTTTTGGTAAGAGGCATAAATCAGTGAAAAACCCTGGTCCCAAGTGGGGGGCCAAAAATAAACTGTAACCCACTCCTGCAAATCTTTCATTGACAGGCTTTGAAATACAGAAAGAAATGTATTATTTCAGTTTCAATGATTAGATGTTGTATTGTACGTTATATGCATTTTCACTGCAGTGATTGATTATAGGGTCTTGTCCTGGAAAGGTAGGTTGATCAGCATTATGTAAGTGGTGAGATGTGTTACTACTACAGCTGCTGTTGATGCTGAACAAACTAGATCTCAGATTAAAATCAGTCTCGTCCGATCATAATCTTTTTTTCAGCCATTTAGAAAAAGGATGGAAAGTACTGAATACGAAAAGCACACGATTCCAGTGATAACTTTTATAAATTGAAGGGCTTGATTTTACTAAAAGTGAACAAAGTCCCATAGTGAGCAGGTTTAGCCATGTGTTTCCTGGTGCTCGCAGCACCGAGAAACACATGGCTATAAAATGCCACTCGCGTTAGTTAATGGGCCTCAGCAGGCTAAGGCTGCACATTGTCCCATTTTCTACATTGAGGAGCTCCACTCGCCGGATCCCCTGAGTATAGCGAGAGACCCGGACACCTTTTAAAAATGGTGTCCGATCACCGAGGCCCCAGATGCGGCCCCTAAACGCCCCCCAAACCGCAACGCACTGTGGGAGGGTCCCTGCCCCCCTTGTACCCCCCAACATCTACACAAGGCACCCGCTTGCCTGATTGTCAGTGTACAAAAATGCGAGCTTTGTATCTTGGCAGTGCCCCTGCCAGCTGACAGTGGCACATTGGAAGTGCCAAGCTGGCACCCAGGTGGCACTGCCAGGATGCCTGGGTGGCACCAACAATGCCAGGGCGCTCGCCCGATGTCTCCGAGGTGGAGGAGATTGATCCCAATGCCTTTGGTAACTCGAGAATCTGTACATCAAAGTGAGACCAGCTGTCATGTTAGATCTTGGGACGCGTTGTGAGCTGGGTAAATCCCAGGAGAGGGATCTTCCAGTTTCTATCAGCCACGCTGTGCGGCAACGAGCTACCTTTCAGGCACAGCGTGGCTGAAAATCACGCTCAAAATGTTTGTTTAAAAAAAAGATAAAACCTAAACACACAAGTTATAAAAATCTTACAAAATGACCACCAAAATGCTTTATCAAAGGGACTCAATAAAACTATCTTTTCTGACAACAACCTTTATAGATTCTTAACTAATTAATCCAGGAAATATTACCCAAACCGAGAAGTTGCTTTTGTTACGAACAGGGGTACAATTCATGACTCCCATGACTGTACTCCATGCTAATGTGATTTTTCCAAAGTGTGATTCAAAACAACCTTTTTGCAATCAAATATCCTCTAGCCCAAAACCAAGTTTTTTTCCCCAATTAATTAAAAGACTTTCACATCTTTTTCAGCACACTTCAAACATGCAGGAGTTGCTTTCCATGAAACTGCCCCACCATCCCCTGCCGTCACCCACAGAAAATAACTACAACTGAAAACCTATTTTCATAAATACTTTTCCACCCCTTTTATCTTAGCTCTCCATTGTCTTCAAATATCTCTTTGAAAACGCAGGTTCCCACATATTAAACCTTTCATGGTCATACTTTATGTCTATTTTGGGTTAATGAAATTTTAAAATGCCTGCCCTTGTTTAGTAACAAATTTCCTGTAAAATACAAATGTTGTTTGGTACCTTTGAAATGCAACAGCAATTTCAACACTTATCCCCAAATGCAAATTTCAGATCTACTCTGTTTACTTGTAAGTTAAGACCACCATAAAGCCTCAGTACAAAATGAAGGAAGATAACACTGTTTTCATCCCTTAGTTTTCACAATCTGACTCCAACAATTAATATTTTGATTAACCTTGGACACACATCAGATACAGTGTTACCCTTAGTAAACAGCACATGTACATAAACACAGAAATATAAAAATATACACATATCATCACAGATGCATTAGAGTATTTTCCATTGTAAATAATTATCTTATTTTTAAACTGAAGGAAATGCTGATATGGACCTTAAATTCAATGATATGAAATGGTTTAAACATGAACATCATTCACTGAGAGAGAAAAAGCCCCAAACTACTCATGCACTGCTTTGATTGACAGGATATATGGGGCGGGATTCTCCAATAATGGGCTATGTCCCCACGCCAGCGTCAAAATGTGGGCATTTCACTCTGGACTTTCCAGGGACCAGAGAATCGCAGGAGCGGCGTCATGCTGGATTTCGGCACCAATGCCCCTTCTCCGCCCCTGCACCAATCGTGATTTTGGCGCGGAGGCTCGGAGGTTCCCGCCCACTGTGTTGCTTGGGGAAAAAGAGGACATCTGTTTATTAGTTTCACTAGACTCCATTGTTTAATTGCTATTATAGCTGAGCCATTATGAGTTATAAATACCTCACAACCGGGTGAGGAGGAATGAGCTGAATCCCCTTTTATTTAGCCCCCTCGGTTGGTTGCAACAAAGGTTTTAACACTTTCCCCATAATTACCTTTTCCAATCCAAATGCATTTATGTTAATAAGTTGCCAATCAAACTAGGTCTTGTCGCATGAAAGAAGAACCAATATATTAGTTATTGAGTCTGAGAAAAAAATAATAAAGATGCACATCAGAAGTAAGAAAGTTCCATTGTTTTGATAGAAATACAGTTTACCACAAGACATAGGAGCAGAAATAGGCCATTCAACCAATCGAGCCTGCTCCGCCATTCAACACGATCATAGCTGGTCTGATATAGTCCTTAACTCCACTTTCTCACTGTACTCCCATGGCACATGATTAAAAATCTGTCTCTCTCAGCCTTAAACATACTTAACGACCCAGCATCGATAACTCTCTGCGGTAAAAAATTTCACAGATTCACTACTCTTTGAGAGAAGAAATTCCTCCTCATCGCTGTCCTAAATGAGTGAAACCTTGCTCTGACATTATGCCCTCTGGTCCTCGACTCTCCCACAAGAGGAAACATCCTTTCAGCATCTACCCTGTCAAGACCCCTGATGATCCTATGTCTCAATAAGGTTGCCTCTCATTCTTATCAACTTCAATGAGTGAAGGCCCAACCTACTTACCCTCCCTTCATAAGAAAATCCCACCATACGCGGGATAAACCTAGTGAACCTTCTCTGGACTTCCCCCAATGCCAGAATATCTTTCCTTAGATTACAGGATTAAAACTGTTCACAGTATTCCAGGTGAGGTCTAACTAGTGTCTTGTATAATTTTAACAGGCTTTCCTATTTTTATACTCAATTCCTTTTGAAATAAAGGTCAACATTTCATTTGCCTTCCCAATTACCTGCTGAACTGACATGCTGCTTTTTGAGATTTATGCACAAGGATCCTCAAGCCCCTCTGTGCTGCAGTTTTCTACAGTCTTTCTCCATTTACATGATATTCAAAGTCCAGCATTTTGCATTTTTATGCATTCCTTTCAAGAGAATTCCTGTATGAAGTGAACCAGAAAGTTCCCCAGGTGTGAAATTCCATGTAACTGGTCTGCAGCATAATTCATGTGGAAACCTTCCAGAAAATCGGTCAACTTACAATGTCAGACATCAGGTGACTGGTGGCAACCATTTTCGATCAGTGTCTTTTCTTGTATATTTTTTAAAACAGGCCTTCTTTAAACAGTTCAATATGTCTGTGGTTAGCTGGTGAAGTTGTCGGTAAATTTCACTTAGTCACATTTTCCCAACTTGGTGACAAGCCACATAGGCTCCTGCTAAATGTTCACATTTTGATTGACTGTTTAAGAGGTTATTGATGTATTATCTACTTATGATGTGGTGGGTGAAATAGATATTTGTTTTTCAACAGATGGACCTTTTGAGGTTATTTACATTTGTTGAATGAGTTTCATGACTTAACATTTTTATCCGTATCCAGTGTGTTTCAGTGAGAGTTTTATAAATTATTTCACAGCATTGCTGGCTAGGTCAGCATTTGTTTCTCATCACTAATTGCTGTTGAGGAAGTTGTGGTGAGTTGCTTTCCTGAGCCACTGAGTCCATGTGGCGTGGGTACACCAAAAGTGTTGTTAGGACATTTCAGGATTTGACCCAGTGTCAGTGAAAGAAAAGAAGTATAGTTCCAAGTCAGGATGGTTGTGTCTTGGAGGAGACCTTGCAAATGGTGGGGTCCAATGCATCTACTGCCTTTGTCCTTCTAGGTTAGAGGTTGTGAGTTTAGAAGGTGCTGTCAAAAGAGTCTTAGTGATTGCTGCAGTTCATCTTGTAGATGGTACATGCTGCTGCTGCTGTGTTGGTGATGGAGAGAGTTAATATTTAAGGTGGTGGATGTGGTGTCAATCAGCTTGCAAAGTCTCTAAAAGTCCAACCCATTTAGAGGATAGTAGCGAGATCTTGGGCTTGATAAATAGAGGCAGTCAGTATAAAGGCAGGGAAGTTTTACTAATAAGGAGACAACTAGAGTGTTGCCTCCATTTCGTGTCACCACATTTTAGGAAGGTCTTTGAGAGAGGCTGAGGAGATTATCAGAATGGTTCCAGGATGAGGAAATTTAGCTATGAGGTTCGGTTGGAGAAGCTAGGGTTGCATTCCTTGGTGCAAAGGAAGTTTGATTTGATAGAGGTGTTTGATGTCGCATTTAGATGAGGTAGAGAAATAATTTGTTTTTCCATTAGCTGATGGGGAAACAACTAGGGGACACCGTTTTAAGGTTTTGGTGAAGAAATCCAGGGGAGAAACCTTATTTTGAAATAAGTGGTAATGACCTGGAACTCACTGCCTTTGAGGGTGGTGAAAATAAACTTTCAGAGTTAGCCTGGAGGCAAGACCACCTCATTGCTGTTGAACTCAAAGTGCTCCCCAGAGGATACACGCTCACAAAATCTCTTATCCGTGAGCACCGCCGTGTCCAATCTCCACGGGGGTCGCTGGGAGCGACGCGTCTCCAACATCGAGTCCACAAAATGCAGAGCATGATCTGATGTAACGATCGCTGAGTACCCCACCCCCTTACCCCAGGGAGAAGAGACATAGCCACCATGAAGAAGTCAATCTGAGAGTAAACCCAATGGACATGGGAAAAAGAAGAAAACTCCTCATCCCTCGGAAACTTAAATCTCCACAGGTCTCCCCCCACCCCCAACCCCACCCCCCACTGTTCCATGAATACCAATAACTCCTTTGCCACTCCTGATGGACTGAGAGGCCTGGGCTCGACCTATCAAACCTAGGATCCAAAACACAATTGAAGTCCTGAAGTCCCCTCCACCCCATAATTGGCTGATGTGAATCAAGATCTGGGATAGCTGCCAGCACATTATTAATGAATGCCGTGTCATCCCAGTTCAGTGCATACACATTGACCAACACCTCCGGCGTGCCCGCCAATGACCCACTGATGATTACTTACCTCCCACCTGGGTCTGCCAATCTATTAACCTCAGTAAAAGCCACCCTCTTATTAATCAACATGGTGGTCCCCTGCGCCTTACAATCAAAACCCGAGTGATATACCTGCCCCACCCATCCTTTCCACAACCTTATTTGATCCTTGATTCTCAAATGGGTCTCCTGTAGAAAAAACACACCTGTCTTCAAACTTCTCAGGTGTGTAAACATTCGGGACGTTTTACCGTGCTGTTTAACCCCTCCACATTCCAAGTTATCAACCGAACAGCGGGCCTCTGATCAGCCGCCCCCCGCCCCTTCCCTCCCTCCCCACACCCATTACCCAGGACCAGCCATTTCCAGCCTGAGGCAATCCAGCTGTGCCCCAACCTGTGTCAGCTTCCTCTATTGTTCGGGCCAACTCAAGATGGCCACCACATCCCCCATAAAGCCAGTCCAAAACAAAGGAACCGTCACTGTCAGCAGTCCACCCTGTGGTGTTGGGTGCTCTGAGGTACAGATGAACCAACACGGTTGCGATTGGTACAACGCAGTTTTATTCCAACTTGTTATTTACAGATCTGTCTTGGTACTCAGCACGTGGTGATGTGTGAGTGTCTTTTTAATCAGGTCCTGTCCTTGTCCTGTCTCCAGATCGACTGACCACCAGGTGTCGTGTTTCTTGTCTCATACTGTCTCTGTCCTTGTCTGTGATTGACTGTCGTGTTATGTGTGCTAATTGGTCTGCTGGTCTGTCTATCATGATGTGTGTGTTTGAATATCATGACATTCCCCCTTTTTTTTACAAGATTATGTGCCTACGTGGTTATAAATATGAATGTGTCCTGAGTGCAGCTAAAAGTGTGTGTGCGTGATATTTACAGCATGTACATGTGGCGTAACTATATACATGGGGCGATGTCAGGTGTGGCATGCTAACGAGGTTGTACCATAACAAAAGAAGAAAAACTTTGAAGTGTGGTCCGGTCAAACGAGATCTGGAACGATAAAACAGTAACATGTTACAATACAATAGTTTCTAAACTTTGACGTGTGAACAGTCTCATAAGTCCAGTCTAGTAGGTGGGCGACGAATTCGGGTTGACCGCCTCAAGGGTGGGTCGGGAACCACCGGCTGAGGTGCGAGCCTGGCCATGGGTGGCGACAGAAGTGGCATGGTATATGGCAGCTCCACGAAGTCACTATCAGGAACCATTGGAGGACACGGCGTCTGTGTGTGGTTCCGTTGCGAGTGTGGAAGTAGGCGAAGGGCTCGCTGATTGCGCCTACGCACCGATCCATCCGTCATGCGTACCAGGAACGAGGTGGAGTCTTTTTCTTTTTATGTTTGTGGTGGTGCTGTCGGATGGCATCTTGTAGCTGATGGGTCGTTGGCATTGAAGAGGTACCATCAACAATATCATTCAAGGTGATGCATGTGCCAGATGTTGAAGTCGGATGAGACTGTGCATACTGGTTCTGGCCACATGCTGTGCTGGAAGGGTGATTCTGCTGAGAAGCGTTGAAGCTTGCCGCTTTGGAGATAGAATTGCTGCTCGCATCAATGTCTGGTGATGGTGTGAAACTAGAACCTTGCATCTGATAGGAATATGCTATCTGGCCAGGCTGTGGGGCAGCAAATCCTGGGCTGTAACTAAGGCATCCAGTCTGTAGTGCAGATTGCACTGGCGGTACTCCTCCTTCGGTCTTGATTCCATTAGTGGGCAATCCGTAGTGCTGGCCTGTTTGAGAATATGCTGCATAGACTGCTGGCTGCTGCATGCCTGAATACTGGGTTTGTCCAGCATGAGCTGTCATTGGCCGCACTGTCGGTGTAGAACAAATGTGTGGACATAGCTGTGGTGAATATTGGTGTATTCCTCTTGGACTGTAGCTGCTGCTTGTTATTGCTGACCCAGTGTGATTGTCACGTGATCCATCTCCTGTTGTTGTGGCATCTGCTGTCACCCTGAGCGTGCCATCACTGAGGTTGCAACACTGCCTGTCTGGAGTAAAGTCTGGCTTACGTGAATCAGAGTCGGCGTTTGGTTGCTCCCCATCTGGAGTCTGGTCTGTTTTTTGTTCATGCTCTCCGTCCGGAGTCTTAGCAGGTTCACTGGAGTCAGCTGAGATTTCTTGAAGCTGCACTTCTGGAGTCGGAACATGCAGGAATGCATTGACTAGTGGAGAGGTTCGAGCAATTGAGGGTGGAAGTAGTGTGGTGTCACCGTAGTCACCAGTGGTCTCACCGTGATCGTCGAGTGCATCTGTACGCACTAGCTGAGGTCTGTCACTTTGCACCTTTTGCATGGGAAGTGGGATGCTGTCGTCACTCGTCTCACATACCGTGGGTAGATCCTCAGTAGCTGCTTGCTGTTCACTAGGGTTGGGTAAGTTGTCAGAGTTTTCATCTGGTGGTGCAAACCATGTGGGTGGACTGTCATTGTCTTGCCGTTGTCCTTCATTTGGGCTTTTCTTCTTTGGAATTTTAAATCTTCCCCCAGACATTACAGAACCTTGTTCATTTCCCTCAATTTCTCCCGTATGTAGGGCATCAAATGTTGGATCCAATGTTTCTTTCGTCATTGTACTAGTTTCCAAAGAACAGTCCGTTTCAATTTTCTTCTCAGTTACTTCATATGTATCCTTTTCTAATGTACATGCCTTCATAGTCTCTGGGTCTGATTTTGCTGGGACTGGCATAGTCCCAGTCTCTCTTTTACTGTTCTCAATTGCCCACATTCTACACCCCAGACATAAATGCTTAATCTCTGGAGTTAATGTGGTACAATGGATAATCGGGTCGACCTTATCTGCATCTTCACCATCACTGGAAAGCACAATTGGTTCATTTGAAACTGCTGCGGGTTTTATCTGGCTACTCGATGTCGGTGTCCTCAGGATTCTTGCTCCAATGTTCTGCTCATTTATCAGTGGAGTGTGCATAGGTTCAATGCGATTAATATTCCCATCAGGGTTTGAAGAGTCATTACTGACCAACTGCTGGTCTCTGAAGTTGGGACTTTGCGGTTTTGTGTTGAAGGGAGACAGTTGTCCCTGCTGTAGATATGATTCAGGTTGTGTTATTTCCATTAAATGAGGATCAATGTCTTGTCCATTTTTTCGATCCGTACTAAAGCAATGGCAATTTTCAGTCTGCTCCTTGCGAGTTAGACATACAAGTAATTTCTTTAGCAAATCCTCAGCATCCTTCTGTGACTGTGCAGCATTATTAATATCTCTTCGGCTATAATGATCCTGAAGGTCAGCGCATACTCCTTTTTTCTTCGGGCTTGGAAGAGGCGATTCCTTTGGCTTGTCTTCATTTGGGCTTGAACAGTCATCAGCGCTGTGCCCTTCATTGTAGCATGATAGACCGTCATGGTCGTCCTGCTGTGCACTGGAGCGTGGTGGACTGTTATAGCCTTCTTGCTGTTTACGTGAGCATGGCAGACTTGCATCATCTGTCGCTAGTTGGTCAGAGGAGGTTGCTAGACCCTCATGGTCTTGTTCCTGCAAGGACTGCACATTGGAGTCTTGCGTTGCTTCCCTCGTAGGGTCGGGAACCCTGAGCGGGGCGTGGACCACGCTCTGTGTGGCAGCAGGCCGCTCTCTGTGGGCTTGTACCGCTTTCTGTCTCTTAATTTCAGGCTGCAGCATCATCCTGCACTGATGAGCTGGGTTGAAGATCCTCAGATCCGAAAAGTGAATCCGCATCTGCGTCGGATTCAATGCGGGGGTCGCCAATGTGCAACCTGAAAGATTCGTCCGGGTCGTAGCCGTCTAGGACCATGGAGCTGTCATTGGGCTCGCAAGGTCCGGAAAAAATGTAAAGATCGGTATCCAAGTATTCGAGGTCGGAATCATCGGTTTGTGCATAGTTAACTGCTTGTTGCAGGGTTCTTCGGAGGTTAAATTCATTTCCTGGTTCAATTTGAGGCATTTTGCTGTCATTCCAGGTGAAGGAAGGTTGTTTTACAGCTTTAAAAGATTTTTTCTTTGATTTGGGATGTTTCCCCTTTAAATTGGGGTTGGGACATTTCCCCTTTAAATTGGTGCGGTCTGGGGCCTCTGACGTCATGACACGCGTGACGTAGCACGTAGGAAGCGATTGCACATGCGCAGATCGCTGTTCCTGTACCGATGGCCGTTTTCTTGATTGCGCATGGACGCCGTCTCGCGCATGCGCAAACGAACCTTCCGGTTCTGCGCACTTCTCGCGCAACTGCGCTAGTGTAATCCCTTTAGCAAGATGGCCGCCGACCTCGACCCAACAAATCGCTCTCTGGTCCGGGATTTCGGCCTCGAGGTGAGTACTGCCGCTTTTCTTACGTTTCCTTGCCAATTGGAGTGTGTTTTCCTCACTGTATTTGCCGAATTTGTCCAGGACTGCCTGGAAGTCGTACCTGTTTTGCCCCTTGGAGAACTTGAATTTTTAAAAGATTTCTTCTGCTCTTGCACCGGCGATGGTGAGGAAAAACTCTATTTTTTCATCATCGGCCCGGTCTTGAAGTTCGGCTGCCACCAGGAAGAATTCAAACGTTTGCCGGAATCGCTGCCAGTTTTCGCGGAGATCGCCGTGGCACTGGAGCTGCTGCGGAACCCGGATCTCGAACATCTTGCCTGGGTATTGCTGGTTGTCACTGTTCGCTGAGGTATGGCGGCAGGTATCGATCCACTCACTGGTATCATGTGGTGTTGGGTGCTCTGAGGTACAGATGAACCAACACAGTTGCGATTGGTACAACGCAGTTTTATTCCAACTTGTTATTTACAGATCTGTCTTGGTACTCAGCACGTGGTGACTGTGTGTCTTTTTAATCAGGTCCTGTCCTTGTCCTGTCTCCAGATCGACTGACCACCAGGTGTCGTGTTTCTTGTCTTATACTGTCTCTGTCCTTGTCTGTGATTGGCTGTCGTGTTATGTGTGCTAATTGGTCTGTTGGTCTGTCTATCATGATGTGTGTGTTTGAATATCATGACACACCCCTCCTCCCTCCCAGCCCTACCTACCCTGAAGACCAAACAGACAACCCACAGCTGAACAAATGCTCCACCACTGTCCTCAAACCCAAACAAAACAGAGACAAAAAGCCTAAGCCTTTAAAAAAACAACAAAAAAAAGCCCCATGGTAACAAGCAGCAGGCATCTCCCCTTCTCCGCTCCCATTAATGAGCTATACTGCAAGCAGGGTGACCCCCGCACAGTATATCAACGCACCCCCACCCAAACCAAACTTTAATACAGAACAATAGAGGATAATCAACAACTAACCCCCTTCCTCCACAGAAAACTTCAACAATGCAATAGACAAACCCCAATGTCGTCCAGAAAAAACACGCAAACACAAACTCAGACCTATTCCCAAGCCCTCCCCCACATTACAAAAATCCCACAAAAAAACAAATACAGATGGACTTAACAGTAAACAAACCACCAACTCCATAGGCCTAAAGCACTTTAGTTCACCCCCAGTCCATGCTTCATAACAAACTCGTTTGCATCCTTCGGCGCTTTGAAGTAATAACCTTTAAAGTCACCCGAAGACGATCCGGGTACACCACACCAACCTCACGTTGCTACTGTACAGAGTGGCCTTAGCCTTATTAAACATTACAAGCCTTCTCACTAGCTCAGCCCCAGCATATTTGTATATTCTGACGGCATGGCCCTCCCATTCACAGTCCTGATGGTTCTTCGCACACCGCAGGACCCGTTCCTTATCCAAGTATCAATGAAACTTGACTATGATCACCATGGTGGCTCCCCTGATCTGGGCTTTGCCTCAGCGACCAATGGGCCCAGTTCAACTCCAGGTGGGTCAGAAAAACCCTGCCCCACCAACTTTCCAAACACCTTGGACATATAGTCCATCGGGTCTGAGCCCTCCAGCCCTCCGGCAGATCAACGTTTCTTAAGTTTTGGCATCTAGAGCGATTGTCCAGATTGTGAACCTTGGCCTTTGGCACTCTCCGCTCCTCGATCAGCAATACCATCTCTGCCTGCAGGGAGTCAGTCCAATCACTATGATTAGGGAACGCCATCTCCACCTTCTGTATCGTCGCTCCTGCTATCTGCCGGTCCATTTGTCCATGACCGGGCAGCATGGTAGCACAGTTGCTTCACAGCTCCAGTGTCCCAGGTTCGATTCCCGGCTTGGGTCACTGTCTGTTTGGAGTCTGCACGTTCTCTCCGTGTCTGCGTGAGTTTCCTCCCACAGTCCAAAGATGTGTAGGTTAGGTGGATTGACCATGAAAATTGCCCTTAGTGCCCCAAAAACGGTTAGGTGGGGTTACCGGGTTTCAGGGATGGGATGGAGGCATGGGCTTGGGTAGGGTGCTCTTTCCAAGAGCTGGTGCAGGCTCGATGGGCTGAATGGCCTCCTTCTGCACTGTAAATTCTATGATTCTATCCTTCTTTGACAGCCCGAATTGGGGCTAAAACCTCCTACATTGGGCCAAATTCTCCACCCCGCAGCGCCAGGATCGTGAATCGGTTCAGGCAGAGAATTGGGAGTACGGCCAATATCAAGGTTCGCACTGGGCGCCAAACCGATCAGCATGTTCCTGCCCCCCGATGCCGGACGGATCGGAGTTCGCACCCGTGTGCGAGCGGGAGGATGCTAATGGATGCAAATGGGCCCCAATGATTAATTTGCATCCACTCAGTGGGCCGGGCGCCATATTCTCCGGCCCACTGGACCGGGAATCAGGTGGGTGGAATTTGCAACACGTCTCACCAAACATGAGCCTGATGTGGTGGACCTCTTGGTGGGCCAAGCGATAACTCCTTAAGGGAGTTGCCCTCAGAGTTCATCCGAGGGCCATCCTCTCCCACCACAATGCACACCCTTCCCACACCTCCTCTACCAAACCCCGCTACCATCCACTCGCACAGAGACCCTCTTAAAATGGGAGACCCCTCCAAGGACCCCCTTAATGGGGAGACCCACCCGGGAGCCCCCCAACAGGGACCTGCTAATGAAAGGAACCCCCCACAGAGACACCCTAACTATGGAAGCTCTCCAGAGACCTCTAACTAAAGGGAATCAGGTGGGTGGAATTTACAACAGGTCTCACCATGCGTGTCCCAGGCCATGCATGCACCCAGCTGATGATCTGCAATGGTCGTGGTGTACAACATGGTGCCGGCTTTGCATGAACCCAACCTGCCCCACAAAGGGACCCTCTCAGACTCCCTAACTAAGGGGATCCTCTGCAGGAAGTTTGCCAATGCCTCAGTCATCCACTGAGTGGTCAACAACGCAGCAGAAGCCTCCACCATGTTCCCCCCGCTGAGGCTTGGGGAACGTCTGAGGCCAACAACAATATCTTGCCGCAATTCTGTCTTGTGTCATATTTACCAGCCATTGGAGTGATCTGTACATCTGCACATACACCAGGGACTGCAGACAGATGTAACACAGCATTACTAGGGGGCATCAGAGATGGGTATAAAGGCTCCAGGACAAGGTAGGATCCGCCTCTTTCAGAAGCACAGGGCTCGTGAGCAGTAGCAGACAGAGACAGCTCAGCATAGGCAGTTTACCTTAGCTTCACTGGTCATACCTCTTGACTGTATTATATTTAGTTAAGCTCTGGAAACAGAACAAACCTACTGAATAAAGTGTTTGTGTTATATGGAAGTCTACAATCTTTATTCAGACTTAGAGAATAACATATGGTACAAGGAGTGATTTTAGAAAGCTAGCTAGACACCAGCAAGAGAAGAAAAACTTAAACCGGATATTCGACTGTGGAAGACCGCAGCAAATGGATCCTCGACGCCTAACTGATTCGATGGAACTTGTTGGAACTCCATGGCAGCTGAAAACAACCGGTAATTTAAGTTATAACTGGAAAATGTTTGAACAGCTGTTCCAAATATTTATTACAGCTAATGATTTAAGCACAGCCTCTGACGCAACAAAAATAGCCCTACTACACTCAACAGGCAGGCATGAAGCTAGAGAAATCTATAATTGTTTTAATTAATTAGAAGGAGAGGACAACACCAAATTAGAAGTTATACTCAAAAAATTTGATGAACGCTGTAACAGTCCGTCTGGTGAGATGCTGGAAAGATTTAACTCTTGTCAGAGAAACGGAGGGCCCATCTCTGATTTTATTACAAATCTCAAGTTAATACCACAAGGCTGTGATTATGCTGATTTCAGAGACACTGTGATAATGCATCAATTAATTTCTGGACTAGCTGATAAACATTTGAGGGAAGAACTTTCACAAAATAAGTATCTAACTCTAGAAACCGCTATGCAAAAATGCCTTATAATCAAAAACAAAATCAATACTTTGAGTCTCTACAAACACAGAATCATCAGTTAGAAAACAAAATCGGTAAAAATGGCGCGAACACTCACCACGATGCGGACGCAGGGTTGAATCGGAGAAAGACGGAGGTTCTGAGCGGCAGCCATCTTGAGAAAGGAGCTGCACATGCTCAGTTGCAAAAAGAGGGCACAGTACAGGAAACCCGGAGTGCGCATGGGCAATCGAGTCCTACGCATGACGTCACGAGGGTCATGATGTCAGAGGCCCACGATCACGCCGACTTAAAAGGGAAATGCACGAAAATGAACAACAAGAAATTTAAAGCTGCAAAACCCAATTTTCTGGCCTCAAAAGACAGTACAATGCCCGGACTTACACCAGCAGTTGAAAATAACACCCTGGAACAAGCAGTTAGCACCGCCCTACAAGATGATATGGTCCTTGTAGACTACGACTCAGGCGAAGATTTCATCTTGGGAGATGGCTACCCCAGTACCAAATCCGAACCACAACTAGAGGAGTTGTACCGGGAGGACCTCGACGATGAGTTCTTTGGAATGTGGAATCTTCAGCCCAGCATATATGACATCCCGACTAATGAGTGCAGGATTATGCTGCGGCCTGACGCCAAGAAACACAGAGTGTCCATGCACGACAAAGGGTCCCAGCCTCCACACAAGAAGGTGATGTGTTCATTGAACATGAAGAGAACGATCACAACTCCGAAACAAAAAGCGATGATTTGTCCATCGAACAATACACACAATACTGCTCAGACATGGCTGAGTTTTTCGGAGATCCTGATCACAGCATCAGCAACACGGTTGAAAAGCTCAATATGACTCTTCTCATGGTAGATTAATCCAATTCCATGGTGCCATGGCAGATCGTCAGTACATTGGATGACAGCAATACCCAAGACGAAGACGATGCCACACAGAGAGCACAGAACGACTCTACAGCGAGAACACTGCACGACTCCACAGAGAGAGCGATGACAGACTCCACAGAGAGAGCAATAACAAACGCCACAGAGAGAGCAATGAAGGACTCCACAGAGAGACCGACACAAGCCTCCGCAAAGAGGGCGACGTAAGCCTCAAAAATAGAAGCAAGTAAACACTCCATAGCGAACGCCATGCATGTACAAGACCATGAAGATCTATCAAGCTTATTTGAGCCACCAGAAGAAGACACTGAATGTCTACCCCCTGTATGTGAGACAAGTGACGAAGAAATCACAATTCCCATACAGGATGTGCAGGATCACAGCAAAACTGACATATCTCAGCTCGTCTGCACAGAAGCACTCAATAATCAGAGGACGGCCACCCATGAGTCCAGAGAGACCACGCCAATAGAAATCCTGAAGATTTTGACTCCAGAAAAGGAGCACCACAACCCACAACAAAATGAAATTGTGAAGATTTTGACTCCAGAAAAGGAGCACAAAGAGATCAATGATGATTCAAATGAACCTGAAATGACTCCAAAAGAAGAGCACCAAGAAATCAATGGTAATTCAAGTGACCCTGAAATGACTCCAAAAGAGGAGTACCTAGAAATCAATGATGATTCAAGTGAACCTGAAATGACTCCAATAGAGGAGCACCTAGAAATCAATGATGATTCATGTGAACCAGAAATGACTCTGGAAGAGGAGTACCAAGTGAGCAAAGAAGAGGAATCTAATTCACCACAAATGACTGATGTCACCAATATCAGATCATTCTCACAATTCTCAGGAAGAAACGCTCAATGTAGCAGATACCACAAAGGACACTGACACCAATAACTGTGACAATGACTCAAATAATCCACATGGCACACTCATTGAGCGCAACAAGAACAACAAAAACCGTAAGAAGCACAGCAGAAACAAGAACAACAATAAAAACGACATGCAGCGCAACAAGAACGACAAAAGCACCAAGAAGCATCCCAGAAACAACAAGCACGACAAGAAAAAGAACAAGAATAAAAGCGAAAACAACGAAAACAGAATCAACAAGCATGACAAAAAGAACAACAAGAACAACAACAAAAACAGAAACGACAGAATCAACGACCTGTACAACATGGTACAACTCTGCACGTGAAGGACAATGCCACAGCACACTGCGAAACAATGACAAGACTACAAACATGTCATGGCATGATAAAGAATCTCACAAATTCACATCTGTTCCAGAACAAACAAGCAAAACAGGTTTCATGAACGATGACATACAGAATCAATACCACAAACACAGGAAAAAGTCAAGGTCAGACAACGGTGCGACACAGAATTGCTACCTACAATCAAATTGGACAGGGTAAAAAGGTGTCCACATCATTAAACGACTCATCAGCAAAGCAGCCAAGTCACGTTCCGACATCAACCTAGCTCTGTTATCGTACCGAGCAATCCATTGAGCTCAGGACTGTCGCCAGCGCAAATGCTCTTCGGCAGGGACATCTGGTCAACCCTACCGGCAAAGCAATTCCGAGACCCCGGCAATGGACCGGTTCTCGACGAAATGTGGGCACAATGCTCCAAAGAAAAACTATACTACGATCAACATGCGATCCCACTCAAGCCACTGACAATAGGTGACACCATCAGAATCAGGGACCCAGAAGGCGGATGTTCTGAGTCAGCCACGGTGATCAGACAGGAGGCACTGCAGGCCTACATTGTCAAATCGTCTTTGGGAGTACTTTTTCGCCGTAACCGCCGGGATCTATTAGAGATTCGACCTACAATGCCGGTGTTTCCCACACTGGACTTGACCGAGTCCATTTGTCTAGAGGACGTTCCTCACCACACAACGTCAGACAGTGCTTTTGATGACATCAAACCATCATCCCTACTACCACCGTTAAGACGCTCCAGCAGAAGCCGGAAGGCACCCGACAGGCTAGATTTGTGACGACACTTCAACACACGCACAAGACGAATATGAACATTTCTCACGATGGACTCACAACACAGTTAATTGTTTCTGTATTATTTTAATAATTTTCACAGTGTGCAGATTTGCATATTCTCACCACTTGTTATATACAGTTTTCTTGAGGCCAGTCTAGAAAACATGTCCAATAAAGGGGGGGGGGGATGTAGTGATCTGTACATCTGTACATACATCTGCACATACACCAGGGACTGCAGACAGATGTAACAGCCACAGCATCACTAGAGGGCATCAGAGACGGGTATAAAGGGTCCAGCCTAAGGTAGGATCCACCTCTTTCAGAAGCTCCGGGCTAGTGAGCAGCAGCACACTGAGACAGCCCAGCATAGGCAGTTTACCTTAGCTTCACTGGTCATACCTCTTGACTGTATAATATATAGTTAAGCTCTGGAAACAGAACGAACCTACTGAATAAAGTATTTGTGTTAATGGAAGTCTACAATCTTTATTCAGACTTAGAGAATAACATAGACATTGCTCCCACAACGGGATCTTAATTTCATCAAACAACACCAATTTCCTCCAAAATATCGACTATAAACTGGGCAAAAAGGGCCAAAAAACAAAGTGCCCTGGCAGGAGCCACCATCTGTGCAAATAGCCACCACCAGAAGTCCAGAAATACCTACTCTAATTCTATTGGTAGCACAGTGGTTAGCACTGTTGCTTCACAGCATCAGGGTCCCGGGTTCGATTCCTGCTTTGGCCACAATGCGGAATCTGCACATTCTCTCTGTGTCTGCGTGGGCTTCCTCCGGGCGCACAGTTATCCTCCCACAAGTCCCGAAAGACGTGCTGTTGGGTGAATTGGACATTCTGAATTCTTCCTCGGGGTACCCAAACAGGCGCCATAGTGTGGCGACTAGGGGATTTTCACAGTAACTTCACTGCAGTATTAATGTCAGCCTAGCTGTGATAATAATAACGGTTATTATTATTATATTTTTGCATTTCCCCTTCAATATATTTTCTTCAAAGGTTTCATGCTCTATTGCTGGCCTGACTTCAACTTATTCTATATCCTCCTAATGTGAGGAAAAAAATTCTTCTGCCCTGCCTGTTTCTGGTATGTGTATTACTGGTAGGGCTGAGAGTTTCCAGGGGGGCCTCCAGGTAGGCAGGCCATCTTCCATCTTTCCTGCTGCTGGCAAAATGGCACGGTGATGGGTAAGCATCAAGAATGCCACCTGATTCCCACAACATAGAGCCAGCTTTTTACCTCCAACACTGTCCTAGATTTATGCTCACATTAACCTTCATTTTATTGTGCACTTTCTTTTAAACTTCATTTTTGATCAAATCTCTTTTTTTAATCAATAAAATTCTGATCTTTCAAACACTCCTTACACATGCTGTGGAATGTTTTTGCTCAGTACCTTACCTTCTTATTAAATATTTTCCTCTGCTTATTTTCAATGTTATCTGCCTGTTCTTTAATCAAATGAATCTGCTGATTCCATTTTTTTTGGGCTGCAGTTTTACATTATCTTTTTTCTTTTGAAACTCTGATTTCCTAGAGTTGAATTCCCTTGAACCGTCATTGGGCGGGATTCTCCGGACTCCCACGCCGAAATCGCGTTCGACAATCGGTCGGAGAATCCCTGTTGGCGTCGAAATCGAGGGGCGGTGCTGCTTTTGCGATGCTCCGTCCCCTCCAAAACAGCATACTAACCGAGTGCGGCGCACGCCGCCGGGGCGGCCTGAGGACGTTACCTGAGGCCCTCCCCCGATGCTCCGCCCCAGATGGGCCGAGTTCCCGACGGCGTGGGGCGCGTGTGCTGTTTTTTTTCCGGGAACCTAGCGTGGCGGCTACGGACTGAGACCAGTGCTGGCATCATGTTGCACGGCATGGCCGCTGCAGGCCGCCACTGTGCGCATGAGCGGCTACGAACCCGGCAATTCTCTGGCCGTATCTGCAGCTGGACCCGAGAGCTCTACACTGCGTGCCTGCTAACCTCCCACCAGACGGAGGATCGGTGGAGGGTTTGTGCCGTTTTTTCGGCGTCAGCAGATTGTCTCTGAAACAGAGAATCCAGCCACATTATCTACCCTTTGTACATCACTGGGCAATCTCCAAAGAGCCTATTGAGGTCCCCTTTAAAAGCACCAACCGTAACTGTCCACCCTCCTCTCTCACTGATTTGCACATGCGCCCAGTGTTCCTGTTGGTGTCTCACCTTGCTGTAACCTTTCTGACCCACTCAACTAAATCATACCTACTTTCTTGGACTCTGCCAGTGGATTACTATAATTTCATCACTATTGTGGCTGTAATTGAGTATCCAATGAGGAAATTACTATTATGGAGATTTGCCTGGTTACCTCAAGAGAGCAAGTCGGCGAATCAGAAGCTTTGACTGAAGCATGCTTTCAGTCAGTAACATTCTCAACCTCAGAGTTAGAAGGTTATACATTCAACCCCCCGTCAGTCCATGAGCATGTTGATACGCAATCAATACGCTTGAGTCTACGTGGATTCATATCGATTCAGCTTTAATCAGATAGAACTGTACCCAGCAGCGAAGTTGCAGAAGTGAAGGCTGATAGGACGGCATTGGTTCTAATACCCCGCCTCTCAGGGCGGGGCTATGTACATTGCCCAATGGTAGAGCCCGCGGTCTAGCCATTGGTCATTCCTCTCTCTGGTACCGCAATACCTGGTATTACCACATTCACCCTCTGTTAAAAAAAGAGCCAGCGGGGTGATGGCCAGTGTTACTGTCGCCTTTTCATGGTAGGACCAGGTATTGCAGGTACCATGCTATCGAGGGTTGTGGAGAAAGTTCTTGCGTTGTTAATTTTCTTCATGGTGCTGCAATCAGACAATCGGGTGGCCTGGTCGTCCCACTGGAGCGTCTAAGTTTCGGCGGCGATCCTGGTGAGGGCCCCGGCGGTAGTGACTCCAGGAACGTGGTGTCTTCCTCCCAGGCAGTTTCGTCACCCCTAGGCGGCGCTGTAAGGTCAAAAAATGGGCAGAAGGAAGGGGTGCCTGTAGGGGGCGTCGGTGCCTGCTCGGCGCTGGGTCGGGGTTCTGGCGGCAGTACTGACCCTCCGGTCAGGTACGGTGGGGGGGGGCTGGGGGCAGTGGCTCGGGCGCGCGTGGGGCTCCGGCGGGCGCCAGGTCCCGGAGGGAGACCATATCTTGGCGTCCGTCGGGGAACGCTACGTAGGCGTACTGGGGGTTGGCATGCAGCAGGTGGACCTTTTCGACCAGCGGGTCCGACTTGTGCGCCCTCGCATGTTTCCGCAGCAGGACGGTTCCGAGTGTTGCTAGCCAGGTTGGGAGCGAGGTCCACGAGGAGGACTTCCTGGGGAAAACAAGGAGACGTTCATGAGGTGTCTGGTTCGTGGTAGCACATAGCAGTGACCGAATGGAGTGAAGGGCCACTGGGAGGACTTCTTGCCAGCGGGAGACTGGGAGATTCCTGGACCGAAGGGCCAGCAGGACGGTCTTCCAGACCGTTCCATTCTCCCTTTCTACCTGCCCGTTTCTCCGAGGGTTATAGCTGGTCGTCCTGCTCGAGGCGATGCCTTTGCTAAGCCGGAACTGGCGCAGCTCGTCGCTCATAAAGGAGGACCCCCTATCACTGTGGATGTATGCGGGGAAACCGAACAGTGTAAAAATAGTTTGGAGTGCCTTGATGACGGTGGTTGTGGTCATGTCTGGGCAGGGGATGGCGAAAGGGAACCCGGAGTACTCATCAATCACGTTCAGGAAGTACGTGTTGCGGTCGGTGGAGGGGAGGGGGCCTTTGAAGTCCATGCTGAGGCGTTCAAAGGGACCTTTATCAGATGCGCCCTCTCTGGTCGGTAGAAGTGCGGTTTGCACTCCGCGGAGATTCGGCAGTCCCTGGTGACAGTCCTGACCTCCTCGATGGAGTAAGGCAGGTTCCGGGACTTAACCAAATGGAAGAACCGGGTGACTCCCGGGTGGCAGAGGTCCTCGTGGATGGCTCGGAGGCGGTCTACTTGTGCGGTGGCACAAGTGCCGCAGGATAGGGCATCAGGAGGCTCGTTCAGCTTCCCGGGAAGATACAAGATCTCGTAATTGAAGGTGGAGAGTTCGATCCTCCACCGCAAGATCTTGTCGTTCTTAATCTTGCCCCGCTGTGCATTATCGAACATGAAGGCAACCGACCGTTGGTCCGTGAGGAGAGTGAATTTCCTGCCGGCCAGTTAATGCCTCCAACGCCGCACAGCTTCCACTATAGACTGGGCCTCCTTTTCAACCGAGGAGTGGCGAATTTCGGCGGCATGGAGAGTGCGGGAGAAGAAAGCCACAGGCCTGCCCGCTTGGTTGAGGGTGGCGGCCAGAGCTACGTCAGACGTGTCGCTCTCGACCTGGAAGGGGAGGGACTCGTCGATGGCGCGCATCGTGGCTTTTGCGATGTCCGCTTTGATGCGGCAGAAGGCATGGCGGGCCTCCGTCGACAGGGGGAAGGTTGTGGATTGGATTAGGGGTCGAGCCTTGTCGGCGTAATTAGGGACCCATTGTGCATAGTAGCTAAAGAAGCCGAGGCAGCACTTTAGGGCCTTGGGGCAGTGAGGGAGGGGGAACTCCATGAGGGGGCGCATGCATGCGGGGTCAGGGCCTATGACTCCATTTCGCACTACGTAGCCTAGGATGGCTAGACGGTCGGTGCTAAACACGCACTTCTCCTTATTGTAGGTCAGATTCAGGAGGTGCGCGGTCTGGAGAAATCTACGGAGGTTGGTGTCGTGGTCCTGCTGGTCATGGCCGCAGATGGTGACGTTGTCAAGATACGGGAACGTTGCGTGTAAGCCGTACCGGTCAACCATTCGGTCCATCTCACGCTGGAAGACCGAGACCCTGTTAGTTACACCGAAGGGAACCCTTAAAAAATGGTAGAGCCGCCCATCTGCTTCAAAGGCAGTGTACTGGCGATCACTATTACGGAGGGGTAGCTGGTGGTAGGCAGACTTGAGATCCACCGTGGAGAAGACCTTGTATTGCGCAATCCTGTTTACCAGGTCGGCAATACGGGGGAGGGGGTACGCGTCCAGTTGCGTAAACCGGTTGATGGTCTGGCTATAGTCGATGACCATCCTATGTTTCTCCCCGGTGTTTACCACCACTACTTGAGCCCTCCAGGGGCTGTTGCTCGCTTCGATGACCCCTTCCTTCAGCAGCCTTTGGACCTCGGACCTGATGAAGGTCCGGTCCTGGGCGCTGTACCGTCTGCTCCTGGTGGCGACGGGTTTGCAATCCGGGGTGAGGTTCGCAAACAGGGAAGGCAGGTCGACCTTAAGGGTCGCGAGGCCGCAAACAGTAAGGGGGGGTATAGGGCTGCCGAATTTAAAAGTAAGGCTTTGTAGGTGGCACTGGAAATCCAGTCCCGGAAGGGTGGCTGCGCAGAGGTGCGGCAGCACGTATAGGCGGAAATTGCGGAATTCCCTGCCTTGGACGGTGAGGTTCGCGAGGCAGAACCCTTTTATCTGCACCGCGTGTAACCCGGAGGCCAGGGAGATCCTTTGTTGGGTGGGATAGGTGACCAGAGAACAGGGCCTTACCGTGTCGGGGTGGACGAAGCTCTCCGTGCTCCCGGAGTCGATGAGGCATGACGTCACGTGGCCGTTGATGCTGATCGTCGTGGTGGCCTTTGCTACCGTTCGGGGCCGACTCTGGTCCAGGGTAATGGAGGCCAGCTGCAGCAAGGAGTGAAGATCGGGCAGCGAATCATCAGCCATGTTGGGGGCTTGAGGCCCCATCCAAGATGGCGCCGTCCATGGATCGCACGTGGAGTCCAGGGACTCCGAAGATGGCGGCTGGGAGGAGCAAACTGGCGGCGCACGCTGCTCCAGCGTGGCGGAGGCCAGCTGCAGCAAGGGGTTTTGGTCCGGCAGCGCGTAGCCAGCCATGCTGGGGGCTTGAGGCCCCATCCAAGATGGCGCCGGCCAAGGATCGCCCATGGAGTTCGGGGACGGAGACCCCGACGATTGGACCGGCGCACTCCTCCAGCATGGTTGCCGGGGGGAAGAATGGCTGCGGCTGCGACGCTGCCTGGCGGGGCAAAGGCTGCGGTGCGCATTGGGCCGGCGGGGATGGGAAAAGGGAGTGCGGCGGTAGGCCTGGGACGGTCGGGACTTGGAAGAACGGCTGTGGTTGCACAGCGGGCGGCTGGAGGAACGGCTGAGGGTAGTCATTGGATACCGCGTTCACTGCGCGGGCGAGGCAGACCACGGCATAGTGGCCTTTCTTGCCGCACCCTTTGCAGGTGACGGTGCGGGCCGGGCAGCGTGCGCGCGGGTGATTCACCTGGCCGCAGAAGAAGCAGCGTTGGCCGGCGGCGGTAGCGGGGCACCTTGCCGCGCAGGCCTGCGGAGTTAGAGCGTAAGTCTGGGGGTTAAGCGGGTAAGTCTAGGGGGCTGCCAGGGCGGGGTGCCACGCAACCCAGGGGGGCGCGGGGGCGTACGCGAGGGCGTTTTTGTACGCCACATCCATGGACCCTGCCAGGGCCCGGGCCTCGGTGAGGCCCAGCGTGTCCATTTCGAGTAGCCTTCGGCGAATGTCGGGGGAGATCATACCTGCCACGCAAGCGTCTCGAATTAAAAGTTTGGAGTGCTCATTTGCCATCACCGCTGGGCAGCCGCAGTTTTGGCCCGGCACGATCAGTGCCCTGTAGAAATCTTCTAGCGTCTCATCTGGGCTCTGCCGTCTCATTGCCAGCAGGTGATGGGCGTAGACCTGATTAAGTGGACGAATGTAGTGTCCTTCCAGCAGTTCCATGGCTTTATCATAGTTCGCCGCCCCTTCGATCAGGGGGTAAATCGCCGGGTTGACCCGCGAGCGTAGGTGTATTTTCTGCCTTTCCTTGGGGGTGACGGCAGCCGTCTCGAGGTAGCTCTGGAAGCATGCCAGCCAATGCTTAAAAATCGCGGCAGAGTTTTCTGCGTGAGGGCTGAGCTGAAGGCACGCCGGCTTGATGCAGAGATCCATCCTTCAAAGTACTTATCTGATTAAATTGATACGCAATCAATACGCTTGAGTCCACGAGGAGTCATATCGATTCAGCTTTAATCAGATAGAACTGTACCCAGCAGCGAAGTCACAGAAGTGAAGGCTGCTGGGACGGCATTGGTTCTTATACCCCGCCTCTCAGGGCGGGGCTATGTACATTGCCCAATGGTAGAGCCCGCGGTCTAGCCAATGGTCATTCCTCTCTCTGGTACCGCAATACCTGGTATTACCACACATGTTATTCAGCCTGATAGTTCCGTGCATTACTGAGGGAGTGCTGGATTTTGAGATCTTTCAGATGAAAATTAAACCAGCCTGCCCATTCCAGGTCCACATAGAGGTTCAATGACAGTATTTGCTTCTGTCTTGACCATTGTTCCTCCTTCAACCAATATCTCTAAACAAATGTTTAATTTGTGTTTGATTCCATTTGCCATTTCTGGATATCTGTATAGAGTGATTTTATTCCAAAAATAATTCATTGGGATGTGAAGTGCTTTGCACATTTAAAAATGTTTTTAAAAATAAATTTAGAATACCCAATTATTTTTCCAATTAAGGGGCAATTTAGTATGGCCAATCCACCTAACCTGCACATCTTTTCGGTTGTGGTGGTGAGACCCATGCAGACACGGGAGAATGTGTAAACTCCACACAGGCAATGACCCGGGGCCGGGATCGAACCCGGGACCGCATCGCCGTAGGCAGCAGTGCTAACCACTGCACCACCATGCTGCCCAAGTGCTTTGTACACCTTGGCAACTTGCTGAGATGCTACATATTACATTTAAGTTATGTTTTTCTCTTTATGTTCATGCAACTTTTTGTGGCCGATTGCATTACAGAGTGACAACTGTTTAAATTGAAGTAAGTTCCTTCTGTAACAATTAAGTAAGTTAACTTTCTTCAATTCTTCAGTAACTCCTAGGAATGTGTTTTGAAGTTTCCCTCCTGTCTGATTGATTTTGAAAAAAACAATTGAATGGGTTTAATTAGCTCCTTTCCCAACACTCTCCATTGGGTAATTTGAGTCAGTTGTTCACATATTTTAGTTGATCCCAGAAATACGTTTTTTAATAGGTTAATAAGTCTGTGCCTTGAAGTTAAGTTAAAGATAATTGTTGTGTTTTATTTCTTGTACACTTGTTCATCATTCAAAACAAAATGCTTGCCAGTCCTCCTGCATAATATTTATATGCATATTATTGACTGTCTCAGTACAGGACTTGCTCAGGGGCATGCATTATTAGGCAGTACTGCAAAGCTCAGCAGAAATGTCACAGACAAACATTTTCTAGATACCATTACCAATTATTTTACTAGTAGTAATTGCTTCAATACTTTAGAAGTGGCAGATATTCTATAATAATCCCTGAAGCAAAAGAGCAAGCATAAAATTACTAATGGATAAAATATTCTCTTGTACTAGCTGAATGACAAGTTTTCCAGTACTCTTCAATTCATTCTGACTTAATAATGCAATTTGTATTTCATCAATGTGCCTCTTACTTTATGAATGGTTAATGTGTTATGGTCTTGGTCTAGTGGTAAAAGGAATAAAAGGATAAGTTTGTGTTTTGCAATATAGAAGCATTTGGTTCATGTTTCTCAGTTGTCCAACATACAGTGCTGGCATTTTGCAGGCCACCAGGTGTCGTAACTTGCACTGGTGGAATAACATGTAGGTTCCCCGTACACATTTTTGTAATTTAGTACAGCACTTGCATTGATAGCGCATCTTTCTTGTTCTCAGGGAAATTTTGTGCACTAGCGAAATCTTGACTATGTTGATGTAGTAAGAAGAATGATGGTTGTGGCTTTGGTTGTTTGAGTAATCATCTCAACCCCAGGACACCGTTGCAGCAGTGCTTCAGATTAGTGTACGAGGCATAACCATCTTCAGCTGTTTCAACAATGACCTTTTCCCCTCATCATGGGGACAGAAGTGGGTATGTTCACCAATGATTGCATGGTGTCAAGTACAATTCACAACACCTCAATACTGAAATAAAGTCAGAAAATGCTGGAAAAACGCAGAAGGTCTGGGAGTATCTATGGAGAAACAGAGTTTTAAAGTTAAGTCTGTTTCTCTCTCCACAGATGCTGCCAAACGTGCTGAGTTTTCCAGCATTTAATAGAATCCATCGAATCCCCACAGTGCAGAAGGAGACCATTTCAGCCCATCAAGTCTGCTTCGGCCCTCTGAAAGAGCACCCCACCTAGGCCCACTCACCCCCCCCCCCCACCTCCCTAAACCCGTAACCCCACCTAACCTGCACATCTTGGATGCGAAGGGGAAGTTTATCATGGCCAATCCACCTAACCTGCACATCTTTGGACTGTGGGAGGAAACTGGAGCACCCGGAGGAAACCAACGCAGAGACAGCGAGAAAGTGAGTACTCCAGTCACCCAAGACCGGAATTGAACCCGGGTCCCTAGCACTGTGAGGCAGCAGTGCTAACCACTGTGCCACCGTGCTGCCCTTTTATCCACTGAAGCAGTTTGCACCCACATGCAATAAGACCCAGCCAATCTTGGGCTGACAAGTGGTAAGTAATATTCATGCTGCACAGTGCCAGGCAATGACCTTCTCCAACAAGAGCAATTCTAACCATCTCCCCTTGACATTCAATGGCATTATTATTGCTGAACTCTCCACAATCAACACCTTGGGGTTTACCATTGACCAGAAACTGAACTGGACCAGCCCTATAAATACTATTACTACAAGATAGGTCAGAGGCTGGGAATTCTGTGTAGAGTAACTCACCTCCTGCATCCCCAAAAGCCTGTCCATTTTCTACAAGGCACAAGTCAGGGGTGTGATGGGATCATCTCCTTTTGCCTGGATGAGTGCAGCTCCAACAACATGTACGAAGCTCAACACCATCCATGACAGCAGGATGCTTGACTATCACCCCATCCACCATGTTTAACATTCACTTCCTCTCCAACTGGTGCATGGTGGTAGGAGATTGTACCATCTACAAAATGCATTTGCACAACTCACCAAGGCTCCGTCCATAGCACAATCCAAATCGGTGACTTCTACCACCTAGAATGATAAGGGTAGCAGTAACAGAACACCACCCTCCGCAAGTCCTCCTCCAAACTCACACAGTCCTGACTTGGGACTATATCGCTGCTCCTTCATTGTCAACTGGGTCAAAAACTGGATTTAAGAAAACACTCAGACAATGACAGTAATTTTAATTATAAATGTATTCATTAGTGCAATCAACTACTATGACAGACTCTTTATGGGTAAATGTAATCAGAGATATCTCTCCTTCCATCTCAGAAAAGCCTGTACCTCTAATGTGGGTAAATATATGCATTGTGAGCTCCTGAACCTGGGTAGATAAAAGAGAATTATAATAGCCACATCAGCCAACCTGAGATTCTTTGTTGAAGGATTCCATGAAAGAGGAGAGTATTATGTGTAAATCCAATAGATGGCATCCAGTCTCCAGAGTTATGTGAGAGATATACAGATTGACAGAACATATCTTCACCATCTAAAACCCTGAATATGACAGAATCCAGTGGAGCTCTGCATTTCACAAGTTACATTAATTTTATGAAGGATATGTAGTGAATGATGGAGAAGATGTTTTCCACTCTACAGAAGTCATTAGATTCAATTATGCAATTCTGGACCCAACCAGCGTGAGACTCCGAGACATACAAAAGGAGGTTAATGGCACCTTATCTAGGACTTTATCATGGAACCAGAGTGATTCATATCAGGGAAACATTACCTGGAGATGGTAGTGGGGGACAAGACAGATTGAGATGCGGAAGCAGTCCAAGAACTGGAAGGTCAGGGTGTACCTGGATGGGTATTGGGTAGGGCGGAGGAGTGGGACTAGCTGGGTTGCGCTTATAGAAAGCCAGCATAAATATGACGGGCTGAATGGACTCCTTCTGTGCGATAACCATGCTTTGATTCTATTCCTTTCCTAACCCCACATGGGTGTACCTACAGCACATGGACTGCAGCTCTTCAAGAAAATGACTCACTTCCACCACCATCTACAGCACAATTAGGGATGCTAATGCTGGCCTTACCGGTGATTCCATCAACAGATCAAAAAAATGCTTGCACCTCTGATGTAATGCATCAAAATATCACCCTATAGAAAATAAGACTCAAAGTTTTTTGCTTTGAGTGACAATATAGTCTGTTGTGTTTCCATTGTTTTGATTTAGTTCTATTCTGGTACATTATTCTTGTGTCATGTTCTTCAAAAATCTGATGGATGTGGCTTTACGAATGTGTACCTCTTCCCTTGGAAAATTATATATTCAGTCTCATTGCATGGTTTATCTCCCTTAACGAAGTCCACATGTCAGTCAGCCCATTTTCAATTCTTAAAGTTATTATAATTTTATGCTGCTCTCTTAAAAAAATGTAACATTTACAACAGAGCTTGGTCTGCAACATCTAGCCACAAGATAGGTACATAGGAGGGAACTATCTGACCTATCTTAGCACTTCTGTCTAAAGAGAACAAGGTCTTCTCCCCAACACAACATGTACCTATTCCTTCATGACCATAATCTGGATGCATTGTTCAACGCATAATCTGACCATAGTGCCATGCAGTTTTAGTTTGACATCTGCTGACTTGTACTCTACTGATTCACCTACATCCTTCAGCATTCTGTTTGTTTTATTCTTTTCTGCTCTGCGTTCATTTGAAATGTTTGGGTGAATTTTACCATCCACCCAGGACAGCTCTGAAATCAGTGGAGCAGTTGAACATCTGTCATTCCCCTGTCTCAAATTCTCTCTCCAAAATCCAGTGTCAAGAGATCCGAACCATTTCCAGGTTCAGACCCCACTAGCATAGTTTAGGAGAGCTGCCGACTGCTAAACAAGTGCCAGCAAGCAACTTACGACAACGTGAGGGGGAAATCCTGCAGCTCCATGGGCAGACCAAGCAGATGTCTAGAGTAAAAGGTGGGGTAGTGGTGGGAAGGAGAACCTAAAAGTGTTTCAGGCAGTTTCTGGGTGACCAAGGTGACCAAGGTGCGGCCAATGTGCAGACTCACCCGGGCCCCCACAATTTTCCACTGCTGGATCACATAGACAGCAATTGGAAATTACCCATTAAACATTTGTTTAATTAAGCATTCACTTCTGATTATTTCCACATTATTTGTTGTGTTCATGTGTGATCCATCATTTTTTCCACTGTGTAATACTGTACACATAACCATCAGGAATCAATGATTCCTTGTGCTAGTCTAATCTGGATGAAAAAATTGATCTATTGGCTGCTACTTTGAAGGAAGTGTCATCTGTCAGTGTTATTCACATTATTAGACCTGGACATATGGCAACAGTTGTCTCTGTTAAATGAAAAGACACCGTTATTGATCAAAGTATAGCATTATAACTGAAATCTTTTGTTAACAGGACAGACCTGTTGAGACAATGTTCTAACCTTAAATAATTGTTCCATTATTCAGATAGCCCTAATACTTTCCGATGTAGGTATGAACAAAGAGACTTACGCTTTGTTAAATGTTTTGACCACATTAAGGCCTGAACTTTCCCACTTTCCGTGACTGTAGAATTCTGCTAATGGATTTAAACAGTACCATCCTCAAAACTGTAAGTGCACAGCAAATCCATCAGCATCTGAAAAGAGGAGATTAAATTACATTTTGGATGGTGACCATTCCTCATAACTAATACTTTTCCTCTTGGGAGAGAACTGATTCCTTTTAGATGTCAACATCGATGGAATCCTTCAATGACTGGCATAATAAATGTTCTCAACAGCACTTGGAAAACATGGACAAGAAGGAAACCGGTTGCAATTCTTCACATATCACTCCTGTGTATTGTATTGAAGTTTTGCGTCAATTTTGCTTGCCAGGAAAGGGTGAAGCAAGGCTGGACAGGGGAGGCAGAAACAGTGGGGAAGGGCGGGAACGTTTCCAACAAGGAAGCCAGGTGGGGGATGGAGCCAGACTCTCTGGGGCATGATAGGAGGGTGTCCATGGAAGGAAGCCAGACTGCGCCTGGGCACGTTAAGAGGCTGTCCATAGATGGAAGCTAGACGATCCAAACTATCCAGGACTTGCTTAGGAGGCGAAGCATGAACCCCAAGTTTTGTAGGGCAGTGGAAAGCCTCTTTAGAAGTTGTAGAGAGATGAGTCTCGCCGTCATCCCCTTCTGTGGTCCCTGGGTCTCTGACTGCATCTGCACTGTGGCTAGGACTGGGTGAGTGGTGCGCCCAGATAGTTTGCCAGGAGCCTCTTCACTAATGTGGCCAACTGAGGTGATGTGGGCGATTCTCCGAGCCCTGCGCCGGGCCAGAGAATCGCCGCAAACGCGCCACGACGTCCCAACTCCGGCGCTCGATTCTCCGAGGTGCAGAGAATCGGCGCCATTTGCGCCGGCGCGTTGGGCGCGGCGCCGGCCGCGGGCCGCTGGAATCGGCGGGGGCCACCGAATCTCTGGCTCGGATGGGCCGAGCAGCCGCATGGATCCGACAAAGTCCCGCTGGCGCCGTTCACCCCTGGTCGCTGCCGGCAGGAACTCTGTGCAAACGGTTGGGGGGGACAGCCTGTGGGGAGAAGGGGGCCTCCTTCACCGGGGGGGGCCTCCGATGGGGTCTGGCCCGCGAACGGGGCCCACCGATCGGCAGGCCGGCCTCTCTTTCCCCCCCCCCTGTGGGGGCCAGAATCCGTCGTACCCGGGCCCGGTTCGCGACGTCGTGAAACGCGACGGCATTCACGATGGCGCGAACACTTGGGCTCCATATTGGAGTATCGCCCCCGATATCTCTGAGATAGCGGAGGGTATAGGAGACAGCTGTGATGGAAAGTCAGTGTCATCCTCTGACCCAAGCTCCGGGGTATCTTGAATCTTGGACGGAGGGCTGGTGTTAGGGCTGCTCTCCATGTCAGTGCTCGGCTGTCTGGGGTCACCGGCTCTAGCACTGCCGTGCGGTGGGGGGGCTCCGGATGGACCGGCCCCATCTCCGGCAGGTCCTGTAAGTCACAAGACATGTATGATTAGACATTGGGCCGGGTGATGCGTGTGGGGGGGGGGGGGGGGGGGGCGGCTGGGCGATTGAGGGGGATGGGGGGTGCAGGTTGAGGAGGTGTGAGGTGGGTGAGTGTGGTGTGTGTTGAGGGAGGTGAGGGAAATGTTGGTGGTGGGGCGGGGAGGTGTCCACACATGTGTCATGGGGATCTGTAATTAAGCAAGGCCTCACTTCCTCGCCCGCCGCGGTGACCGCCCTTTCCTCAGGGCCACCGACCACGTCCAGTGCCCTCTGCTCGGGCATGGTGAGGGGCCGCAGTTCTCGAGGTCCCCCTCCGGTCATCTCCGTTCCCAACGGTTGTGCGCCGCCTTCTCATGGGGGGGGTGGGGTGCAGGAAACACATACAACACCACTGTTAGGAGGTCCGACACATGCAGCCCAGGGGTTGGGTAGATGTGGCCTCAGTGGCCAGGGCATCCGACCATCACAGTTGGCATGTCGGGCAGGGTGGAGGTTCGGTCTTCCCCTGGGGAAGCCGGGGTTAGTGCCAGGGGCACGGGGCAGGAATTGTGCACACTGCCCGGGTATTGGGCGCAGAGGTGCACGATGCGCAGCTGATGGTCACAGACCAGCTGGATGTTCATTGACTGGTACCTCCTTTGGTTAGTGTAGAGAGGCCTGTTAGCCGTAGGTGACCGTAGGGCGAAATACATCCCGTCTATCGCCTCTTGGACTCGGGGAATCCCGGCGATGGCAGCGAACCCCGCCCCCCGGGCATCCTGGATGTATTGAGCCGCCTGGGCATATAGAAGTGAGACAGCTAGTCTCACTCTGATATGTGTTTGCTTGATCTATCGAGGCCCTGGGATCTAACCCCTTCACCTTGGAGACTCCTGGTGAGCGTCTTCACTGCTGGTCTGCAGTGGGGCCAGAAGGAATGGCATTAGGGGGGTCACCAAGGGATTGGAGTCCGCCAGGTAGCTGCCCTATGGCAGAGTTGGATCCTGGCACTGCTGGTGTCACCTGGACACCTTGGCACTTCCAGCCTGGTACCCTTGCACTGCCAAGGTGCTCATGTGGCACTGCCAGCTGGCAGGGGCACTTCCAGGTTTCCAAGCTGGAATTTTCTACCCACCGGGGATCAGGCCCATGTGACGTGTCCCCCTTCTGGGAGTTTGGGGGGCTGTGGAGGTCGCATCAAGGGGTGGAGAGATGGGATGGCATTTAAAATTGGCACCCCGACTTCATATACTGAGGAGTTCTGGCAAGTGGAGCTTCTCAGTGCAGGAAATGGAACTAAATGCGGCCTCAGTGGGACGTTCCCTGCTGACGCTCCAGATTGCATAAAGTCCCGTTAGTGTGGCGTTTTTCGGCAAGCTTCGGAAACCACCCTGCTAAACGCGATCAACACGCAACTCTGTTACAATTCAGTTAAGTCGGGCCCTAGATGTTCATCAGCAATCTCTGTGATTCTGTTCAGTAGCTTCTCCAAAGGGCAGCACGGTAGCACTGTGGAGGGCAGCACGGTAGCATAGTGGTTAGCACAATTGCTTCACAGCTCCAGGGTCCCAGGTTCGATTCCGGCTTGGGTCACTGTCTGTGCGGAGTCTGCACATCCTCCCCGTGTGTGCGTGGGTTTTCTCCAGGTGCTCCGGTTTCCTCCCACAGTCCAAAGATGTGCGGGTTAGGTGGATTGGCCATGATAAATTGCCCTTAGTGTCCAAAATTACCCTTCGTGTTGGGTGGGGTTATTGGGTTATGGGGATAGGGTGGAGGTGTTGACCTTGGGTAGAGTGCCCTTTCCAAGAGCTGGTGCAGACTCGATGGGCCGAATGGCCTCCTTCTGCACTGTAAATTCTATGTAAATTCTATGAAATTTCTAAACAAAAAATAGAAATTAGGGTGCATGAAGCCAGGTTCTGCATTGGGATCTGACTTGTCCAGTAGTAACATCAGCTGGGATCATAACAGTACCAATGTGGGGTCTGCTGAAAGGTGCTATTATTGAATTTAGAATATTTTGAGCAGTGAGCTTTTGCACCATGGGGTATTAGTTGTGACTGTCAAATTTACATCAGCTCTGACTCCTAATAGGCATCACTGAAAGCTGAAGTTAATTGCTGAGCCCTGGACTTAATGCTGTCTGTTTTCCAAAGTAGATGTCATTTTGCCAGACAGATGGTTTAATTCGCTGCATCACTTAGACCTTAACATATCGAACATAATATGAAAGTGATAAAGCTCTGCCTCTAAGACATTAGTCAAGCTTTCAGCACCAAGATCCCTTGACGTAGCCGTTCATTTAAAGAACTGAACTAAAAAATAATCATTCCTCTTTGCTGTGGCAATTCGGGGATGATTATTCATTTGTGCAAAATCACAAAAATGATTGTAAACCTTCAGGGATTCATGCTTGTTTGTGGGAGGGGCACAAAGTGATTCATTTTACTTGGGGTAATCCAGTTGACTCATCCCAGCATTGCTACAAAATTTGGTTTAGCAACAGATGTGGCAGGTCACACAATTCAGCCTTTAAGGCCCCATTAGTGCTTGCCAATAATAGATCCTAATGACAGGTATAAAGCTAAAGAACAAGTATTTATTTCTGAGAACATTCTTCTTTCTTTCATCTCACTTTCTTTGTGGATTTCAAACTTACTATTTTGTCAAGGTGATTATAGATGTTTTTCAGGGTCTAACCACATTGATCACAGTACGAAGTCTTACAACACCAGGTTAAAGTCCAACAGGTTTGTTTCGATGTCACGAGCTTTCGGAGCGCTGCTCCTTCCTCAGGTGAATGAAGAGGTCTGTGGCAGGTCACACAATTCAGCCTTTAAGACCCCATTAGTGAGGAATTACCCCATTCACCTGAGGAAGGAGCAGCGCTCCGAAAGCTAGTGACATCGAAACAAACCTGTTGGACTTTAACCTGGTGCTGTAAGACTTCGTACTGTGCTCACCCCAGTCCAACGCCGGCATCTCCACATCATGGCTAACATTAATCACAGAATAATACAGTGCAGAAGAGGCCTTTCGTCCCAGCGAGTCTGCGCTGAAGCATGAAAAATACCGGACCTGCCTACCTAGTCCCATTTGCCAGCACTTGGCCCATAGCCTTGAATGTTCTAATGTGCCAAGTGCCCATCCAGGAACTTTTTAAATGATGTGAGGCAACCCACCTCACCACCTTCCCAGGCATTGCAATCCAGACCGTCACTACCCTCTGGGTAAAAAGACTTTTCCTCAAATTGCCCCCTAAACTTCCTACCCCTGACCTTTGAACTTGTGTCATCTTATAACTGACCATTCCATTCAGGGGAACAGCTGCTCCCTCGCCACCCTGTCCATGCCCCTCATAACCTTGCACACCTCGATCAGGCCCCTCAGTCTTCTCTACTCCAACGAAAACAACCCGAGTTTATCCAACCTCTCTTCATAACTTAAATGTTCCATCTCAGGCAACACCCTGGTGAAACGCCTCTGCACCCCCTCCAGTGCATTCACATCCTTCCTAAGATCTCTCCTAGCTGGAGGTTTGGTACATGAGTGGCAGGGCATGTCCACATGCCAGTGGGCCTGCAGACTGCATGCCTCAAACCGCCTCTGAGTTCCTCTGGGGCTACAAGGGACCCAGTTTCCATGCATAGCCTCAAAGATACACAGCTGAGGACTTGTCAACAGAAAGGCTGAGACTTACACATTTGGCTCCTTCCTGCATTGCTACTAACCGGTGGTGTAGACTGAAAAGGTATATCAAACTAGCACACAAAAGCAGAAATAATGCTAACTCTCTTCACCCACATGCTGGGCTCAACACATTGACCTGTTGGACACACAGTGATGAGGGGCCATATTATAAATAGTAATCTTTATTGTCACAAGTAGCCTTACATTAACACTGCAATGAAGTTACTGTAAAAAGCCCAGAGTCACCACATTCCGTTGCCTGTTCGGGCACAGAGAGAGAATTCAGAATGTCCAAATTACCTAACAGCATGTTTTTCGGGACTTGTGGGAGGAAACCGGAGCACCCGGAGGAAACCCACGCCGACACGGGGAGAACGTGCAGACTCTGCACAGGCAGTGACCCAAGCCGGGAATTGAACCTTGGACCCTGGCGCTGTGAAGTAACATAGAACATAAAACATACAGTGCAGAAGGAGGCCATTCGGCCCATGAAGTCTGCACCAACTCACTTAAGCCCTCACTTCCACCCTATCCCCGTAACCCAATAGCCCCTCCTAACCTTTTTTGGTCACTAAGGGCAATTTATCATGGCCAATCCACCTAACCTATACGTCTTTGGACTGTGGGAGGAAGCCGGAGCACCCGGAGGAAACCCACGCAGACACGGGGAGAATGTGCAGACTCCGCACAGACAGTGACCCAGCGGGGAATCGAACCTGGGACCCTGGCGCTGTGAAGCCACAGTGCTGATCACTTGTGCTAACGTTCCGCATCTAATTATGAAGCTGAAGTGAATTAAACACCACAACCAATCAACCTTTCACACAATGGATTAAATTTTCACTGTGTCAAAGCAAAATTCATGTTTTTCTTTCACTTGCAACATCAATCATAAGAATGATATTTTAATATTATACTGACTACCTGATCTGTGTAATGGCCTAATTCTATTGAAGTTGGGGCAGCTCCAGAGAAGCTTGGATTCGGTCCCCCATTTCAGTAACCTCTTGACTACACCATGGGCACAATTTAATGGAAGTGAAACCGAGTCCAGTTTTCGATGCCAGGTGTTTCCCGGAGCTTGGACCGCTGAGAATGACCCCACTATTAAACGGGACTTTGCTTCTTTTCCGGACCTCGGTGAGGAACGCCCCATGAACAGCCCCATGAAGGCTGCACCTAGGTTCGTTTCCTGTACTAATGAGCTCAACTCGCGAGTGCAAGCCGATCTCTGAACCCCTCTGCCGCAGCCTCTGAACACCACCCCCCCCCCCCCTCCATACCGCAACTTACCAACTACGGAGTCTTCGAGCCACCCCAACTCATAAGGGCAGGGCATCCCTGGGCCGAATCCCCAGCACGGGCGAGATGCCACTTGGGCAGCATGGCAATGCCAGCCTGGTCCCCTGATAGTGCCCACTCCAGCCTGGCACTGCCATCTGGGTGTCCTGGCATTGTCATGGTAGGCACTGCCAGGGTATTCAGGATGCATTACCATGGTGCCATGTTGGCAGTGCCATGGCACCCGGGTGGCATTGGGGTGCTAGGGTACCACCCTGTCCAGTGCCCGAACACCCAGGGGCCCCATCACCTGGGAGACCCCATCACCTGGGAGTCCCCCGCACCCCCTCCCAAAGTGTCGGAAAGCCTGGTCCACGTTTGTGGAAACCAGTGCTAACCAGCGCTCGCTCAGGGTCTCCGAGGCAACGCCGTTTGATCCCGGGCATTGGGTAAATCCGGCGCAGACATACTTAAGTTATCCTAACTGCTGACTTGAATATATAAATTTCCAGATCGCGAGATCTCATTAGATCTCATAAGGCGTAACGAGCATCGTGAATCTTGTTTGACGCCTCTAGTGTGGTTTGCAAGCCTTGTCGTGTCCCGTGTTGGGCATGACGATGCCGATAGATCATGCCACTTACCATTGTGGAGCTGGGGTGATGCACGAGGGAGCCTCCTCGGACTCCAACAGGGATTTGGTGTCAGGACGAGGCCTTTAAATCTAGTGAGATTCACGAGGTTCGAAACGTCTCGCGAGATTTAACAGCATATCGCGAGATGCTAAGATCCGGATCTCGTCCTCAATGGACGTAATCCAGATCAGCATATGGAAGTGAACCGCATGGATTCACCCGGCACACAGGACTCAATGCAGCGCTTGGGAAACCTCGTCTGGACAATGTTTAGTACTGGAATGTGGACTAGTTGTAACAACACCTGGAGGGGGGGGGTCTCCCATGCCATTAGAGACCCGTAGGGGGTCTCCCATGCCATTAGAGACCTGCAGGTGTTCGGGGAAAGGGCAGGATGGCACCCTGACTCTCCCTCTGACACCTGGCATCCCTGACCAGGGTGCAAGGCTGGCAGTGCCAGAGATCGGGCCTTGGGGGACCTTGCCAATTGGAGGTGGGCTAAGGGGAAGTTCACGGGGGCTCCCCAAGATTTGGGTGGTGAGGGGAGGGGGGGAATTGAAAATGGGGGAGGCCTGAAGGGGGGAGGAGGAAGATCAAGACAGCCAGACAAAATGGTGCCCTGATCTGCGAGGAATGTTGCCTGCTGACGAGCTGAAAAGTGTGGGCTCGGTGGAAACTCCCCAAGGCTAACTAAAACAGCAAAGTACCATTGGACCACGGAGAAGTCACGATCTTGTGCCGTTGCAGTGTTTCCTTGGGCTGAGCTGGTTGAAATTTCTGGCACATTGTGCAATTGAGGACCATGTTGACAATGTCCAGGCTCACGCCAGGCCAGTAAACTGCCTGCCGAGCTCTGCGTCAACATTTTTCGACCCCAAGGCGACCCTCATGGATCTTTCTGAGCACTATGGTTTGCATGCTTTGGGGAATGACGATTCTATCTAGTTTAAGAAGGATCCCCTCAATAACCGTTAACTCGTCCTTAACGTTGAAGAACTGGAGGCACTGCCCCTTTTGCCAGCCACACGCGAGGTGTTGCATCACGTGCTGCAGTAGAGGATCTTTGGCAGTTTCTTCGTGTATTTGGACAACCCGTGCATCAGTGGCTGGGAGGTTGCTGGCACACAACTGCACCTGTGCCTCAATGTGGCGAATGAAGTCTCCCTGTTCACACGGCAAGGTGATGGATCGGGATAGGGCATCCGCGATGATCAGCTCCTTACCCGGTGTATAGACAAGTTCGAAGTCATATTGGCGGAGACGAAGAAGAATTCACTGCAGCCGAGGTGTCATGTCATTTAAATCCTTCTGGATTATGTGGACTAAAGGCCTGTGGTCTGTTTCCACCGTGAACTTTGGCAGACCGTATACATAGTCATGAAACTTGACTCTTCCTGTCAGGAGACCCAAGCACTCCTTTTCGATCTGGGCATACCGTTGTTCGGTCGGAGTCATGGCCCTGAAATGAAATGAAATGAAAATCGCTTATTGTCACAAGTAGGCTTCAAATGAAGTTACTGTGAAAAGCCCCTAGTTGCCACATTCCGGCGCCTGTTCGGGGAGGCTGGTACGGGAATTGAACCGTGCTGCTGGCCTGCCTGGGTCTGCTTTACCAGTTCTTTGCCACTGGAGCCCAGGATGAGGAATCGTCTTGCTGGAGGAGCACCGCCCCAATGCCGTCCTGGCTTGCGTCTGTGGATATCTTGGTATCCTTGGTTGGGTCAAAGAAAGCCAGTACTGGGGCTGTGGTGAGCTTCACCTTCAGCTCAAGCCACTCCGCTTGATGTGCGGGAAGCCACTGGAACACTGTCGACTTTTTAACGAGATGCCAGAGGGCCATGGTGTGGGATGCCATGTTGGGAATGAATTTTCCAGGAAAATTTACCATCCCGAGGAAACGGCGGACCTCCTTTTTGTCCTCTGGGGTCTTCATGGCATTGATTGCCAGCACCTTGTCGGCATCAGGTTGCACACCCTGCTGTGAAATGTGGTCACCTAAAAACTTGATAGCGGACCGACCAAATGAGCATTTGGCCCTGTTGAGCTGGAGGCCATTTTCATGAATCCTCTGGAAAACCTGTTTGCGGTGAATGGTGTGATCCTCGGTCGTCGTGGACCAGATGATCACGTCGTCCACATAGACTCGCCCTCCATCGTTTGCTCAATTATGCGATGAAATACTTTGGAAGCTGAGATGATACCAAAAGGCATGCAGTAACTGCCGAATGGAGTGTTAAATGTGCACAGCTTCCGACTGGACTCGTCCAGCTGTATCTGCCAGAAACTGCGGGAGGCGTCCAGCTTGGTAAAGAATTTGGCATGGGCCATCACACAGGTTAATTCTTCACGCTTCGGGATCGGGTAGTGCTCTCGCATTATGTTACGGTTCAGGCCTTTGGGATCAATGCAAATGCGGAGTTCACCAGAGGGTTTCTTGACGCAGACAATGGAGCTGACCCAGTCTGTTGGCTCAGTGACCTTTGAGATGATGCCCTGGTCTTGGAGCTCTCGTAGCTGCGTTTTCAGACGATCCTTGAGAGGAGCCGGCACCCGGCGTGATGCATGGATGACTGGGGTGGCATTCAGCTTGAGCAATATCTTGTAGCGATATGGGAGCATGCCCATCCCATCAAACACATTGTGGTATTGCGTGAGAATGTCATCTATCTCAGCCTCGAGATTCGCATTAGGCGAGGCAGTCGCTGGTGTCAAGGACATGGCATGGACCCGCTGGACCAGATTTAGGAGTTTGCATGCACGAGCACCGAGCAGGGATGCCTTGTCAGGCCGGAGGCTCTCAAATCTTAACATCGTCTTTATTGCCTTGTGAGATACACCTAGGTGACACGATCCACTGGCAGCTATGACATAACCATTGTAGTCAAGGAGCTGGCAGGCTGGTGGAAGAATGCTGGGTTGGTGTCGGATGCTGTCGAGGTCCGTCTGTGATATGAGGTTTGCAGACGCGCCAGTGTCCAAATTAAATCGGATGCGAGACTGGTTGACCGTGATGACGGCACACCACTCGTCGTCAGGATCCACACTGAGGATCGAAAGGCAGTTGGCAGGCACGGTGGAGACCAGCTCGCGTGTGGTGATGATGCCCACCCGATATGGAGACTCGAGGCAGTCAGCATCGGGGTCCGTTGGGCTGTCGGGATCAGAATCCTGCATGCCTTGTTGTACGCACCGGACACGTCTGCGCTGCAGCTGGGATCGCTGGCTGTTGGTGGAGCAGACCTGCAGAAGGCTGCGTAATGCCCAGGCTTTCCACACTGTAGACATCACCGGCCTTTGGCTGGACATTGCCGATTTAAATGGGCGGAGCCACAATTCGGACAGGTCATGATGCTGACTTCAGTGCGTACTGTGCGCCATCGCGCATGCGCAGTGCGGTCGGCCGACGTTCGCACATACGCATTAGGGTCTTTGGCCTCATCGTCCACCCGGTCGTGGCACGCATGCGTTGGGACCCAGGAAAAGCGCGCGAAACGGCCACTCTCCTCGATGCTCAGGCCTTGCATTTTTGGGATGGCCTGCACCCTTTCTGCCTCGTGGGAGGCCAGTTTTGCAGTTTCTGCTGCCCTGATGCGGGAGTAACGATTTCTGGCATGCTCATGGACAACGCACGTTTTGATAGCGACGGAGAGGGTCAACTGTTTGATTTTGAGGAGCTGCTCCCGCAGGGAGTCGGACTGGATCCCGAAAACGATCTGATCCCGGATCATGGAATCAACCGTCGAGTCATAAATACATGACTGCGCGAGGATGCGGAGATGGGTCAAGAAGGACTGAAAAGGTTCATCCTTACCCTGAAGCCTCTGCTGGAAGATGTACCGTTCAAAGCTCTCATCCACCTCAATGTCGCAGTGGCTGCCGAATTTCAGCAGAACTGTCTTGAACTTCGCCTTGTCTTCGCCATCGGCAAACGTGAGCGAGTTATAGATGTGGATGGCTTGATCCCTCACAGTCGACAGGAACAGCACGATCTTCCTGGCATCTGATGCTGCCTCGAGGTCGGAGGCCTCGATATATAGGAGGAACTTTTGTATGAAGACTTTTCAGTTGGCGCCGAGGTTGCCGGAGATCCGGAGTTGCAGTGGAGGCTGGATGTTTTCCATGCCGCTGGATGGCTGCTTGCTGGTCGTTGTTGATTCACTCGAGGTAGGTTCGTTAGAATTAATAGCTCCCTGGTACCATGATGTGTTAAGTAAGTTAGTTCAACGTTGACTGCAACTGGATGCAGTGAAACTAGAAACAGGCTTCCGACACAGGAGATGGTCCAACACTGTTTTATTGAACTTCCTGATTGCTGTACATAATCTGCTATGAGTTGACACTCTATTAATCTAACTGATAACCTCCTACTGGCTTGACCAGACTAGCTTTCTACCACATGGAGATGGTGCTCACTGACTTGTGCACTCTTACTGTCTCAGTAGCTGTGTCCTGTGAGAGAGAGAGCGTCTTCATGCCCTGTGGGCTTTATAGTGGTGGTGTCCTGTCTGATGATTGGTTGTTATGTGTCGTGTGTGTTCATTGGTTATCCTGTGTGTCAATCACTGCCTGTCTGCATCTCATTATATACATGAGTGGATATTATGACACCGTCCAGACTTTAACTCAAGTCCGCTGAATTGCGCCCAATGCCTCTAATTATCTACTCCCCAGAAATTATAAGAAAAACCCATTCGCCACTTCCGCTGATGGGGATGTGCTGAGAAGTCGCACATCAGGTGGTTCTCTTCCCACAAACCTGAAAATAGTCTGTTTCACCCAAAATAGCCTGCTAACACTGAGAAAAACAACCCCACACTTCTACCAGCAACAATACAAGGGGAAAATGCCAAACAGCAGCCATTCCAGAGGCCATGTGGAAACTAGGAGCAGAGAAAGCCTGGAGAAACAAATGGCCGAGCCGACCGACGAACAAGGCAGCAAAGCGAGAAGGACCAGCCCGCCGCACAAGGCGTCCCCTCCTCCCTCACCAGGGGACGGGTGCAGGACGTTTCTCAAGAGAATTGAGAGGACATCGGGAAGAGACAAAAAACGATATTCAAGCTGCAGTCAGGGGTGCGGTTGCGGAAGCTCTGGCGACCATGAAGGTAGCCCTAGACAAGGTGGAGAGGCGACTGGAAGCTCAGGAAAACACTATTAAAGAGCTGGAAAAAGCCGCAATAGACCAGGGCGACAGGATCATCGCCCTAGAGAAAAAAGTGGCAAGGCTGGTCGCCACACAGGGGAGCCTGAAGGGGAGAATCGACGACCAGGAGAACCGATGAAGGCGCCAAAACCTGAGGGTCGAAGGTAGGAACCCACGGACTATGTGGCCTAAATGCTGGGCAGCCTGCTGGGAAGGGATAGCTTCCCAAACCCACCAGAGCCAGCGATAATCGCCAAAATGCACCGTAACGAATACCGGGAACGAATCCTGAGCTGGGTAAGACAAACTAAGAACTGTAACTGGGAAGGCGACCAGATTCGGATCTACCAGGACATTGGAGCTGACCTGGTCAATCGCCAGGCAGAATTCAACAGAGCAAAGGCAGAAATGTACAAAAGCGGTGTCAAGTTTGGGATGCTGCACCCAACCAAGCTCTGGGACACATTCCAAGGTAGGGAGCACTTTTTCACGGTCCCTACAGACACGGACAAGTTTGTCTCGGAGAACAGACTCGAAAAAACAGCAGCAGGAACAGTGAGGAAGAGCTCATCGACCACTTTGCGCGGGATTGCACTGACTCATTCTGGGGACGAGGGAGAAAAGAGAGGAAGGAAGGAGCAAGTGCAGCAGAGCGCAGGAGAAGGCAAAGGGAACGGCAGATAGGAAACTCAGGGAGCGGGCGACGGGAGGATGCACAACTAGCCCCGGGAGGGGATCACCACACTAGCGGGGAATCTGGCACCGGGAAGGAGTGCAGGAAAGAGAGGCCGCATGTGCATCTCTCGCAAGGGGGGAGGGAGGCTGACATTGGTAACAGGGAAACAGAAGGAAGTGAGGGGAAGGCAGTATAGGGAGGGAGGGGGGCATATCCTTTGTTGGTGGCCATGTTGGCTGCCCTCTGGACAAAGCAAGGACCCAACCTCATGGGGAAAACGGTGACCGCGGCCATCTTGGACGTCCTGCTAACAAAAGGAAACCTCCAGTATGCATGGGCATGTGCATCAGGTAAGTATGGTTGATCCTGAAGAGGGGGGGAGAAAAAAAACCCCATCGGGATAGTCACCTGGAATGTCAGGGAAATTAATGGCCGAGTGAAAAGATCCACAGTCTTCGCCCATCTGAAAAGTTTTGAAAGACGACATAGTCTTCCTCCAAGAGAGAGAAGGACAACTGCGGGTAAGGAAGGGCTGGGTGGGACAGACTTATCATTCCTGCTGCAAGACGAGGGCCAGGGGGGTAGCCATACTGCTAAATAGAGGGTGGTGTTTACTGCGGCGAGGACGGTTACGGACCCAGGGTACGATACTACATGGTCACTTGCATCCTAGATGGGGCACTGGTAGTCCTGGTAAATGTGTACGCGCCGAACTGGGATTACACGGAGTTTATAAAGAAGACCATGGCAGAAACCCCCAACATCGTCACACACCGACTAATCATGGGGGAGGGAACTTTAACTGTGTACAGGACCCATGGACAGACAGGTCCAATCCCAAAATAGGAAAGACCTCCAACATGCCGAAAGAACCCGGCACATTCATGGAGCAGATGGGGGCTGTGGACCCATAGCGGTTCACCTACCCAGGGGAGAAAGAATTCTCTTTCTTCTAGAAGTACACAATGTATATTCATGGATTGACTTCTTTGTAATCGGGATATCGGTGCTTCCAGGGCTGGTAAAAGCAGAATATGCCACGATTATAATCTCCGACCACACTCCACACTACATGGATGTGAGGTTGGAGACCGGCTGTGCCCAAAGCCCCCCCATGGAGGTTGGAAATGGCCCTCCTGGCTGAGAAGGCTTTCTGCGCAAATATATCACAGGCCATAGATATTACTAATAATCAGAATGAGGAGGTCTCACCCTACACGTTCTGAGAGGTGCTGAAGGCGGAGGATTGCGTCCCGGCGGTGGGGCGGCGTGGCGCTATTTGTGCGGCGCCGCACCGATTCTCCGACCCGGCAGGGGGTCGGAGAATTCCGCCCCAGGCGTTGGCTGAGTGTGATCATGACCCATCTGGGGAGAGACTACCTGAGGTGATCATCTCACTGGACGCAAAAAAGGCCTTCGACAGAGTTGAATGGAAGTACCTCATAGGGTCCTGGAGTGGTTCGGGCTTGGAACGGTGTTCCCAGAGCGAGCATACGGACAAACACCACCAGCTCTAAGGACTTCCAGCTGCATAGAGGCACAAGGCAGGTTGCCTGTTATCCCCGCTGCTGTTCGCCCGAGCGATCGAACCACTGGAGATCGCGCTTAGGGAGGCAAAGAACTGGAGGGGGACCCAGAGAGGAGGCAGAGAGCATGGAGTCTTTCTCTATGCGGATGACCTGCTCCTCAACATCTCGGATCCGTAAAACAGCATGAAAGGAATCATAGCGCTCTTCAAAGAGTTTGGAGCCTTCTTGGGCTACAAACTCAACCTGAGCAAAAGTGAGATCTTCCCGGTGAACCTGCAAGGGAGGGTGCAGCGGTGGGACTGCCATTTAAACAAGCCCAGCACAAATTCCGCTACCTGGGGATCCAAATCGCACATGACTAGACGGGAATCCACAAATGGAACCTGACCAGCCTGATGGAGGAAGTTAAAAAGGACCTGCAAAGATGGAACGCACACCCACTCTTCCTGGCAGGGAGAGTGCAGACGATCAAGATCAACGTATTGCCCAGGTTTCTCTTCCTGTTCTGATCCCTCCCAATCTACATCTCCAAGGCTTTTTTCAACTCTCTAGAAAAACTGATCATGGCGTTTTGTGTGCGTGTGGTGGGGGGGGACGCAAGGATCCCAAAGAGAGTACTGCAGAGAGCGAGAACCATGGGGGGGCCTAGCCCTCCCTAAACTGCAATATTACCACTGGGCAGTAACCGCGGAGAGGGTAAAGGGGTGGATAAAGGAGCCAGAAGCCGAACGGGTGCTTGTGGAGGAGGGCTCCTGTAGAGGAAACTCCCTCCGGGCCCTGGCCACGGCGGCAGGTCCATCCCCACCAAATAAATATTCAGTGAGCCCAGGGGTGGTAGCAACACTCTGGACAGAAACAGCTGCGACAGCACTTTGAGCTAACCGCAATGTCCGACAAGGCCCCCACCTGCAATAACCACAGGTTCACGCTGGCGACAATGGACGCCACCTTCAAAAAGTAGAGATAGGACGGGGGGACGCTGACAGTTAGGGACTTCTACACTGACAACAGACTGACAAGCAGTTCCTCAATGGACGAACAGAAGTTCCTTGATGGGGGAGGAATGAACTAAGATACATGCAGGTCAATAATTTCTTACTCTGGAAAATGAGGACATACCCATGACCACCAGAACAATCACTGCTAGAGGACTTGCTGGACACGGGCATCCTAGGGAAAGGGAATTGCGGCGACATGTTTGAATGACTGCTAAGGAAGGAAAACACTCAAATGGACGAGAGGAAATAAAAGTGGGAGGAGGACTTAGGGTTTGAAATAGTGTGGGGACTCTGGAGCGAAGAACTGCACTGGGACAACTTCAACTCCACATGTGCAAGGCTAAACCTAATGCAGCTGAAAGTGGTACATAGATCACACTTAACTAGAATCTGAATGAGCAGGTCATTCCCGGAGGTGGAGGATAAATGTGAATGGTGCCAAGGAGGCCCGGCCAAACACGCCCACATGTTCTGGTCTTTCCCAGACTCATCAGGTTGTGGACAGCCTTCTTCGAAGCAATGTCCAAGGTGGTGGGTATGAGGTAGAGCCATGCCCAAGAGTGCCAGTCTTCGGGGTATCAGAACAGCCAGATCTCTTCATGGGAGGAGGGCCCTTGCCTTTGCCTCCCTAATCGCGCTCCAGAGAATCCTGCTTGGCTCGCAGTCAGCAGCACCATCCAAAGCTGCAGACTGGCTGTCCAACTGTCGGAATTTCTCCAGATGGGAAAATTAAATTCACGATCCGGGGGTTGAAAGAAAGCTTCCACAAAACATGGATCCATTCACCCAGTTGTTCCCAGGCCTGTTTGTAACCAACAGCCAATAAGCCAATGGAAGGGAGAGTGTAGTCATCATACAACAAGGAGAGGGGTAGGGGGGGAAACAAGGAGGCATGGAACTCAATCATGCCCAGCAAAATACACGGCACCACGCCAACGCAACTAGAGTAGGAAACAAAAGCAGATGAGGGAAGAAGAGGACGTCCAGAGGAGGACGGGGGGGGGGGGCAGGAAGAAAATGGGGGAGAGGGGAGAGGGGAGCAGGGGCCAACTAGAACCAAATGGTTACTGAAGAACGAAAAACAAGGAGCTTTAACCATTGTAAATACCATAAGACAACCAATGTACATAACAGTAGCTGACCGACGTGTATATATTTCTCTTTTGTTTTCAAATTGTTATAACCTGCCTACTGACGATTGTCTGGGGACTAATGATTATCCCACAATCCTATTGGAGTATGAACTTCCCCAATGAGGGGGGCGGAGAAACTCCTACTATAAATAAGCTGGCCAGTCCAGGAACCAGGAGGAAGGAGAAGGTAGCAAGGGAAGTTACTGCTACTGTTATGTATATATTGTTATAGTAAATACACTTTATTATTTTGTATCCTTAAAACTCGTGCTGGATTCTTCGGGGCCCTTACAAAACTGGCGACGAAGGTAAAAGTGAATAGCTGTCTACACTGCTGAAGCCACCTCCCTGGATTTTTGTTGGATACAGGTTGGAAGTTGTTTTCTATTATACCATGCCTCTGTACGGACGTTTGGATGTTTTTGATGCTGCGCTGGAAAGCTGGAACCAGTACACGCAACGAATGCGTTACTATTTCCGGGCAAACAATATCACTGAAAACGAGCGCCAGGTGGTCATATTGCTCACCGCCTGCGGCCCGCGTACGTTTGGGGTGATTAGGAGCCTTACGTACCCAGCTGCGTCGGACACCAAAACGCCAGAGGCGCCGTCGTTCCGACCGAAACTGGGACCAGCCCAGGGGCCGTAACTGGGACCAGCCCAGAGGCCGTACCTTCCATGTGGATGAACCTGCGGCGACCACTCCTGAGGATGTGGAGATGGAGGACGACTGCCTGCAGCTGCATTGTGTGGCAGCTCCCCGTGTGGCCCCCATTAAGGTGACAGTACGGGTCAATGGACACCCGCTTGAGATGGAGTTGGACACTGGCGCAGTGGTCTCCGTGATCGCCCAGGGGACATTTGACTGCATCAAGCAGGGTATACAGACCCTTACACTAACTGACTCACAGGCCAGGTTGGCCACCTACACGGGGGAACCACTGGACATTGCAGGAACTACAATGACCCCTGTTGTCTATGGACGCCAGGAGGGGCGTTTCCCACTTATCGTAGTGCGTGGCCATGGGCCCAGCCTGTTGGGTCGGGACTGGTTGCGCCATTTGCAGTTGCAATGGCAGCACATCCTCCAAACAGTTTCTGGAGGGTTGACTGAGGTGCTAGGACGATACCCAGAGGTATTCCAGCCTGGTCTGGGGAAAATAAAAGGGGCCATAGCCCGTATCCAAGTTGAACCAGGAGCCACACCGCGCTATTTCCGGGCGCGCCCAGTGCCTTACGCTTTGCTCGAGAAGGTAGAAGGGGAGCTCACTCGTTTGGAGAGTTTGGGTATTATCAGGCCTGTCCGTTTTGCTGACTGGGCAGCACCAATTGTGCCAGTAATGAAGCCAGATGCCACAGTTCGCTTGTGTGGCGACTATAAACTTACAGTGAATACAGTTTCCCGACTCGACCGATACCCAATGCCTCGCATAGAGGATCTCTACGCGAAACTTGCAGGCGGACTCTCATTCACAAAATTAGATATGAGTCACGCCTACCTGCAGTTGGAGCTGGACCCTGCCTCCCGACCATATGTAACAATTAACACACACCGGGGCCTGTATGAATATACACGGTTGCCCTTTGGAGTATCCTCTGCCTGCGCTATTTTTCAACGTGTTATGGAGGGTATTTTGAGAGGTTTACCACGTGTTGCTGTTTACTTAGATGACGTTTTGATTACAGGGATGTCGGAGCAGGAACATTTGGAAAATCTGGAGGATGTCCTTAGATGCTTTTCGGAGGCTGGTGTCCGTTTATGTCGCACAAAGTGCGTAGTTCAGGCAAAGGAAGTAGTCTACCTAGGTTATCGGGTGGACCGCGAGGGTCTGCACCCCGTCGCAGAGAAGGTGCGTGCAATTCAACATGCCCCCACCCCGACTGACACTTCGCATCTTCGTTCTTTTCTCGGTCTCGTAAACTATTATGGGAAGTTCCTCCCCAATCTGGCAACTACGCTGGCCCCCTTACACCTGCTGCTAAAGAAAAATCACACCTGGGTTTGGGGTCAGCCGCAAGAAACCGCTTTCCGGCGGGTAAAGCAACAATTGTCGTCGTCTGGGTTACTAACCCACTATGATCCGGGAAAGCCTTTGCTCGTCACATGTGATGCATCCCCGTATGGTATTGGGGCTGTCCTGTCCCACAAGATGGAGAACGGGGCCGAGCGACCGATAGCTTTCGCCTCCCGCACATTGACTGCAGCGGAGAAGAAGTACGCGCAGATCGAGAAGGAGGGCCTGGCAGTGGTTTTCGCGGTGAAACGCTTCCACCAGTATGTGTACGGCCGCCATTTCACTATCGTGACTGATCATAAGCCCCTGCTGAGACTCTTCAGAGAGGATAAGCCGATACCGCCCATTGCTTCCGCACGGATCCAGCGCTGGGCTTTGTTGCTTGCTGCATATGAGTATTCTCTGGAGCACAAACCAGGTACGCAGATAGCAAATGCCGACGCACTGAGCCGATTGCCTTTATCGACCGGCCCCATGTCGACCCCCACGACCGGTGAGGTGGTCGCAACCCTAAATTTTATGGACACCTTGCCTGTCACGGCATCACAGATCCGTGAGTGGACCCAGACGGAGCCAGTCCTGTCAAAGGTTCGGCACATAGTCCTGTATGGTGGGCAGCATAGACAGCTCCCAGGCTAGTTACGGGCATTTTCCTCCAAGCTGTCAGAGTTCAGCGTGGAAGACGGCATCCTCTTGTGGGGGACGCGTGTGGTTGTCCCGGAAAAAGGCCAGGAGCTGATATTATCAGACTTGCACAATGGGCATCCGGGCGTGACCAAGATGAAAATGTTGGCCCGGAGTTATGTCTGGTGGCCAGGCCTCGACACCGACATTGAGAAGGTGGCCCAAAACTGCTCCATTTGCCAGGAGCATCAGAAGCTTCCGCCGGCCGCGCCCCTACATCACTGGGAATGGCCAGGGCGGCCTTGGGCACGCTTACATGCAGATTTCGCAGGCCCTTTTCAGGGATCCATGTTCCTTCTACTAATTGACGCCCAGTCCAAATGGCTGGAGGTGCATAAGATGCAGGGGACAACGTCCTGCGCAACAATTGAAAAAATGCGTTTATCATTTAGCACGCATGGCCTCCCCGAGGTGCTGGTCACGGATAATGGCACGCCATTCACGAGTGAGGAGTTTGCTAGGTTTACAAAGATGAACGGCATCCGCCATATCCGCACTGCCCCTTACCACCCGGCTTCAAATGGGTTGGCAGAGCGTGCAGTGCAAACATTCAAAAGAGGCCTAAAGAAGCAGTCTTCCGGATCAATGGACATGAGACTGGCTCGGTTTTTGTTTACGTACAGGACCACCCCCCATAGAGTGACTGGGGTAGCTCCCGCAGAACTCCTAATGGGCCGGAGACTTCGCACCCGCCTTAGTATGGTCTTCCCGGACATTGGCGCAAAAGTACGCCGCACACAAGAACGGCAGGGACCGGGATTGTCTCGGCATCGTCCGATTCGGCAGTTTGCGCCCGGTGACCCAGTATTCGTGCGGAATTTTGCTGGTGGTGCCCAATGGGTTCCTGGGGTAATCTTTCGCCAAATGGGCCCTATATCGTACCAAGTGCAAGCCCAGGGTCGTCTCCAGCGAAAACATGTAGACCACGTCCGGTCCAGAAGATCATCCCCGCAAAAGATTCCCCGCCCCTGGAGCTCAGTTCAACAGCGGCAAAGACCAGAAACAAGGGAAGGTTGTCCTCCAAATCTTCCACTGGTGCCTCACTCAAAACCTGCGCAGGTCATGACGGGACCGAATGGGGACAGAGACGCTGACATGACGGAGGCAGCAGACTCTGACTCCGAGATGGAGACACAGGATGAATCAGAGGGGGAATCCTCGGGTCCACAGGCCGTGGATGTACAACCGCGCCGTTCATCACGGAAGCGCCGGTCTCCATCTCGTTATACGCCGCCTGATCCAGCGCCGCGTGCAAATGGCGTCCGGCCTGCGGCCAAACGAGTTCGACGCCTCCCTTCGCCAGGGCCTACGGTGGATTCCTTGGACTTTGGGGGGGAGGGATGTTATAACCTGCCTACTGACGATTGTCTGGGGACTAATGATTATCCCACAATCCTATGGGAGTATGAACTTCCCCAATGAGGGGGGCGGAGAAACTCCTACTATAAATAAGCTGGCCAGTCCAGGAACCAGGAGGAAGGAGAAGGTAGCAAGGGAAGTTACTGCTATGTATATATTGTTATAGTAAATAAACTTTATTATTTTGTATCCTTAAAACTCGTGCTGGATTCTTCGGGGCCCTTACAAAACAAATGTATGTCTATGCTTGTCTTTGTTCTGTATATTACAAAAAAACACAATAAAAACATAGCTATCTCTTGAATGTAGAGACTGATGCGCTGTTGAAACTGTTTGAAATTAAACCAAGTGTGCTGGCAAACAGGCTAATCCTATTCACTGAGATAAGGTTCAATTATCAAGTGTTATTTTATGTTCAAATTAATCCAGCAGTATAGAGCTGCTACTGAGCTCTTCATTGTGCTTTCCGTCTTAAGCAAAATGTTACATTAGCCGAGAAAATAAAATCCAATTGGACTCAGCAAAAACAAATTGTTTTCTTGGAGAAGTGGGACATTCTCGGAGTATCAATCCCTGAAGGTGGGCCCATGATTTTTTTTGAAAGATAATTTATTGAAGGCATATCCAAAGCATATACAGAATACAAAAACAGGAGCAATCCATAACATTAAACAACAACAAACACAGCATAACATATTAACAATACAGAAAACACAATAATGACACAATACAACAGGAGACCCCTATATGTACAAATATGACACCAATGCCCTCAATGAGAACAATTTTAATCTCTTAATAAAACAAAATAATGAACTCCCCACCTTTTAACAGTCAACAAAATTGCTATTCCCCCCACCACCCATCCACCGCTGACAATCTAGTAGTTCTTGAAAAAGCCGAGTAATTTCCACATTGGTGAACCCTTCATCTGAACCTCTAATGGCAAACTTGATCTTCTCCAAATGAAGGAACTCAGTAAGGCCTAGCACAAGATGAGGAATCATTAACCCTACGCACCGCTTCCTCCCAAATCCAGCCCCGCACCTCACCTCCCAACTCCCCTTTCCATTTCTGCTGCATCAACACCATCAAGACTTCCTCCCTACTAGCCAACTCAGCAGACACATTGGAGATCTTACCCCCTCCAATCTAACATATGAGAGGATGGTAACATTGGAAATGAACTCAACTCTGCACAAAAATGCCCTTATCTGAACTCATTACCACAGGGCATTTGATAGGCCTCCATCAGCTCAGTTAATTCTATAAACTTCCCACGCAAGAGCAGGTCCTCAAAGCAGTGGATCCCCAAGCAGTCCCATTCCTTAAACCTGACATCCAAGCTCGCTGGAATGAATCTGTGTTTACCACTAATCAGGGCCTTCCTGTACATGCCCTCCAAGTCAAAATGTAATCGGCACTGGTTCCAAACCCTCAAAGTGGAAACCACCCTGGGTTTGATGAGTACCTGCCCAGCGAAAAAGGAAGGGGAGCCAAAACCAACGCTCAAAAGGAAGTCCCTATACACGAGTGGGCACCCCTGCCTCGTCCCATGCTGCAGAGTCAGGTTCCCAGAACTAACCCCGTTAGTGGAGATACTTGCCTTCGGGGCTGTATATAACAATTTAATCCAGCCCACAAATCCCTGTCCACACCCAAACCGCTCCAAAACGCCCAATCCACTCGGTCGAATACCTTCTCAGCATCTGTTGACAGCACAACCTCCACATCATTTCCTCATGATAACATCAAGCAACCTCCGAATATTAAATGTCAACGCTCTGCCTTTAACAAAGCCAGTTTGATCTTCTCCAACCACGTCCGGCACACAACCCTCAGTACGGATGGCCAAGACCTTGGCCAGAAGCTTTGCATCAAAATTCAGGAGGGAAATCGGATGGTAAGATCCGCATTGTTCAGGATCCTTATCCTTTTTGTGGATAAGGAAGATGGAAGCCTGCGACAGTTTAAGGGGGAGCGAGCCCCGTCCCAGCACCTCATTGTACATCTGTACCATCAACGGACTTGGCAGCGTACCAAAACGTTTATAAAATTCAACTAGGAATCCGTCTGATCCCGGGGCCTTCCCTGACTACATCGAGTTCACACATCCCAGCAGCTCCCGCAGACCTACCGGAGCCCTCAATCCTTGCACCCTAGCCTAATCCACCGTTGGAAGCTCATCTAGGAATCTACTTCTCAGTTCGTCCCCCGATGGCGGATCTGATTGGTATAGCCTTCGATAAAAGGGCGCAAAGATTTTATTAATTCCCGCAGGGTCCGTGACCACCTCTCCCCCCTCGTCCCTAAATCTACCTATAACCCTAGCCGCCATCTACCTCCTCAGTTGATGGGAGAGCATCCTACCAGACATCTCTCCATGTTTGCCTCTGTGCACCTCCTCTGAGGTGACCAAATTAACGTCCATCTCGAGCCTCCGACTCTCCCTCAACAGTATTTCATCCTGTGATTCCAGGAATCTGCGGTCAACTGCGAAGATTGCCTCCACCAAGTTTGATTGTTCTTCTCGCTCCACGTTTAGCCGATGCACCCGGATCGAAATAAGCTCTCCCCTAATCACAGCCTTCAGTGCCTCCCATGGCACCCCAGAGGAAACCTCACCAATGTCATTCTGATCTATATAATTATGAATGGCACTTTCCAATCTCTCACATAATCCCTTATTCGCAAGGAGACCAACATCCAATCTCCACTGGGGTCTGCAAGTGGATGGTTTCTCTGCCCGCAGGTCTACCCAGTGAGGGGTGTGGTCAGACACCACAATAGCCGAGTACTCTGTCCCATCAACTCTAGGAATCAGTGATTGTCCAACACAAAAAAAATCTATTTGGGAATAATGTTTGTGGACATGTGAAAAAAAAATTAGCCTGCCTTAGGCCTCCCAAAGCACCATGGATCTACGCCCCCCATGAGCTGCATGAATTTCGATAGCACCCCAGCCATCGCCGACGCCCTCCCAGATCTAGGGCTTGATCGATCTAGCTCCGTATTGAAGAATGTATTAACATCTCCGCCCAGAATGAGTCTGTGTGAATCCAGGTCTGGGATTAGGGGGGGGGGGGGAGTCCGCCATCCACCTGCTTACCAACTGCATGTATTTCGATAGCACCCTAGCCATCGCCAACACCCTCCCAGATCTAGGGCGTGATCGGACTTTTGCCGTTTTTTTTTGCACCATTATTTTTCACTGGATTCATGCTGGACGGCTTTAAAAAAAACTGCTGGCACTTTCACAAATCCGAACACGCATTTTGGGATTGAAATCGGGACTTTGGATAAGAAAAAAAAAACTTTGCGCGGGAGCCACCAAGTTCACGGCTGTTTACCACATGGCCCCCACCAGAAGTGGGCTCATGTTTTAATGTCAAATGTTTATATATAGGTGTGAGCAAACTATTGGACAATTGCAACTTGGCCATGAAACATTTGCACTTACATACAGTTTTTAATTATATACAGTTCTATCTCAGGCATGCAGGCACTGACTGTGTAGACAATGAAGCCTCGTACAAATCTGTGTATAAAAATATTTAAAACATTGAAGATGTTAAAAAAGTTAAAATGCAAAACTAATTATTGAGGTAGAAAAACATGTAAAAAGACAGATTAGAAATGAAAATGTTATAATGTATTTAGGAACAGAAGTAGGCAATTCAGCCCCTCTAGTCTGTTCCGTCTGCTGTCCCTTCAGCACATGAGCCATTTCAAACCATAGGGTGGCTTAACAGCAGATATAAGGCAGATGACCAAAGGAGTGGTCAAAAGAATTGTTTTTAAGGAGCAGCTTAGAGGAGAAAAGAGCTCTAGAGAAGTGAACAAGGTGAAATCCCAGTAGCTCCTCAGCAGCTGAAGGCATAGCCTCCAATGGCGGATTGATTAAAATCAAAAATGCACAGGAAGAATTGGAGGAATGCAAATATATCAGAGGGTTGTATGGCAGGAGAGGTTTACAAAGTTACGGATGGATGAGGCCACAGAGAGATTTGCAAACAAGAATGCTAACTTAAAAAATGAGGCATTGCTTAACTGGAAGCTGATTTAGTGAGTTAGTGGTGATGGGTGAATGGTAGGACCCCGGCAGCAGAGTTTTCTATGAACTCAAGCTCCACCCAAGAAGAGTGGAAGGTGGTAGGTCAGCCAAGAGTGCATGGAATGTTCAAGATGAGAGGTAACATAATCATGGATGAGTTTCACCAAAGCTGATCTTGAGGCAGGGTCAAAGTCAGGAGATGGATAGAGGTGTTTAATTAATGATTCAATTCTGTGAACAGAAGCTCATCTTGGGGTCAAATACAACAATGACGGATTTGATCTTCACAAAGTTGAGCTGAAGAAAATTGTGGTTCATCCAAGACAGGATTATGGAGATGAAAACTTGACAAAACTGAGGTAGTGAAGGACTAATGGGGGATGGAATCCTGTAGAAGTAATGTGGGTCTCACTTGTTGACACGGGAACCGGCGAGACACCCGTTGCCTCCTTTGGGGAAGGCCCACTGAACCACAAGCCAATGGGCAAGGATCAGGACCACATGTTGGATGACCTCTGATGGCTGTGAGCTCTTGAGTTCAGCAGGGCCACGGGAAGTGGGGGGGCTTCTGCAGGAAAGACACTCATATGAAGTCCAAGATCGCAGAGTGACCCAAGCCAAAGGTAAATAATGGCAGGGGGGCGTTTGCAAGGTTGTATTTGCGGGGTGAAGGAGTGTAGGGGGTTTTGACTGTAAGAGCAGGGGCTCTCAGTGGACTGCTCCCTTCCCGATGCCAGGTCCCCGCACTGAGTGCCTTTGAAGGAGAGACACCACCCTTCTGGGAGACCGGCAAGCAGGCTGTACAGGTTACTTGTCCTGCATGCCACATGGCAACAGGCCCACCCACTGCTGGATTAATACCAGTGGCAGTAGGTTGAGACCCTTAAGTGGGCATCAATTGTCTAATAAAGGACCTTAGTTGACAATGGGGGGGGGGGAAGGTAGACCACAGGTCTTCCCGTCCCAGACTTATCAGAGTGGAGACAAGTAGACAGGAGGATTAAATGCCCTCTCCATCTCCAAACAGCGAGGGCAGAAAACACATAGAAACAGAGAACATAGGAACAGAAGTAGGCCATTCAGCCATTCGAGCCTGCTTCATGCATTCATTATGATCATGACTGATCATCCAACTCAGCAACCCTGTTTACGCTTCCCCCCCCCCCCCCCATATCCTTTGATCCCTTTAGCCCCAAGAGCTATATCTAACGTATTTGTGATAGGAACACTCTGAGGTGTTTCTGACAGACTCTGCCTTATGACAGTGGATGATGCCACCAAGGACCTCTTGCAAAGAATCAATACAAATTTGGTAACCCAAGTGTGAATTCTTTACACTGATTGATACTATTGATTTCTCCAACTAGGATGAAACGTTCCAATTTCAAAAGCTTATTGTAGGTACATCTTTATCCTGCAAAAACATATATATTTTATTTTGGGTGAAATTGTACTAACTGTTGTGATTTAAAACTTGTTGTTGTCTTCATGCCTCAGAAATGAAACCTTATAATTTGATTGTGTATGGTTCCTTTTGTGAGGGCCACGAAGAATCCAGCATGAAATTTAAGGATACAAAGTAATGACATTTATTTACAATAATATATATATATATACAACAGCACCAGCAACTTCCCTTGCTGCACACTCCTTCCTGCTGGTTCCAAACTGGCCAGCTTTATTTATACTTGGAGTTTACTAATGGTTTCTCCGCCCCCCCTCATTGGGGAAGCTCATACTCCCACAGGATTGTGGGATTGTCATTAGTCCCCAGCCAATGGTAAGCAGGCAGGTTATAACATCCCTCCCCCCCAAAGTCCAAGGAATCCACCGAAGACCCTGGCGAAGGAGGGCATCGGACTTGTTTTGCCGCAGGCCGGACACCATTTGCACGCGGCGCTAGATCAGGCAGCGTGTAACGAGACGGAGACCGGCGCTTCTGTGATGAACGGCGTAACGGTTGTACATCCACGGCCCGTGGACCCGAGGATGCGTCCTGTGTCTCCATCTCGGAGTCAGAGTCTGCTGCCTCCGTCATGTCAGCGTCTCTATCTCCATTCGGTTCTGTAATGACCTGCGCCGGCTTTGAGTGAGGCATCAGTGGAAGATTGTGAGGACTACCTTCCCTTGTCTCTGGTCTCTGCGGCTGTAGAAATTAGCTCCGGGGGCGGGGAATCTTTGGAGGGGATAGTCTTCTGGACCTAACGTGGTCTACATGTTTGCGTTGGAGACGACCCTGGGCTTGCACCTGGTAAGATATAGGGCCCATTTGGCGAAAGATTACGCCAGGAACCCACTGGGCACCATCAGCAAAAATCTGAAGGAACACTGGGTCACCGGGCGCAAACTGCCGAATCGGCCGATGCCGAGAAATTTCCTGTCCCTGCCATTCTTGTGTGCGGCGTACCTTTGCGCCAATGTCCGGGAAAACCATACTAAGGCGGGTGCGAAGTCTCCGGCCCATTAGGAGTTCTGCGGGAGCTACCCAAGTCACCGCATGGGGGGTGGTCCTATACTTAAACAAAAAGCGAGACAGTCTCGTGTCCATTGATCCGGAAGACTGCTTCTTTAGGCCTCTTTTGAATGTCTGCACTGCACGCTCTGCCAACCCATTTGAAGCATTTTCATCTTGGTCACACCTGGATGCCCATTGTGCAAGTCTCTTAGTATCAGCTCCTGGCCTTTTTCCGGGACAATCACACTCGTCCCCCACAAGAGGATGCCGTCTTCCACGCTGAATTCTGACAGCTTGGAGGAAAATGCCCGCAACTCGCCTGGGAGCTGTCTATGCTGCCCACCATACAGGACTATGTGCCGAACCTTTTACAGGACTGGCTCCGACTGGGTCCACTCACGGATCTGTGATGCCGTGACAGGCAAGGTGTCCACAAAATTTAGGGTTGCAACCACCTCACCGGTCGTGGGGGTCGACATGGGGCCGATCGATAAAGGCAGTCGGCTCAGTGCGTTGGCATTTTCTATCTGCGTTCCTGGTTTGTGCTCCAGAGAATACTCGTATGCAGCAAGCAACAAAGCCCAGCGCTGGATCCGTGCGGAAGCAATGGGCGGTATTGGCTTATCCTCTCTGAAAAGTCCCAGCAGAGGCTTATGATCAGTCACGATAGTGAAATGGCGGCCATACACGTACTGGTGGAAGCGTTTCACCGCAAAAACCACTGCCAGGCCCTCCTTCTCGATCTGCGCATACTTTTTCTCCGCTGCAGTCAATGTGCGGGAGGCGAAAGCTATCGGTCGCTCGGCCCCGTTCTCCATCTTGTGGGACAGGACGGCCCCAATACCATACGGGGATGCATAACATATGACGAGCAAAGGCTTTCCAGGATCATAGTGGGTTAGTAACCCAGACAACGGCAATTGTTGCTTTACCCGCCGGAAAGCGGTTTCTTGCGGCTAACCCCAAACCCAGGTGTGATTTTTCTTTAGCAGCAGGTGTAAGGGGGCCAGCGTAGTTGCCAGATTGGGGAGGAACTTCCCGTAATAGTTTACGAGACCAAGAAAAGAACGAAGATGCGAAGTGTCAGTCGGGGCGGGGGCCTGTTGAATCGCACGCACCTTCTCTGCGACGGGGTGCAAACCTTCGCGGTCCACCCGATAACCTAGGTAGACTACTTCCTTTGCCTGAACTACGCACTTTGTGCGACATAAACGGACTCCAGCCTCCGAAAAGCATCTAAGGACATCCTCCAGATTTTCCAAATGTTCCTGCTCCGACATCCCTGTAATCAAAACGTCATCTAAGTAGACAGCAACACGTGGTAAACCTCTGAAAATACCCTCCATAACACGTTGAAAAATAGCGCAGGCAGAGGATACTCCAAATGGCAACCGTGTATATTCATACAAGCCCCGGTGTGTATTAATCGTTACATATGGTCGGGAGGCAGGGTCCAGCTCCAACTGCAGGTAGGCGTGACTCATATCTAATTTTGTGAAGGAGAGTCCGCCTGCAAGCTTCGCGTAGAGATCCTCTATGCAAGGCATTGGATATCGGTCGAGTCGGGAAGCCATATTCACTGTAAGTTTATAGTTGCCACACAAGCGAACTGAGGCATCTGGCTTCATTACAGGTACAATTGGTGCTGCCCAGTCAGCAAAACGGACGGGCCTGATAATACCCAAACTCTCCAAACGAGTGAGCTCCCCTTCTACCTTCTCGAGCAAGGCGTAAGGCACCGGGCGCGCCCGGAAATAGCGCGGCATGGCTCCTGGTTCGACTTGGATACGGGCTACGGCCCCTTTTATTTTCCCCAAACCAGGCTAGAATACATCTGGGTATTGCCCTAGCACCTCAGTCAACCCTTCAGAAACTGTTTGGAGGATGTGCTGCCATTGCAACCGCAAATGGCGCAACCAGTCCCGACCCAACAGGCTGGGCCCATGGCCGCGCCCCTCCTGGCATCCATAAACAACAGGGGTCATTGTAGTTCCTGCAATGTCCAGTGGTTCCCCCGTGTAGGTGGCCAACCTGGCCTGTGAGTCAGTTAATGTAAGGGTCTGTATACCCTGTTTGATGCAGTCGAATGTCCCCTGGGCGATCACGGAGACCGCTGCGCCAGTGTCCAACTCCATCTCAAGCGGGTGACCATTGACCCGTATTGTCACCTTAATGGGGGCCACACGGGGAGCTGCCACACAATGCAGCTGCAGGCAGTCGTCCTCATTCTCCACGTCCTCAGGAGTAGTCGCTGCAGGTTCATCCGCATGGAAGGCCCCTGGGCTGGTCCCAGTTTCGGTTGGAACGACGGCGCCTCTGGTGCCCCCAGGACCGGCGTCCGCGACGGGGTCGGCGCCTACAAGTCTGACACGGACATGGCTCCTCATCCATTGGTTCTGGAGAAGGCTCCCTTCGGGGAGGAATGTCCGACGGCGACTGCCGTCGGTCCGGACGTCGCCTCGCCCAAGATACCGCAGGAATGCTGGGGGATGTTTTCGGACGGAAGGTGTTGCACCCCAAGGCATGCACTTCCATTCCCTGTAGCTCCTGTACTCCTCGTTCTGCGCTCTCTCGGGACAATACTATTTGAATGGCCTGTTGAAAAGTCAATGTTGGCTCAGCTAACATCTTTCTCTGTGTGGCTGCATTGTTAATACTGCAAACCAAACGGTCGCGTAACATTTCTGACAAGGTCTCACCATAGTCACAGTACTCCGCAATCCTGCGTAGCCTGGATAGAAAATCGGCAAGGGATTCTCCAGGGGTCCTCTCAGCGGTATTAAACCGGTAACGCTGGACTATCGTGGACGGGGTTGGGTTAAAATGTTGCCCCACTATATTCACAAGTTCATCAAACGTTTTGGTGTCCGGCGCAGCTGGGTACGTAAGGCTCCTAATCACCCCAAACGTATGCGGGCCGCAGGCGGTGAGCAATATGACCACCTGGCGCTCGTTTTCGGTGATATTGTTTGCCCGGAAATAGTAACCCATCCGTTGTGCGTACTGGTTCCAGCTTTCCAGCGCAGCATCAAAAACATCCAAACGTCCGTACAGAGGCATGGTATAATAGAAAACAACTTCCAGCCTGTATCCAACAAAAATCCAGGGAGGTGGCTTCAGCAGTGTAGACAGCTATTCACTTTAACCCTCGTCACCAGTTTTGTGAGGGCCACGAAGAATCCAGCACGAGATTTAAGGATACAAAGTAATGACATTTATTTACAATAACATATAGATAGATATATATATATATATATATATATATATATATATATATATATAACAGCAGCAGCAACTTCCCTTGCTGCACACTCCTTCCTGCTGGTTCCAAACTGGCCAGCTTTATTTATACTTGGAGTTTACTAATGGTTTCTCCGCCTCCCTCATTGGGGAAACTCATACTCCCACAGGATTGTGGGATTGTCATTAGTCCCCAGCCAATTGTAAGCAGGCAGGTTGTAACAGATTCAGTCTACTTACCTCCAGAAGACTCAATTTATTCAAAGGTTCTCCATGATTTAACCATTTTCCACAAACATAGAATGAAAATGATCAGAAATAGATAGATGCAAGTATAACTTCTATCCCTTTTTTAGATCTACTTTTAGCCCCATATCCAACCCACCCCAACTAAAACTCATTTGCTAGCAGGTTTACTTCAAGATGATTTACTCTTTGTGGAGCGTGCTTGAGCATTTTCTTGAGCACATCCAGCATTCAGAATGCTGCTGTATCTCCAATCATGTTTCTGTTGTGTGTTACATAACAGTATACAAAGAAAAAAGCAGGGACTTGCTTACCATAACATTTCTCACATTCTTGTGAAAATGATGGCAATTATAAACTAGCCCAAGACAATCTGTAGTGGTATTGCTTTGCATTGTAACAAATGAAAAATGATAGTTGGCAAAAATGTATATTCAATCACCATCAAAAAGGGAATTCCACGTGAGTGCTCTAATCACTTTTACTGGTAGTGATTGTAGGCTTCATATCAGAACAGATGTTAACAACATGCGATAATGAAACTCAATCAACATCGCATTAGATTATGATGATTTGAATCCCATATTCATCTTCAAACCATATGCTTCGTAAAATTATTCTATTTACGGCAGCAGTGTAACATGCACACAAGAATAGACGTCAGAAAATGTTTTTGACAGGAAATTGAAATCAGATCCAGCACCATTCAAATTATCACACAGGAGCAATGCAGAAGATTCCTTGGGGACCTATTCCAAGTTATTACCTTTTGCAACATGGCTATTTAATAAGCTTGCAAATGTCCATTTCCTTATCATGGAATTGCAAACAGTCTATAACACTGCACTCAAACTATTTTTCTTTCCAGCTTCATCAATGGGTTAATGAGATTCCCCATTGTGTTATATGTGTTCAATTTACCCAAAATGGTCCACTGAGAAAGATTATAGTTGACAGAGTGATGACCACATCTGGATTAGTGCTGCTCTGGTGCTGGCTGCCACTTGGCTCCACAATAAAGTTTATCTCCACCCTCATTTTATATTTTTTAGATGCAGGAAGGAAATACGTCCACGTAACAGCAGCCACAGATTAATCCTGGTGGAATAAAAAAATATATATTTTCAGAAAACCAGCTGTCTTTATCGAAAGTTTTCGTGCCCCCCTTTGGTTTAGGACAGTTCAGTTCAGAGCATACGTGACCTGGCACATATTCCTGAAATTAAGGCCTTGGAGAACATTTAAAGATCAAGTCTTGGGGGCATTGGGCCATGATCTGGCTCCGTTGAGTCTCTTTTCCTTGCATTTGGAGTTATTAAAACAAATAGATTGCTATTCAAAATGGATTTTTTTTTTAATGGACTGGCTTTGCGAGACGGTTAATAGTAGGGCAGACTAGCAACTAGAAATCCTGCTCTATTGCTCTTCCAGAAGTGGACTGGATCTCAAGGAATTGAAGATCCTGGGTCTTTAGCAAAAACATAGAGGCCTGAATTTTAACTCTCTCCCAACCTGGGGGAAACCTGGTGGAGAAAGTCAGGGTAGTTAAAATGAGGGCTTTCACTTACCCCTTCTGATTCTGCTACCTTACTCTGGATCCTGATAGTCACCTGCTCTTTTAAGCATGTAAGTGCAACACCCAAAGGGAGATAGTGGCTTCCTTCTTTAAACATGCATATTGGGCACAGTTATGTTGGTATATGCACTCCAACAGATTAACTTACAGTAGTATTCCAGATGAAGCTTTCACCTTGCCATTTACTATCTCGTAAATGTTCATAAGATTACCTCTCAGCCACCAGAGCTGCAAAATTGAACTCTGTTGCACAAGTAGTTTCAATGATATGGCTGTTGCTCAGGACCAAAATGCTGTCTCTGCCAATTCCGCTCACGTCTGGTGCAGTCTGCCCCAAACATCATGATGAGGACATTAGTGTGGGAATTACCCGTGTGCATCAGAAATGTGTTATTATGATCACGCAGCTCGAGTTAATATTCTTGCTTAAATACACACAACTGAACGTACTAACATGCAAATTAAGAGCAGGAGTAGATCATTGGCCCTTTGAGCCTGCTCTGCCATTCAGTTAGATCAAGGATGATCTAGTTGTTACCTCAACTCTACATTCCCACCTTTCTTTGATAACCTATCACCTCCTTGCTTGTCCAGAATCTATATACCTCTGCCTTAAAAATATTCAAAGACTTTGCTTTTGAAACCTTTTGTGGAAGAGAGTGCCAAAGACTCAAATGCCTTCTGAGAGAAAAACATCTCATTCTGTGATAAATGAACAATCCCTTGGGCGGGATTCTCTGTTTCTGAGACATGGGCCGATATTCTTCGTTTCTGAGACAACGCCAACGCAGAATTCGTGGACTTTAACAACAGAAAAATTGGTGCCACACCTGGCCAGCTAGCACCGGCGCCGTGTGGAACACAATCGATTCCAATGAAAAACGGTGCGGGGTTCATCGGCTCTGTGATTGAGACTCGGGAGGCTGACAAGCTTCAGCCGCACATGCACATTACAATCCCCACACACACTCATGCCAGCCATCAAGATAGCCAAGTTCCGCACACATGAGTACGGCTTCAACCGGGACCTTGGATTCATGTCACATTATATTCACCCCCCACCCCCACCCCCACCGGGCTTGCGAAATCCTACCAACTGTCCTGGCTTCAGACAATTCACACCTCTTTAACCTGGGATTATCCCTCTCTCCAGTCGCTCCATTTGGACCTGTGAAGACTTAATTACCTGCAAAGACTCGTATTCAAAGTATCGTCTTGCGTCATTGACTTTGTCTATATATGTGTTTCTGGAACCCACCTGAGGAAGGAGCTGTGCACCGAAAGCTAGTGATTCAAAGCAAACCTGTTGGACTTTAACTTGGTGTTGGAAGACTTACTCTGCCCACCCCAGTCCTACGCCAGCATCACCACATCATAGCTAACAAGATGGCACTGGTTGTGCTGGAGTGCACCCATACAGCTGATGGGTCGGCTGGGGCCAGAGGACATCTAGGGGAGTGGCTTGGGGGGACACCTATACCACTTTAAATATTGATGGATATCTTCAATATCTCTCTATAACATGAAGAACACTTGACTTCTATACTAGAAACAACATTATACTTATATTTTTTTGAACTATCAATGCTGTGATTACCAAGAAATGTGAATTACATGTTTGGTTCTTTAATAAACTCTTATATCCTGTAGAAAATATATTGGGGAGGACTTTCCAGCCCTTCCCACTGGTGGGAACTTCTGGGCCTGCCAGAGATGATTCCTTGCGGCATGTTATCATAGAATTTACAGTGCAGAAGGAGGCAATTTGGCCCATCGAGTCTGCACCAGCTCTTGGAAAGAGCACCCTACCCAAGGTCAACACCTCCACCCTATCCCCATAACCCAGTAACCCCACCCAACACTAAGGGCAATTTTGGACACTAAGGGCAATTTATCATGGCCAATCCACCTAACCTGCACATCTTTGGACTGTGGGAGGAAACCAGAGCACCCGGAGGAAACCCACGCACAGACGGGGAGGATGTGCAGACTCCACACAGACAGTGACCCAAGCCGGAATCGAACCTGGGACCCTGGAGCTGTGAAGCAATTGTGCTATCCACAATGCTACCGTGCTGCCCTTTGCTGTTGAGCGAAGGCAGGGCAGTCTAACCACACAAACCCCCACACCATCCTCACCCCCACTCTCAGACCACCCTCAGCCTACACCACCACACACACCCACTCCCACCCCCCACCCCCTACCCCCGGTCCACAATCCAATCATGCATTTTGTCTTGCAGGACCTGCTGGTGACAGGGTGGGTACATCTGGCATTCCCCGGAACCAAGCCAGTGCCACAGCCGGAGCGCCCCCCGTGAGCCGAGCAGCTCGGACGCCAGACCTCCGACTCAGGAGACCCCGGAGCTCAAGTCTGATGATGACACCAACTTTCCATCACAGCTGTCTCCAACACCCTCCACCATCCCAGAGACACTGGGGTGTTTAGCGAGGAGGCTCCTGGGACACTCTCTGGTGCCCACCACATAGCTGACTCTGTACAGCAGGTGGAGGTAGGAACACTCGAGGCGGTGGACGGTCGGAGGTAAGGCCGACCCCAGGAACTAGCTGCCGTCTAGACGGGTTTCGGGCTTCTGGACCGGACAGTCCCATCAATCGCGGAGATGCAGTCGCAGAGCCAGGAACTACATGAGGGGTTGTCGGTGAGCATCCAGTATCTGAAGTTGCAGGGGTCCAACCTGGAGCAGGAGGTGGTGCCGACCGTGCGTGCCACTCAGGCCAACACTGCATAGGTGGGGTCTGCGGTGGAGGCATTGGTGGCGACAGCTTCGGCTATGGATCATGATTGTCAAGGGCAATGTGTCCAAGTTTGCAGACGACACTAAGATGAGTGGTAAATCAAAAAGTGCAGAGGATACTGGAAGTCTGCAGAGGGATTTGGATAGGCTACGTGAATGGGCTAGGGTCTGGCAGATTGAATACAATGTTGACAAATGTGAAGTTATCCATTTTGGTAGGAATAACAGCAATTATTAACAGGGATTATTATTTAAATGATAAAATATTAAAACATGCTGTTCTGCAGAGAGACCTGGGTGTGCTAGTGCATGAGTCGCAAAAAGTTGGTTTACAGGTGCAACAGGTGATTAAGAAGGCAAATGGAATGTTGTCCTTCATTGCTAGAGGGATGGAGTTTAAGACTAGGGAGGTTATGCTGCAATTGTATCAGGTGTTAGTGAGGCCACACCTGGAGTATTGTGTTCAGTTTTGGTCTCCTTACTCGAGAAAGGACGTACTGACACTGGAGGGTGTGCAGAGGAGATTCACTAGGTTAATCGCAGAGCTGAAGGGGTTGGGTTATGAGGAGAGGTTGAGCCTCAAAATGAGGGGAAGTAGATTTTGGACTGAGTTTAGGAGGAACTTCTTCACCCAAAGGATTGTGAATCTATGGAATTCCTTGCCCAGTGAAGCAGTTGAGGCTCCTTCATTAATTGTTATTAAGATAAAGATAGATAGTTTTTTGAAGAATAAAGGGATTAAGGGTTATGGTATTCGGGCCGGAAAGTGGAGCTGAGTCCACAAAAGAACAGCCATGATCTCAATGAATGGCGGAGCAGGCCCGAGGGGACAGATGGCCTACTCCTGCTCCTAGTTCTTATGTTCTTATGTCCAAGATCTGGGGCATTCTGTGCCGGCGCTGGCTGAGGCCCAGGATTGGGTTGCCGCCTCACACTCAACCATTTGCCAGAGCCACCTGGATATCGCAGCGGCGCTATTGAGCGTGGCCCAGCCACAGCAGGCCATGGCTGGGAACATCGGCGGCATTGCCCAGACACAGAGGGAGGTGGTCCAGTCCCACAGGGAGATGCCACAGTCACTGACTGATGTGGTAGCACAGTCAATGAGTGATATGGCGGTGCAGATCACCTTGGACCCCCTGCCCCCTCCTGTCCCTGGTGCATGAGGTGGTCCACGGGCAGAACAGGGTGGCACCACACCACCTGGGTCACCTGAGCAGCAGCCAGGCCTGTTCTCCCCAGATGATGCCCGCTAATGGGGACCCAGGTCGCAGGGCAGGAATCACAGCAGGGCACCTCCACTCCTGCTGTACTGTCTGAGGATCTATCTAGCCAAAGCGTTAGGGCCCGTAAGGCCAGAATGTGAGACAACAGTTAAGTTGGCATGGGTGCAGGGCACAGTTTTGTTATAGGGGCTAGGGCACAAATCTGTAAATATTTGTTGACATGAAACACCTGTTACCACTGTTACAACTGCCTCGCTGCTCTGTCTGCTGGGTGTGAGGGGTGGGCTGCTCTGGGCTGGCCGATGTTGTGGAGGATGCAGCTGGCCGCCAAGATGCGGGCACCTCTCTCAGCATCATACTGGAGGGCCCCTCAGCGGAGTCAAGGCACCTGAACCGCATCTTCAGGAGGCTGAATCACCGCTCGATCACAGACCTGGTTGCTATATGGGCTTCGTTGTAGCGGGTCTCCGCATCGGTCTGTGGCCTCCGGATAGGTATCATTAGCCACAACCGCAGTGGGTAACCTCTGTCACCCAGGTGCCAACCCCCCAGCCGGGGAGGCATTTCGAACATGTCAGGGATCGTCGAGTGTGCCAGGATGTAGGGGTTGTGCACACTCCTTGGGTACTTGACACAGACGTGCATGATGCACATCTGATGGTCACATATCAGCTGCATGTTCATTGAGTAGAGTCCCTTTTGGTTTGTGCAGAGCGGCCTGTCATCTGCAGGTGCTCATAGGGGAACATGCATCCCGACGATCACCTCCTGGATGTGGGGCATGCCCGCCGCCCGGGCAGCCTGGTGGGCTCAGTCCACATTGAAATGGATGTATTGAGCTGCCTGGGCATATCAGGCCTCCGTGACAGCGCGGATGGACCTGTGCACTAAGGTCTGTGAGATCTCGGACAGGTCCACACTCGGCACCTGGAAGGACCTCGTCACGTACAACTTCAGGGCGACCGTGACCTTGACTGCCACCGGGAAACGGTGTCCTACCCCATACCCCCGAGGTGCCAGGTGTGTCATCATCTAGCAGACATGTTGCACTGTCTGTCTTCTCAGCCAGAGTCTTTGATGGCATGCCTAGTCCGACAGGACCTTGAATGACAGGTGCTCTGGTATACATGAGACCTCTTTGGCTTTGGCACATCCTCCTCCTCGGCCAGTTCGTTCTCCATCCTGGCCGGCTGACAACTGTTCCTCTGTGGCACGCTCTGCTGCTGCACACTAGGCTGCTGCATGTGCCACTGTTGCCGCTTCCTCCCCCTCCTCGAGCAGCTCCAGCTTGTACAGCCGCAGAGCATTCCCCAGGGCTGCGGTGACCAGCAGGAAGGCCACCATTACTGGTTGAATTCGAATACCCATTGTCTGCAGGCGGTGAAAGTCCAACATGTTAGCATCGTGCGTACCTATGTGCCCAACCAAGTCCACCAGGCTACATGATGGCCCCAGTTGGCACTGCGGAATCTGCTCCCTCATGTCCTTCCTCCCCCCATCCCCGCACCCGTGGCGCCCCCCCCTGATGCCAATGGTACCGTCGGCTGGCACTGCCCTCATCAGGAGTATGCACCACAGCCCCCTTAGAGGCTACAGCCCTGGGTGGGCTGCCGGCTGGTGGCAGCCGAGTGGGGGTGTGTGGCAGAGGGTGGGGAGCGAGGGTGGGGGCACCCACACGGCCACTGTAACTCTGCATAACCAGGGGCCAAGGTGGGTGGTCAGTGGGGTGTGCAATAAGATGGTTGCCTTGCAGGCTGCAGTAATGGTGGTCCATGCCTGGGCACCGCCCCAGTCTCGTGGGGGTCAACCCGGCCACTCGGACTGTTCTCCCGTCACCGCCCTCCCAAGGCCCTGGTAGGGCCTCCCCCATGTCAGCCAGTCTGGCCAGTGTCCGGCCCGGCAGCCCACAGTCGCACCTCTCAGTGTCTTACCTCCTCTCTCCCCCTCATCAGCCATGATGCCAGTTTAACGATTTTTAAAAGCACAAGTGAACTGCGCCATCGGGAATTCGGCCCATCGGTGGAGGAGAATTGCGAAGGCCCCAGAAAATACTGGCCGGGCCCACTAATGATATGCAAACAGTGCACGTCCGTTCCGGTACTCATTGACGCTGCTGTTGAGGTGACGGAGAATTTTGATTTGGCGTCAAATCTGCACCCGCCGTGATATTTGGCATTGGAACTTATTCTTCGTCCAATCGTATTTTGCAATTTTGCCGTCAGCCAGCGGAAAATCCTGCCAATGAATTATGAACTAGATTTTTGCAACATTTCGCAGAGACACAAAGAATTGAGTTAGGCATAGAAATGTATTACTAATACTATCCAGCTACACCTACAAGAATGCATTTAGTATTATGACAATGTTGGCTGAAAAAGGTGTGTGGTAGACCATCAAAGAGTGCCCACTGTCAGTTACATTTGTCCTTGCTCACCCAATGTTGATAGCACTTTGCTCTGCTACTTGCTAGAGGTGTGAAGTGGATATGTCTGTTTTAGTTAATTTTGCATGTCCCGTGATTTTATCTGGCTGTAATAATTTTTTTGTCATAGAATTTCAGCTGCTAAATTGTGTGGCCCTTTAATTTTAGCTTGAAAACCCTCATCTGCCCAAAGTACATATCAGAAATTTGGGCATGGACAAGTTGTCAACCATGATTAATTCTTGAAAGATCATGGGCAATATTGTACCAGAATGTCCCACATGCACTCTTTATTGGCAACCTTTCCTGTTGGGAATGTGAACTTAGCAAATGTAATTTCTACTTCTTTTGCTTTTATACTCTTAAATATTCTTGGAACTATTGAAGATGGGCTTAAACCTTTTAAAGCTTTTCACAGTTTGCTAATCTTCTATCTTCCAAAACTTCCTGAAAATCTTCTGCTGAGCTGACTTTAGTTATTTTGAAAACCACAAAGATTCTGCTTCAAATAACGTGACCAATCAGAGTGACTAATTTGACTATGGGGATCGCTTTAAAAGGTGCCATTCAACTAAACATACATGTCTTAGTAACTTTCATTTCTAGATTTTAATTTATTCAACAAAACACACTTACTTCCCCTTTCCTCTCTCTTTCTTCCCAGTGTTCAAATCGCTGGGTAAATGGTAGAACAAAAGACCTTTATCTCTGCAAGGCAATCAATCCTATTTTGTTCTTGTGGATCAATAGACCCTGAACTTGAACAGGTTCAATGGTACTAATTAGTTTGACATGGCTACAGTATAACTTCCAAGAAGAATTAATGTTTTAATTTGCGCGCCTTAGATTGATGCTTTTTCTTCTCCAACTGATAATAAATCTGGAAATTAAATGTAAAAAGCAACCATGAGTTGTCAGATTGTCATAAAGGTACACTGGGTTCACTAATGTTCTTTAGGGAAGCAAGCCTGCCATTCTTACCCAGTCTATCCTAGTCACACACAAATGTGCTTGATTCTTAATTTCCTGCCAAAAAAGCAATTTAATATCATCAAACTGCGACATATGCATTGGTTCAAAAAGAGGACCTACTACCACCTTCTCAGGGTAGCCAGGGATGGCAATAAATGCCAGCCTTGCCAGCAATGCACACATCCAAGAATAAATATGAAAAGAAAACATTAGCATCCTTTGCTTTGTATTTTTACTTTTTATGGAATAATCTTTCTTCATATCAAAACTGCATGTGTACAACACGTTGCTTTCCTGGAAGGTTGAGTGGAGTGGAGCCAACTGTATCTGCATGCCAAGCAGCACTGCCCAGAACCAGCTACAGGGCCTATTGACCAATGTTCTGTTTAGGATGTGCTGCAGCAATTGGGAATGAGCTGCGTAGGGAGCAAACAGGCAACGTTCCTTTTACGGTGCACACATGCATGGCCAAGAACAGAAATTAGAGAGGACATTTCTCTTTATTCTGGGATAAAGGAAGGATAATGGACAGATAAATCTTTATTTACCAGAACTTCCCCCTTGTTTTCTTTTTCAAAGGGTGAAACTAAAACTTACATAACCTCAGATCACACCAAGCACTTTACAGCGAATGAAGGACTTTAGAAATGTAGTTGTAATGCAGAAGACTCAGCAACCAATTTGTGCACAGAAAGCATTCACAAATAGCAGTGTGATAATGGCCAGGACATCAGTTTTTGTAATGTTGCGTGAAGGATAAATATTAGCCAGGACACCAATGATAACCCCTTTACTCTTCATTGAAATAGTGACATCTGAGAAGGAAGACAGGGCATTGATTTGACATCTCATCTGAAGGATGGAACCTCCAACAGTATATCTCTCCCTTGCTGCTTTACAGAAGCATTAACCTTGGCCTGAATTTTACACGGAGTAGCTGGCATGCACCCGACCCAAAGGAGCATAACAATTGGCAAGGAAACATTGGGTGTGACGCCCAACGTCATCATGTACTTGCTGACAATTAATCAGCTACTTAAGGCAATTAAAAGGGCAATTGAAGGCAATTTTATGTTGCCCATGTGATTTAACGGTCCTCGCATGTGCAACACTGGCAGCCATTTTGTTTTTCACACTCCTCATCCCAGCGAGGGATAAAAGGGACAGGAGCATGGGTTGTGTGAGTTGTTTGTAGTTCAGGTGAGAGTTTGCTGTTGCTTTATTGCTAGGATTTCATACCTTTTACTGTTTCTTTTTCTGAAGTATTTATTTGGTTAGCTTTATTTTGAGGACTCCTTTGTTTTGTCAACTCTCTTGGAGCATTTCTGCCCATTGCAGCCGTCAGTACATGTGGCACTGCCATCTGCATTTCAGCAGACGAGGATTGCGTACTCTGCTGGTAGGACCTCCTCTGAGGAGGAAGAGATGAGGTCAGGTGTCCTGAGGCAGTGTCCCAGGGAAAGATCTATGGGAGGAGGGACACAGCCACTCAGGGGATGCAGGGCCAACCTGGAGAACAAGGTGGAAGGGATTATAGAAGATGGCACAATCCTGCTGCCAGATTTTACAGGCAGCGATCCAGCTACCTCAACACGTCTGAGGTTCAAAGTCACAGGAGGCTATGCCTCTCCATGAAATTATTATGCTGCATGTTTGGGACAGGAATCGCCTCTAATGTCACTGGTCACCCAATGCCAGTGCCTCTGAAGTGTCGTGTTATGTACTCTGGGATAACACAGGCTGCAACTGGATGCAGCTTTAACCAAAAGATACTCCAGACCTTGAAGTTAGTTCAATCTGATTTATTGAACCAGCAGCACAGTTAGCACAGTTCTCTATGTGTTCGACTTTCTGCTAACCTAAGTGTGGTTACTCTGTCTGACTGAACCAGACTAGCTCTTAGCCACGTGCTGGAGGTGTGATACTGTAAATACACCCTGACTCACTCTGTAGATATTCATCAGTGGAAAGAGGTGGAGTGTGAGTGCCTCTTGCCTTTTATAGTGAGATACCACCCCTGAGTGTCCTGCCTGCTCATTGGTCATGTCCTGTTCTCTGTGTTCATTAGCTGCCTGTCTGTATATCATTATCTGCATGTCTGCATATCATGATATCTCCCCTTTTTTTTATGTTTTGTTGGCATATGGGAACATACTTACATGTGGTGGCACATATTAACATATTTACAAGCGGTGGCATATGTGAATGTATTTACATGTGAAGACAGCTGTCTAATGTGTGAAAACAGAACATAGCAAACAAAACAAATGTTCATAAGTCCAGTCTCTGGGGCTTGTGTCTGATCCTCGTCGACCGCCGGAGAGGTGGTGGTGGGGATGACGGCGCCTTGACAGGTGGGATGGAAGTCTGACTGGTGGCCTCGTAGTTCGAGGTATCAGGAGGTGGCAAAACAACGGACGGAAACCGAGAAGAAAGCGGTTGCGGGCAGGCAAATTTACGCAGTGCCCATTTGTTTCATCGCACAACAGAACCATCAGCCATATGTACCAACATACGAGCGGGGCGCAGACTTTTGAACAATGACAGCTGGAGCAGACCAGCCACCATCCGGTATCTTGATCCTGACAGTGTCTGCCGGGGATAACACGGACAAATCGGTGGCATGAGCATCATAGCCCTGCTTTTGCTGGCATTGGAGCTGCTGCAGCGTCTGCAGCACCGGGAGGTGATCCAGTTTGGGCAAGTGTATGGCTGGAAGTGTCGTCCGCAGGTCCCTGTTCATCAGGAGTTGAGCTGGCGACATGCCAGTGGACAGTGGGGTCGCCCTGTACGCAAGCAGCGCGAGGTAGATGTCAGAAGCAGAATCCACGGCCTTGCAGATGAGCTGTTTCACAATGTCCACCCCTTTTTCAACCTTCCCATTGGATTGCGGATAGTGTGGGCTGGAAATGACATGTTTGAAATGATATGACTTGGCAAACATAGACCACTCGTGGCAGTTGAAGCACGGGCCATAGTCACTCATGACAGTGAGTGGGATACCATGCCTGGAGAACGTCTCCTTACAGGCCTTGATGACTGTCCGAGATGTGAGGTCTGAGAGCTTCACGACTTCAGGGTAATTGGAGAAATAGTCAATAATCAACACCGTAGACACGACCATTCGCATGAAAGAGGTCGGTGCCAACCTTGGACCACGGAGAGGTCTCGATTTCATGCTGCTGGAGTGTCTCCTTGCTCTGCATTGGCTGGAAGCGTGACAGGTCGCACAGTTGAGGACCATGTTCGAGATATCCTGGCTAATACCGGGCCAGTAGACAGCCTGCCTGGCTCTGTGTCTGCACTTCTCGACGCCCAGGTGTCCCTCATGGATTTGGCGGAGCACCAAGCTCTGGAGACTGAGTGGAATGACAATCCGGTCCAGCTTGAGGAGGATACCATCAATCACCGTCAGGTCGTCCTTTATCATAGAATTTACAGTGCAGAAGGGGGCCATTCAGCCCATCGAGTCTGCACCGGCTCTTGGAAAGAGCACCCTACCCAAGGTCAACACCTCCACCCTATCCCCATAACCCAGTAACCCCACCCAACAAAGGCAATTTTGGACACTAGGGGTAATTTATCATGGCCAATCCACCTTACCTGCACATCTTTGGAATGTGGGAGGAAACCGGAGCACCCGGAGGAAACCCCCACACACATGGGGAGGATGTACAGACTCCGCACAGACAGTGACCCAAGCCGGAATCGAACCTGGGACCCTGGAGCTGTGAAGCAATTGTGCTATCTACAATGCTACCGTGCTGCCCATTGTAAGCACATTGAAGCACTTTACATTGTAAAATTGAGGGCACTGCCCTTTCTGCCAGCCATTGGCGAGGTGGTGCATGACACGCTGCAAGAGGAGGTCTTTGGCTGTCTCCTCCTGGATACGAACCACCTTCTCGTCAGTCGCCGGGAGGGTGCTAGCACACAGTTGCACCTGTGATTCAATCTGCCGGATGATTTCCAGCGGTTCACTAGGCAATGTGATGGAGCGGGACAATGCATCAGCGATGATGAGCTCCTTGCCTGGCGTGTACACTAAGTCAAAGTTGTACCTTCTGAGTTTGAGGAGGATGCGCTGCAACCGAGGCGTCATGTCGTTCAGGTCCTTGTGGATAATGTGGACCAGAGGCCTATGGTCCGTCTCGACAGTGAATGTCGGCAGGCCGTAGACATAGTCGTGAAACTTGAGAATGCCAGTGAGAAGACCCAGGTATTCCTTCTCTATTTGCGCATACCTTGTTTTGGTGGGCATCATGGCCCTCGATGCGTAGGCTACCGGTGCCCAGAATGAAGTGTCATCGTGTTGAAGCAGCACCGCACCGATACCATCCTGGCTCGCATCTGTCGAGATCTTCGTCTCCCTGTCTGGATCGAAAAGTGCCAAGACCGGTGCAGTGGTGAGCTTGACTTTTAGCTCCAACCACTCTGCCTGATGTGCTGCCTTCCACTCAAAGGCAGTGGACTTTTTTACCAGGTTTCGTAGGGCCGTGGTGTGTGAGGACAGGTTTGGGATGAACTTGCCCAGAAAATTGACCATGCCCAGGAAGCGCAACACCGCCTTCTTTTCTTCAGGGACCTTCCTGGCTTCGATGGCCTTGACCTTGTCCGTGTCGGGGCACACGCCCTTCTGAGAGATATGGTCACCTAGGAACTTGAGTGTCGGCATGCCAAAGCAACATTTGGACCTGTTCAGCTTCAGGCCATTGGCATGGACACGGCGGAATACCTGCTGGAGACGGGAAACATGCTCTTCAGGGGTCGTGGACCATATGATGATGTCATCCAGGTACACACGAACCCCTTCAATGCCCTCCATCATCTGCTCCATGATGCGATGGAAGGTCTCCGATGCCGAGACAATGCCAAACGGCATGCGATTATAGCAGTATCTGCCAAACGGTGTGTTGAAGGGGCAGAGCCTTCTGCTGGACTCATCCAGCTGGATTTGCCAAAAGCCATGTGACGCATCTAACTTGGTGAAAAAACGTGCGTGTGCCATCTCACTGGTGAGTTCCTCCCGCTTCGGGATGGGGTAGTGTTCACGCATGATATTCTTATTGAGATCCTTGGGATCAATGCAGATGCGCAGGTCTCCCGAAGGCTTTCTAACACACACCATCGAGCTGACCCAGTCAGTCGGTTCGGTTACCTTGGAAATGATGCCCTGTTGCTGAAGATCCTTGAGCTGTACCTTCAGGCGCTCCCTCAACGGAGCCGGAACTCGGCGTGGTGCGTGGACCACTGGCTTGGCATCAGGTCGTAGCAGAATCTTTTATCGATATGGCAGCGTGCCCATCCTGTCGAACACATCCGGATACTGAGCGAGGATGTCGTCAATGCCGGCCTGACGATCCATATTGGAGGATGTCGTTGTGTAAACCCGCTGCACGAGGTTCAGCTGCTTGAAGGCATGCGTGCCAAGTAGGGATGCCCTGTCTGGCTTGATAATTTCAAAACGTAACCATGCATGGGTATTATAGTCCAGGAGCATGCAGGCTGCTGGAAGGACCTTGAAAGGCTTCTTGATACGTTTGAAATCTGCCTGTGAGAGGAGGTTGGCAGAAGCACCTGTGTCCAGCTTAAACTGGATGGAGCAGTGGTTGACCTGCATCACGCACGGCATTCGTCCGCAGAATCCACAGCGAGGATGGATTGAGTTTGTGATGAGTTGGATGTGGCATATTCACATTTGGTAATGATGCCCACACAGTAGGTGGAGTCCAGGCATTCTTCCTCTGGATCCGTTGTGCTGCCAGGATCAGAATCCTGTAATCGATGTTGCACATTCTGAACGTGCCATCGTCGGAATTGGGAGCGCTGGCCCCTGACTGGTGTTGCAGACCTGCACAAGGTTGCATAGTGTCCAGGCTTCCCGCAGTTTAAACATCGCCTGCCGCTTGCAGGGCAGTGTTTCTTTAAGTGGGCGTTGCCGCAGTTCGAGCACGTCATGACGTCAGCGTCCTGACGCTCCGCGCATCGTCGCACATGCGCAGTGCGGGTGTCGGCTGCTCTGTTATCCCGTTCGCATCGCGCCTGCGTGGGGCCCCGGGCTGCGCGAAATGGCCGCTTTCATCAATGCTGAGGCGCTGCATCCGGGAGATGGCCTGCACACTCTCTGCCTCGTGGGAGGCAAGTTTCTCATTTTCAGCCGATTTGTACTGGGCATAGCGATTTTTGGCGTGCTCATGCACTGTGCATGTTTCAATCGCGACTGGCAGGGTCATATGCTTGATTTTCAGTAGCTGCTCTCTCAGAGGATCAGAGTGAACTCCAAAAACAATTTGGTCTCTGATCATGGAGTCAGCAATATCACCAAAGTTGCAGGACAGCGCTAGCAGGCGGAGGTTAGTTAAGAAGGAGTTGAAAGATTCATCTTTACCTTGTAGACGCTGTTTGACTATGTAGCGCTCGAAGATTTAATTGGTGTCCACTTCACAGTGACTGTCAAACTTGTCCAAGATGGTCTGAAACTTTGTCTTGTCCTGGCCTTCGGTGAAGTGAAAAGAGTTGAAGAGTTCAATGCCTTGATCACTCGCTGTTGAGAGGAGAAGCGCGATCTTCCTTGCATCAGACGCACCCACGAGGTCTGAAGCTTCGATGTACAGCAGAAACTTTTGCTTGAATGTCCGCCAGTTGGCACTGAGATTGCCAGAGGTCCTGAGCTGGTGAGGAGCCTGAATCTTCTCCATGGTGCCGGGATACATTCGCTGATTGTCATGGAACGGACTGAGGTAAACCACCTAGATGAAGCAGTCTCCTTGTAGCATGTCGTGCTATGTACTCTGGGATAACACAGGCTGCAACTGGATGCAGCTTTAACCAAAAGATACTCCAGACCTTGAAGTTAGTTCAATCTGATTTATTGAACTAGTAGCACAGTTAGCACAGTTCTCTATGAGTTTGACTCTCTGCAAACCTAAGTGTGGTTACTCTGTCTGACTGAACCAGACTAGCTCTTAGCCACGTGCTGGAGGTGTGATACTGTACATACACCCTGACTCACTCTGTAGATGTTCATCAGTGGAAAGAGGCGGAGTGTGAGTGCCTCGTGCCTCTTATAGTGAGATACCACCCCTGAGTGTCCTGCCTGCTCATTGGTCATGTCCTGTTCTCTGTGTTCATTAGCTGCCTGTCTGTGCCTATCTGTATATCATTATCTGCATGCCTGCATATCATGACACGAAGGTCACAGTAGCCCTCAATAGTTTTGAATCCAGATTTTTCCAGGGGTCAGTGGGGGCTCTGCATGGAGTGCCTCAATCAGCTATCCACAGTTTCACCAAGTTCATCACTGACACTCTGTTCCAATTTGTCCTCACATTCATTTATTACTGGGTAGCTGAAGTCAGCCAGGCTGAACCTGCCAGAGGCTTCACACCTGTTGCTGTTCCTATGCATCCAGGTCTGGACTTATGTGGCCTTCAGGGTGCCAGCGGGTCAATCTTGGTAAGTAGGAAGGGTTACTACTCCATGAGCATGCAGATAGTATGTGACCACAAGCCTTTGATTCCACAAGTCAGCGCAAGATACACAGGCAGCTCCAAGGGTCCATACATACTGCAGCACTCCCAGGTGCCGAGGCTGTTCACGGTTCCAGCTTGGCTGGATGACTGACTGCTAGATGGCAAAGGAAATTGTGTCTCATACTGCACTCCAGCACCCAAGGGCAGAGGTGGAAGGGAAATACAATTGGAGTCATGCCTTCAAAAGGGCAGTTGTTGAGAGGATGTCTGGGCTGCTGGTTCCACTGTCTGGACTGATCAAGGGGGTGCACTGTAATATCCTCCAGAGCTGGTGTCGCTTATCATTGATACCTGCTGTGCTCTGTACAATCTGGCACTGGTAAACATGGAACCAGTGGACTCAGCATCATCCTGGTCTCCAGCAGCCTGGTGACAGCTGGCACCCTGGGCATCCTGGGTACTTTCTGACTCCACCAGCTTCTCATGTTGGATGAAACTGGATTAAACTCCTGTAAAGTGTAAGGTTTGTTGCTTTTTAAGTTCACATTTGTAAAATAACCAGAGGGAGGAAATGAGAAAAAGATCATAGAAAATGAAATGTTGTAAATGTAAGTATAGGTTTGCATATTTTATCCTACCATTTAAGTGTTGCACCTGAACAATTAATACTCTGGTGCTCATATTGGGCTGCAGCTGAAGGAGTTTAGAAGCTGTAACTATACAGCCCATTGCCGTCAAAAGTGGAAGATTGATTACTCTGGAATTCCAGGTGGTTTCTACTGATAGTTGTATACAATAAGGATTAAAATGTATAGATACACACCTCCCTGAAAATTGCACTGTAGAAAGGTAAAGAAATACTTTTCCACCACCTTGACAGTGCTCTTAAATCATCTGTCAGCAATGTTAGAGAAATGGTTGCTTCAGTAGCTCAAATGACAGAGCTTGCCATCGGCAATGCCGAGAGAGTTGGCTGACATATTTAAGATTTGTTTTTTACGCTCTGGCTTAATTATATCTTTTAAATACATTTTTTTCTCCCCTATTCAGTTATTAGCATCCACAGCTGTGGGATTGCTTCTGGGGCACTGCAGAGAATGTGGCTTTGAGTTGTTGCTGTAACACTTGAGTATTGTTAACTCTACTAGCTGCCAGTCATCTTGTCAGATAACATGCTCGCTCTTGTTTCCTGATAATTGTATCCAAGAGCCAGTATTGTTCTGCTTTTCTATATCTCTTCAGTTAATTGAAATTGATATTTCAAGCATTGGCTTAATAAACCATTAGATCTGCAGGTCTTACAAGTGTGCTGACCTGCAGCCATCCTCATACTTGCATCCCTTGAAGTGACGGAGCATTGTGTGTGTTTTTTAAGAGAAACAAAGCTATCAATTAGTGTTTCTTGACTTGCTGGGCTTTTCAGTTAACCCATTAGCAGTAAAGCAAATCTGCTGTAATAATGGTACCAACCATTCAGTTGAGTGGGTGGACTACAAAGCTGCTTCAGGCAGGCATTAAACATCATTTTAAAAACCCCAATAGTCTGTCACACTGAAAATTGATAGTGTTTTTTCCAGTCACTTTTCAGAATAACTCAGATGAGGACTAAAACATAGGAATGTAGGAATATGCGTTCCTCAGAATTGTAATCCTCGTGAAAAACAATCAAGTGGGCGGCATGGTAGCACAATGGTTAGCACAGTTGCTTCACAACTCCAGGGTCCCAGGTTCGATTCCCGCTTGGGTCACTGTCTGTATGGCGTCTGCACGTCCTCCCCGTGTCTGCGTGGATTTCCTCCAGGTGTACCGGTTTCCTACCACAATCCAAGATGTGCAGATGAGGTGGATTGGCCATGCTAAATTGCTCTTTGTGTCCAAAAAGGTTGGTGGGGTGCTCTTTCTGAGGGATGGTGCAGACTCGATGGGCTGAATGGCCTCCTTCTGCACTGTAAATTCTATGATCTATGTTTCAAGTACAAAGCTGAAAAATGTTGAGGTAATTTGAGCTTTATCACTGATGAAAAAAAATGGGTGATAGAGAATTGACAATCCATTTTACCTCGACACAAATTTATTTTCCATTCATTTAACAGCTTTTAGAACCTCAAGATACCCTAAAAGAGATAGCTGAGGAAATTGTGGAGGCATTGGTGATGATCTTTCAGGAATCATTGGAGGCAGGAAAGGTCCCAGAGGACAGGAAAGTGGCTAATGTAACACCACTGTTTAAGAAGGGAGGGAGGCAGAAGATGGGAAATTATAGGCCGGCTAGCCTGACTTTGGTTATTGGTAAGGTTTTAGAGTCTGTTATTAAAGATGAGATTGCAAAGTACTTGGAAGTGCATGGTAAAATAGGACTGAGTCAGCACGACTTTGTCAAAGGGAGGTTGTGTCTGACAAATCTGTTAGAGTTCTTTGAGGAGGTAACAAGGAAGTTAGACGAAGGACGTGATTTATTTAAATTTCCTGAAGACTTTTGACAAGGTGCCGCATGGGAGACTGTTAAATAAGTTAAAAGCCCATGGTGTTAAGGGTAAGATGCTGGCATGGATAGAGGATTGACTGACTGGCAGAAGGCAGAGAGTGGGGATAAAGGGGTCTTTTTCAGGATGGCAGCCGATGACTAGTGGTGTGCCTCAAGGGTCTGTGCCGGGACCACAACCTTTCACAATACACATTAATGATCTGGAAGAAGGAACTGAAGGCAATGTTGCTAAGTTTGCAGATGATACAACGATCTCTAGAGGGACAGGTAGTATTGAGCAAGCAAGGGGGTTGCAGAGGGATTTGGACAAGCTAGGAGAGTGGCCAATGAAGTGGCAAATGAAATACAATGTGGAAAAGTGTGAGGTTATGCACTTTGGAAGGAGGAATTTAGGCATAGACTATTTTCGAAATGGGGAAATGCTTAGGACATCAGAAGCACAAAGGGACTTGGGAGTCCTTGTTCATGATTCTCTTAAGATTAACGTGCAGGTTCAGTCGGCAGTTAAGAAGGCAAATGCAATGTTAGCATTCATGTTAAGAGGGCTAGAATACAAGACCAGGGATGTCCTTCTGAGGCTGTATAAAGCTCTGGTCAGACCCCATTTGGAATATTGTGAGCAGTTTTGGGCACCGTATCTAAGGAAGGATGTGTTGGCCTTGGAAAGGGTCCAGGGGAAGTTCACAAGAATGACCCCTAGATTGAAGAGCTTGTCATATGAGAAACTGTTGCGGACTCTGGGTCTGTACTCGTTGGAGTTTAGAAGGATGAGGGGGGATCTTATTGAAACTTACAGAATACTACGAGGCCTGGATAGAGTGGACTTGGAGAGGATGTTTCTATTAGATCCAGAGGACACCATCTCAAACTAAAGGGACGATCCTTTAAAATAGAGATGAGGAGGAATTTCTTCAGCCAGAGGGTGGTGAATCTGTGGAACTCTTTGCCGCAGAAGGCTGTGGAGGCCAAATCACTGAGTGTCTTTAAGACAGAGGTAGATAGGTTCTTGATTAATAAGGGGATCAGGGGTCATGGGGAGAAGGCAGGAGAATGGGGATGAGAAAATATCAGACATGATTGAATGGCGGAGCAGACTCGATGGGCCGAGTGGCCTAATTCTGCTCCTATGTCTTATGGTTTTATTACACTTTTCATGACCTCAAGACACATCACAGCTAACAATATACTTCTGAAACACAATTATCATTGTAATGCGAGGATGCTCAACATCCAATTTATGTACAGCAAACTCCCAGCATTGAGATGTTTTTGTTAGTGTTGATTGAGGGTTGAATGTTGGCCAGGATACCAGGAGATTCTTCTTCAAACTGTGCCATTGGACCATTTATGGCCTCCAGGCAGATGTGTCTGTACCAAATATGGTCCGGATCTTCTTGGCAGCGGCAATGATCGAATGAATGCTTCATTCGTAAATTCTCCCAACTCGACATTGGTGCACATTTCGTCTGCGACCTTCTGAGCCCTGCTTCACTTCAGTTAATTTCTCATTGTCAAGTTTTCTTTATTCAAGCTCTTATTCTCCTGATTTGATTCTTTACTGGGCTTGTTCTTATTTTCTGGTTTCTTTATCAAAGAGATCAACTTATTCTTTATTGTCTCATGTAGGTTTCCTTCTTCTTAACTTGATTTTATAATTTTTTAATAGCTTGCTGTCATTGATTTCATCTTATTTTGAAGACTTCTCGACAGCATTAATCCTTTTTGCTGATTCCTCTTTATGTTCAATAGTTCCTGGTTTATTCAGGAAGTCTTTCATTTCTGTGTTTCTTCCGAGGTGAATCCATCATGTTCTGACTGGAGGTATACATTTCACAAATGGAATCTTCATTTCTACTTGTCTTAATTTCAGCAAAACCCTTTTTGCCTTCACTGCTTTAGTTCTTTTGTTGGCTGAGTATTCCTGTTGGTCGGGTCTGTCTCCGCCGAAGTGTCTGCAGTTCTCTCATTTAGTGTCTTTTGTTGACTTCCTTCTGGGGTTTTCAGTGCTCACCGTACAGGATTTCCATTGGCCACATTTTGCGGCCTTTCAGTGCCCCCTTTCTGGGTCTTTCATTACCCTCCAGGGGTTTTCCATTGCCTCTCCTCAGGTCTTGTGTTGCTTATGGACCTTTTTCCTTTAAGAGTTTCCCTCTATTTGGGGTATTCTCCAAATTTCCTGTCCATTGTCCTCTGTTTCTACTTATGGTTGCTACATTAAATGTATTGCTACTTTAAATGCATTACCGTAGCTGCTGTGCTTTCTCGGTGCTTTTGAAGTTTTAGTGGGAATCCTCTGCTCCTCTCTTCCAAACCTCCAAAACCTCTCTCCACTACTGGAACGCCTTTCCAGTGATCTCTGCAGCTTTTTCTATCTTTTGGTTTCATGGAGAGTCCGCTCTCCCTCCTCTTTTTGATGTTCCTGTTTTTGTCGGTTTTTCACTGGAGACCCGGGGTGCAGGGAGAACTCGAAGGTGAGAAACTTGGGCATTTTTCCCTTTATACTTTAAATAATACTCTCTGTGCTCTTGCTTTTTTCAAAAAGACTTTGCAGCAACCCTTTGCCTTTTTGTTTCACTTTAGTTCCACTTTTCTTTAAACTCAAAGTCACAACTCTTGCTTCGGGGGGTTATTTTCTCCTAATTTTTTTCTGTATGTATTCCGAAACTTTTGACTGCACTGGCCAATTCAGATTCTCTCCACGTCAGTCCCTCAGGGTCTGGCAATATTTCATCATCTCACTGGGTCTATTCATCAAAGACAGGCATTCGAGTGAGCATTATTTCTTCTCCAGACTTTGATTAAAATAGGATACTCACACATGTCAGGTCACAGGCAGTGTCATCAATAATCCATATTATGCTCATCGCCAATGTAATGATTGCACGCTAACAGACAAATTTTATTTATTATCAGGAAAGTCTGTACAGAGACCAGCAGACGCTGGCTGCCCGAGAGCAGCCCACCAGCTGCACCAGTGCCTCAAGCCACTCAAGCGTGAAGGGAGCTGAATGAAACAATGCAAACAACTGGATATGTGTGGAAGCTGTCAGTCACAACCTAGTTAAAGCAATTTCACAGAGATATGAATGAATGTCTTGCAAATCAAAGATCTGAGGGGGTTTAAATCCAGTTGACTGGTTTTCTTTTTCCAGAAATTGACAGGTACCTGAGCCAGCAGGTGTATTGCACCGGTTTTAACGCTGTGATTTTTTTCACTGCTTCTGTCTGTACAGCTCTCTAGCTTTCAAGCAAGGGTCTCTCTTATGGGGGTCTTCCAGGCAGGCGTCCCTCATAAGGAGAGCTTCCAGGCAGGGGTACGTCTTATGGGAGGCTTCCAGGCAAGGGTCTCCCTTATGAGGAGTCGATGGTTGGGATCTCTGATGGGGATCTCTTTCATGGGGTCTCTCTAATTGGGGGCTCTCTGGGGGTTTCTCTCATGGGAGCCTTATGTGGGGCTGGGTGGGAGGGCCGGGTCCGCCTTGTGCTGTGGGATGGGTGACCGAGAAAATCTTGCAGGGGGGAGGAATTTTGTTGTGGGGTGGGGAGTAGTGGGTCCAGCCGCTGGACCTCGCTACCGGGCCACCCGCTCAAAATGGCGACCCAATAGCTGGATTTGCTAGGGAATCCCTCGCAACCCCCGCTATGCACAAATGTGCACGGCAAGAGATTGTGAATCGCTTCAAGATTCGTGCTCCCAACGTGAGTGCAAATCAGGTGCAATTCATCTCTGGCGGGAGAACATTATCTCCCAAACGGAGGATTCTGACCAATATCCTCAATCAAAAGCTCCATCCTCAAGACTGCTCTTGACAAATAAGTCACTTTATGAAAATTCGATGATCACAGAAAATTGTATTGTCATATGGTTCTGCGACAGAACATCATTTCTGGAATCATATACCCAGATGACCATCAATTGTTGCAGAATCAAGATGAGTGCATTATAATCGCTTCCAGTTCTAAAGCTTGAATAAAAATATTTGATTGATCCAGATGTGTAAGATCAGCAGGCTCTCCATGAAGGTTTTGTTCTCTGTACTTCATTTTTACAGTTCGTTCTGAAAGTGTATTGGATTCAGCAACCACTGCTTTAGTTCTTTTGTCGGCTGAGTATTCCTGTTAGTATCTTCATAGCTTTCAAATGGATAGCAGTTGTAAGAAGATCCTTGCCTGCTCTTCATCAATGCTCTATGGCACTTTAACAAGCCTGACTTCTTTTCATTCAGACTGAGGAAAGTAATCTCCTTTAGTCTTCAATTGAATTCACCCTTCCAGCAGAGAACTCAAATTTGTTGCTTCCTAAACTCACACCTCATCTATTTGACCCAGCTGCAGTATGTTGTGTTAAGTTGCTGTCAGCAAAAACAGCATTTGCTCGTGGCCATTAAATCCACTGGCAAGAGGTGAGCTCCACAGTTTAAAATAATTATGTTTATTGAGACACTAAAGAATTTTTGCCCTCCAGCCAAAATTGAATTCAAGTTTTGCTGTTGATTGATGTTGGCCACCGTAAAACCTTTGTAGTGGTAATTTAGAAACCAAATCACAGCTTGAACTTCACATCCAACAATCAAAATATACCGATCTCCATTCTCCTTGCAGCTGTTTTTCTGCAGGGGTATTCTAGATCGCTATCTGCTGAACACGTTCACTCTTGTGGTAATTCAGGCTCGGGCTAACAAGCTGATTTTCAATAAAATTCTCAAGTTTGCCTTTGGAAGATGCAGGAGCAACAACAAGTTATATTTATCATAGAATCATAGAATTTACAGTGGAATTTACAGAGGCCATTCGGCCCACCGGGTCAGCACCAGCCCTTGGAAAGAACATCCCACTTAAGCCCACACTACCCTATCCCCATAACCCAGTAACCCCACCCAACCCTTTTGGACACTAAGGGCAATTTAGCATGTCCGATCCACCTAACCTGCACATCTTTGGACTGTGAGAGGAAACCGTAGCGCCCGGAGGAAACCCACGCAGACACGGGGAGAACGTGCAGAGTCCACACAGACTGTGACCCACGCCGGGAATTGAACCAGGGACCCTGGAGCTGTGAAGCAACAGTGCTGACCACTGTGCTACCGTGCCACCCATCTAGCAACTTTAATATTATTACATGTCCCAAGACTCCTCACAGCAGCAATACAAAGCAAGATTTAGGGCAGATTCTCTGGTCTCTCAGCCACGTGTTTCTCGACAGCGGGAGGCGGTGCGTCATTTGCTGGCTGCAGGATTCTCTGCTCCCACAGTTGTTAATGGGAATTCCCATTGAAACCACCCCATGCCACCGGGAAACCTGTGTTCAGGGTGCACTTCTAGCGGAACCAGAGAATCCTGCCGCCAGGGAACGGCAGGGAGAATTCCAGCCTTAATAACTAGCCACACGAGGTGAAGTTAGGGCAAATGGTTAAAAACTTGGTCAAAGAGGTAAGTTTTAAGTTTTGTTTTGTCATAATCCCCACGAGGACCATGAGGAAACAATCACTGATCTCCCTGTGGGACTCATGGAGTATGAGCTCCTTAGGTAGGGGGCAATGCTCATTATGATCAAGGTATAAAAGCAGGCCCAACTAGGGGCCTGACATTACAAATCCTCCCAGCGAGGATTACACAGGGAGTGAGGTGCTGCATTACACAGACTACTGTAAATATGTAAATAAATTCATTCTGAGTTATTATATTGGCGATGAGGATTTATGGAAACTCCAGACTCATCCGTTCATTTGCCTATTTGCCGGAAGTTCGTATTGAGTACGGTAAGTCGTATCGTTTAAGATGCCGCTGTTTGGTAAATTGGATGCCTTTGATGCGGTGACACTCCTTCCAAGCAAATGGTATATTGGGGGAAGACCAACAAAACATTCTCCTTCTGACCGCCTGTGGGGCCCAGACGTTTGGGATCATCAAAAGTTTGATCTACCCAGCTGCACCTGATTCCAGGCCATTCGATGAACTCGTGGCAATGGACTTGGAAATATGTCGCTGTTTCTTCACTGTCGCTGGGGCAACAGATCACTACGACCTCAAGCTGTCCTTGATTATGCAAAGGGACTGTTTTAACATGGCAATACCCTCTCCTGGTGAGTCGGTTATGCACTTTTTAACTCGCTTGCGGCGCTTGGCTGAGCACTGCGAGTTCGGACTACCCTCTCAGAAATGCTTTTTTAAAAAACATTTTATTGAAGGCATTTTAAATATATACATAATCACAAAAATACAAAAGCCAACAGATAAAAATAAGCGCCCTGTCCCGATATTCCCCCCAACAACATCCCCCCATCATATCGCTGCCAGCCCAGCGCCCACCTCCCTTTTCCAACTTATCGCCCCCCAACCAAAAAATAAACAACCATTCCCCCTGCAACCCCACTGCTGACAACTCAATACTCTTAAAGAAGTTGATAACAGCTTCCTCTTCAAGGTGAACCCCCCTCCACCCTTGGAATGGAGAACTTGATCCTTTCCAGATGCAGGAATCGCTCACACATACCTCCACCTTCAGCGGCTCTGAGTCCCGCCAACACAACAAAATCCATCTCCGGGCAAAGGTCAAGACACCAGCCTCTCTCCCCACCTCCGGAGCCTCCGACACTCACAATATCACCATCTCTGGACTCGGAGCTCCCCTTACCCCCAAAATCTTTGATATTACGCCTGGAAATCCCTTCCAAAACCCCCTCAACCTCTTACACGCCCAAAACATGTTAAAATGGTTTGCCAGCCCCCCCCCCGGAACACCGCCCACACCTATCCTTCACCTCTGGGAAGAACCTACTCACCCTGGACAACATATGTGGGCTCTATGCACAACCTTAAATTGGATAAGACTTAGCCTAGCACACGATGAGGACACATTCACCCTCCACAGAGCTTCCCTCCACACTCTGGCCCCCAACTCCTCCTCCCACTTGTGCACAGCCTCCTCCATGGGAGCACACGCCCTCTTCATCAGCTCCTCATATATGTCTGTAAACCTGCCCTGCCCAATTTCATCCTCATTCAGAAGCTTATCCTGCAGCACTGGGGGCAGCAGCATCGGAAACTACGGCACCCCCCCTTCCTAATAAAGACCCTATCTACAGGTTACCTGAAACTGTTCCCCTTTGGTAACTGGTATGTCGCCTCAAGCTCTTCTAGGTCTGCAAACATTGCTCCCACAAACAAATCCCGGAAGTACTCTACTTAGATGATGTTCTTATCACCGATTCCGTGGAGCAGGAGCACACGGCAAATCTACAGGAGGTACTCATGTGGACGCCCAACTGAAACAAAGTAAATGTGTTTTCTGTGCCAAGGCAGTGACCTACCTCAGATACCGCTTGGACAGTGATGGGCTACAACCAGTTGAGGATAAAGTCTGGGCTACCAAGGGGACCCCACCCCACAGAACTACACTGAGCTCTGGTCCTTTTTGAACCTTGTTAATTATTATGGCAAATTTATTGCAAACCTGGTCTCCCTATTGACCCTTTTGCATATGTTGTTGTAAAAAAGACCAGAAATAGTGCTGGGGCGCGTCTCATGATGAGGCATTCGCGGCTGTAAAGAAATGCTATCTTCAAAACAACTCCTGAAACACTATGGGCGGGATTCTCCAAACCCCTGCCGGATCAGAGAACCGCCGAGGGGCGGCGTGAATCCTGCCCTGCCGCTCCGACGCTGGCTGCCGAATTCTCCGGCGCCAGTTTTCGGGCGGGGGCGGGGATCGCGCCGGTTGGGTGCCGTTGGCAGCGGCCCCCCGGCAATTCTACAGGCCGAGCCGCCACCCGTTTTCGGCCAGTCCCACCAGCGTGAAATGGCCATGGTCCATCCCGGCGGGACCTGGCTTGGAGGGCGGTTTGCGGAGTCCTCGGGGGGGGGGGGGTGCGTGGGGGGATCTGGCCTGGGTGGGCCCCACGGTGGCCTGGTCCGCGATCGGGGCCCACCGATCTGCGGGCGGTCCTGTGCCGTGGGGGCACTCTTTCCCTCCGTGCTGGTCTCTGTAAGGCTCCGCCATGGCAGGTGCAGAGAAGAAACCCCCTGCTCATGCGCAGAAAACACGCCAGCGGTTTTGCGCATGCAGCAGAACACGTCGGCAGTCCTGCGCATGTGCCAACACGCACCGGCCCACGGCCGTCCTTTGGTGCCGGTTGGCGCGGCGCCAACCCCTCCAGCACTGGCCTAGCCCCTGGAAATGCGAAGGCTTCCGCAACTTCCGGGCGGCCCGACGCCGGAGTGGTTTGCACCGGTATGGGCGGCCCCACCAATTGCCGGAGAATCCTGCCCCAAGACTCAATTAGACCCCTGATTGTAACTTGTGATGCTTCCCCTTATGGCATTGGGGTAGTGCTGGCACATGAGTGCGATGATGGCACTGAACGCCCCATTACATTTGCCTCAAGGACCTTGGCAGACGCTGAGCTCAGGAATCAACAAATTGAGAAGGAAGGTCTGGCTGTCATCTTTGGAATTAAGAAATTCCATCAATATTTGTATGGACAGCATTTTGTTAGCATAACCAGCCACAAGCCGTTGCTCGGCCTATTCCAGAAGGACAAGAACATCCCACCTATCGTGGCGGTCAGGACCCAGCAGTGGCCACTCCTGCTTGCCGCTTATGAGTACACTTTCCAACACTGTTCAGGTACCATGATTTCCCATGCGGATGTCCTCAACCGTCTGCCGTTGCCTGCGGGTGCCCTGTCCCCAACTGTTGTGGATGAGGTGATTGTGGCATTGAACTTTGCTGACAACTTACCATTGACGGCTGCTCGAGTGCTTGCATGGAGACAGAAGGACCCGGCATTGACAAAGCTTCGCCTTATATTACTCAATGGATTTGGATTTATTGTCATGTGGACCGAGATACAGTAAAAAGTATTGGGCGGGATTTTCCGGCCGCATTCGCCCGCCGACTGGAGAATCCCGCTTGAGGTCAGTGGATTTTTCCATTGCCGCCGTCTCGCCCGTGGCATTCTTGCAGCAGGTGGGGCAGAAGAATCCAGTCCATTGTTCTGCATACAGTCGAGGCAGATCATTCCAAACATGAAAAACATAGGGGGCTGGTTTCTCCAGACGCCGACACCGAAATCGCGTTCAGCGACTGGCCGGAGAATCTGTGTTTCCAACGAAATCGGAGGCGCCGCTGCTTTCGCGATGCCCCTCCAAAGCGACAATGCCTGAGGCCCGCCCCTCCAATGCTCCGCCCCCGACCGGCCGAGTTCCCAACGGCGTGGGTCTCTCATGGTCTCACCCGTCGGGAACTCGACACAGCTCCAGAATCGGCAAATCCAGCCCAGGATATACAATAAATACACAATATAAATACATAGACATTGGACAAAGCATATGGAGTGTAGTGCTACTCAGTAGAGTAGATGCGTGGAGAGATCAGTTCAGTCTATAAGGACGTTATTCAGAAGTCTGGTAACAGTGGGGAAGATGCTGTTTTTGAAACTGATAGTGCATGCTCTCTGACTTTTGTATCTTTTGCCCAATGCCAGAGGTTGGAATAGAGAATAACCTGGGTGGGAGGGGTCATTGATTATGCTGCCTGCTTTCCCAAGGCAGTAGAAAGTGTAGACAGAGTCAATGGATGGGAGGCGGGTTCGTATGATGGACTGGGCTGTGTTTACGACTCTCTGTAGTTTCTTGCGGTCTTGGGCCGAGCAGTTGCCATACCAGCCTGTGATGCAGCCTGATAGGATGCTTTCTATGCTGCATATGTGAAAATTGTAAGAGTTAATGTGGACATGACGAATTTCCTTAGTTTCTTGATGAAGTATAGGTGCTGTTGTGCTTCCTTGGTTGTAGCTTTGACGTGGGTGAACCAAGACACCATGTTGGTGATGTGCACACCTAGGAATTTGAAGCTGTCAACTATCCCCACCTCGGCATCATTGATGCAGACAGGGATGTGTAAGATATTTTGCTTCCTGAAGTCTATGGTCAGCTCCTTAATTTTGCTGACGTTGAGATCATTGTTGGTACAACACTCTACTAGCTTTCTATCTCCCTCCTTATTCTGACTCATCGTTGTTTGACATCCAACCTAATATGGTTGTGTCATCAGCAAACTTGGAGATGGAGTTGGAGCCAAATTCTGCCACACAGTCACGTGTGTATAGGGAGTATAGTAGGGGCCTAAGCACCTAAGCACGCAGCCTTGCGGGGCCCAGTATTGAGGACTATTATGAATGAGGTGCTGTTGTTTATTCTTACTGATTGTGGTCTACGGGGCAGAAAGTCGAGGATCCAATTGCAGAGTGAGGAGCCAAGTGTTAGGTTTTGGAGTTCTGATATGAGCTTGGCTGGGATTATGGTGTTGAAGGTGCAGCTGCAGTCAATAAATGGGAGTCTGATATCAGAGTCCTTGTTGTCGTGATGCTCCAGGGATTGATTGTAGGGCCAGGGAGATGGCGTCTGCTGTGGACCGGTTGCTAATTGCAATGGATCAAGGCATTCTGGGAGTATGGAGTTGATATGTTTCTTGACCAACCTATCGAGGCACTACATAATGATAGACGGCAGGACCACTGGCGGTAGTCATTGAGGCATGTTGGCTGGTTCTTCTTTGGCACCGGTATGATGGTGGTCTTCTTGAAGCAGGTCAGGACCTCGGAATGGAGGAGGGAGAGGTTGAAGATGTCTGCGAACACACACGCCAGTTGGTCTGTGCAAGATTTGAGTGCATGACTAGGGACTCCGTCAAGATCCGTTGCTTTCCGAGGGATCACTTACAAGAAGGCCAATCTGACTTCAGAGGCTGTGACGGTGGGTATGAGTGTGTCTGAGGCTGCTGGGGCAGTTGATAATGGTCTGTTCAGAGGCTGGTTTAGCACAGTGGGCTAAACAGCTGGCTTGTAATGCAGAACAAGGCAGCAGCGCGGGTTCAATTCCCGTACCAGCCTCCGTGAACAGGCGCCGGAATGTGGCGTCTCGGGGCTTTTCACAGTAACTTCATTGAAGCTTACTTGTGACAAAAAGTGATTATTATTATTATTATTGGTTTCCTGCTCGAAACGAGCATAGAATTCATTGAGTTCATAGGGGTGCGCTTTTGCATGAGATTCTACTCAGCTTTGCTTTTAGCCCGTTATGTTGTTTAAGCCTTGCCACAACCGATGAGAGTCCGTGCCGTTAGTCTGTGACTCTTTGGCATGCAATCTACTACATATTTGCTGATGAAGTCTGTGGCGGTGCTGGCATAGACGGTGGTGGCGGTAAAAAGGAAACCTTTCCAGCATCACTGTGACTCTTCGCTCAGAACTTCTCCAAACTGAGTTTGGAGGATGGCATATTATTGTGGAATGCGTGAATAGTTGTCACCCCTCAAGGGCAGGAAACCTTGTTACAGGATTTGCATGCAAGCCATCCGGGTATTTCAAAAATGAAAATGCTGGCCCGGAGCTATATTTGGTGGCCGGATATCGGTGGGGACATCGAGAGAATTATAAAAAAACTGCCCGGCGTGCTGGAAATTTCGGAATCTTCCACCATCAACACCTCTCCACCCATTGGAATGGCCGGATCGTCCATGGATTCTCCTCCACACGAATTTTGCTGGACCATTCATGGGTTCCACGTTCCTAATAATTGTGGACACACACTCCAAGTAGCTGGAAGTTTACAGGATGTCTTCCAGGGCGTCCAGGGGCACAATCGAGAAGCTCCGGGGATTGTTTTGCACCCATAGACCTCCGGAGGTTCGGTATGATGAACATTGGCCCTCCTTTCACCAGCGAGGAATTTGCTATTTTTATGCGGCGTAATGGCATTCGGCACATCTGCACTGTGCCATATCGTCCTTCATCTAATGGACTGGCAAAGCTGGTGGTCCAAACTTTTAAACAGGGATTGAAAAAGCAGCTGAATGGGTCTATGGGCACTCGGTTGGCACACTTATTCAATTACCATACAATGCCCACATGTGACCACCAGCATTGCTCCAGCAGAATGTTGATCGAACGATGACTCAGGACTTAGTTGAGACTTATCCTTCTAAACCTTGGGGACAAGGTTGAGCGGCAACATGGGGCGAAATTCTCTGACCCCCCGCCAGGTCGGAGAATCGCCGGGGGCTGGCGTGAAACCCGCCCCCGCCGGTTGCCGAAGTCTCCGGCTCCGGATATTCGGCGGGGGCGGGAATAGTGCCATGCCGGTTGGCGGGCCCCTCCGCGTGATTCTCTGACCCGGATGGGCCGAAGTCCCGCCGCTAAAATGCCTGTCCCGCCCAGGCGGGACAAGGCCGCGCGGGCGGGCTCCGGGGTCCTGGGGGGGGCGCGGGGTGATCTGGCCCCGGGGGGTGCCCCCACGGTGGCTTGGCCTGCGATCGGGGCCCACCGATCTGCGGGCGGGCCTGTGCCGTGAGGGCACTCTTTCCCTTCCGCCTCCGCCACGGTCTCCACCATGGCGGAGGCAGAAGAGACTCCCTCCACTGCGCATGCGCGGGAATGCCGTCAGCGGCCGCTAACGCTCCCGCACATGCGCCACCTGGAGATGTCATTTCCGCGCCAGCTGGCGGGGCAACAAAGGCCTTATCCGGCAGCTGGCAGGGCGGAAATCAGTCTGGCGCGGGCCTAGCCCCTCAAGGTTGGGGCTCGGCCCCCAAAGATGCGGAGCATTATGCACCTTTGGGGCGGAGCGATGCCCGTCTGATTTGCGCCGTTTTGGGCACCAGTCGGCGGACATCGCGCCGTGTCCGGAGAATTTCGCCCATGATTTGCAGAAGAGTCACTGTGATGCAATGACGTCAGAATGAACATTCTGTGCCAGGGACACCATTTATGCATAGAACTTTGGCGATGGCATGTTGTGGCTCCCGGGAATGGTACTGGTGACGTATTGGGTCTGAGTCTAGGAAAAGATCCTCAAACAGAATGTGGCTGATTTGACCAGGCATACGATTGCCTGTTGGAACATTCTACCAGTGGTTGTATCGCGATCGCAGTATTTTTAAAAATTTGTTCATGGGATGTGGGCGTCGCAGGCTGTGCCAGCATTTATTGCCCATCAATAATTGCCCTTGAGGGGGCAGTTAAGAATCAACCACATTGCTGTGGGTCTGGAGTCACATGTAGGCTATATCAGGTAAGGATGGCAGATTTCCTTCCCTAAAGGACATTAGTGACCAGATGGGGGGTTTTATGACAATCGACAATGGTTTCATGTTCATCATTCGGCTTTTAATTCCAGATTTGTATTGAATTATTGATGACCATGAAGCCATTGTTGATTGTCATAAAATCTCAACTGGTTCACTAATTTCATAGAAATATTCACAGAATTTACAGTGCAGAAGGAGGCCCTTCAATCCAGTGAGTCTGCACCGGCCCTTGGAAAGAGCGCCCTACCGAATCCCACTCTTCCACCCTATCCCTGTAACCCCACCTAACCATTTTTGGACACTAAAGGCAATTTATCATGGCCAATCCACCTAACCTGCACATCTTTGGACTGTGGGAGTGTTGCCTTTTTTTACCTACTGTAAATATGGCAATCAGTGAGGCTGCCCTCCTTTCTTTTGGTATCTATATTCTAATGCTCAGAGTCGCCAGGTATCAAATGATACCACCACAAGGTTCAACCGGCTATCGATCAAAGAGCCAAACACCAGTTAGTTAGTTCAAGGTCAAGGGTACTTTATTTACACACAATTAATCATGCAACATAAACACTACTAGTTAAACTACACCTATCGACTATGACAACCTGTACTTAACTTCAGGCACCCGGCTTAGGTCAGAGGAACAGTGGCCGTTGTTCGATTCTGGATCTATCGAGTCTGTAGAAGTAACTGCTGCTCAGCATGGCTCATCCGTCTGGTAGCGGGCATTGAACTTGAACTTGCTTCTGGTGGTGCTGCAATTGGAGGTAGACGTTGCCGGGGTGCCAGGTCCAAGAGAGGCCGAACACATGGTGGACTCTCTTCTTATGCTTGGGGGTTTTCGCGCTCTTTAGGGCGGTCCTTCAGTTTGGACCCCACTAATTGGGTAACTCCTGATCATTGCATTCGATTCGAACCAATAAAGGGGCCTTGATGGCTGGGCCTGTCCCAAGCGGTCATTGTCCCTGCTGTTTACGCTCACCGAGTACAGGGAGTGGTGCCGAAATGTCTGGGACTGTCCCGGTCGCTCAAGTACCAGTCCTTTGTCTGGCGGAAATGGGCCATCAAATGCTAATTGGTCCATCAAATGCTAATCAGTTGGGATTTCGATACCGTCTGGATTCCTCACGCGCAAATATAAATTGCAGGCTCTGAGCCTGCCTGGATCTCACATTGTCCATTTTCCCCGCTATGCTTTGAAACCTTCTCTGTTCCTGGTTGTAAGTGGCCATCCCAGATGGCTACACTCCGTCCTCTTGATCCTTAACGTGAAGCATGAAGGATCACACTACTGGATCTTCTCCTGTTCTCTGACATGCCGAGTACCCTCAATCAAGGACAGGTTCTACCCTACTCTGTCCTATGGATCAAAATTTTTACCTAAGTTTCCCCAATACAACACATATCTCTAAAAAATCCTAAGGGGGTATTTAACATTCAAACATACATTTCAGTCTCTTCACACAAAAAGGGGAACCTCTAACTGTCTCTAACTAGACTATACTCATGCTGCTATCTAATAACCAAAGAACTTATCTTACAATACAAACAATATAACCAATAGCAGCAACACATTCCTATTTATCACTAATGTCCATGCACAACGAAAGTAACTTTATTAAAAAAATAACAACTGCGGAATTTATTAGGGAGGAAGGGTTTAGAAAGAGTGTGGGGTTTGCTGGAGACCGAGGAAAGGGGCTCTAAGTGTGTATACTGGAGGGCGGGAGGCTCTTCTTCTCCATTTCCGCAGTCTGATTGTCTGGATGACACTGCACAATATGGCTATAACCAGTAGGGCTCCCACTGTGTATGACAGGGAGTACCATTTAATCAGATTCTCACACCATGTGGGGGTATCAGTGGCTGTGTCTATGTGTGGTTTTGTGTCCGGGCTGGTGGTGTCATGTTGGGTGGTAATGTTTAGGGCCAGTGTGGTGAGGGGTATAGGGGTAGGTAATGCGCGCAACTGTATTGATACAACGATGATCATGATGCAGATCATCAGGTTCGGCTTCATCTCGTCTGTATTTTTCTCCGTTTTCAGGTATCTCCGTATCTTCCTGGGGGTACAAGCATAATATCTGTTAATATCTTGTTGCTTAATATCTCATCTGTCTGTTTCTCCTTAATCATCAATTTCCCATTTAGAATCGTCACCATATGTGACTCCCTCATTTTTTTTTAAACCAACCATTTGGGAGACAAGACATCTGAAAAAAAATTCTGTCACAGTGCGAGCACTCTCGCAGCCTGTGTTTGATGGGCTGAGTGGGCGGACAATTTCTCCATCCAGTGCAAACTTGTTTCAACCAAGTGATTTGAACATGTAAATAGCAGGTGGGGGGGATAGCAACCGAAGGGTCACCGGAAAGGGGGCAAACATTGTGGCAAAAGTGCATTCCTTCAACAACAGTTGTAAAAAGAACAGCAAAAGAGTTTCGAAAATAATTGTCCGAATGGGGTGCGTATGATCCGCAGCAGGGCAAGAATGGGTGGAATCCCCGGGTAGGGCGGTGATCAGTGCCGTTGCTCCCCTACCCGAGCTTGGCTGACCAAATGTATAGGGGGTCCTCAGACAGGGTGGGGATAAGTGCCGTTACTCCACTGCCTGAGCGACCTTCCAAGAGCAGTAAGAATTTGAGGATATATGGGCTTCAGCAAACTTGTTTCTTTAACTGCCATGTGGCGTCAGAAGGGTAGTCATTACTGTATCAAGAAATTTTTTGTGAGGCCGACACACAAAATCGTACAAGAGAGAGAACATACAACATTAAAAAAACAAACTAAAGAAGAAAGCGGGCAGGTTACATCAGGGAATAGGACAATGTAAATCTCAATCGGTTCCTTTCATCATCTGGACACATCAAGGTTCCATTCCAAAAAAGGTCTCAAAGGGGATGGCATGGTGGGAGTCAGACTCGGAGTCATCACCATCTCCCGGATGCCAAACTCGTGCCTGGAGTTTGAGTGCCAATGCGGCGTGTGCCGATGTGGGGGTCCATCTTAGTGTTCCATGTCAGATGACAGGAATTGTCGCGGTGCCAATGTTTTGAATTCTGTAGGGCGGTAGGGGCAAGGGGGGGGGTCGCTATCATCGGGTGGTGGGTCGGGTTTCGGTAACGGCAAATAAATTGTCTTTAAGGGGCTGAACATATCGTGGTTGGTGTCACTGGGGCCGTAGTGACTGGGGCCTGGTCTGTGTGTCCGTTGTTCGGGTCTCTCAAGGGCATCATGTGTGCTGTCGCTGTCGCTATCGCTGTCGCTAGCAGCCGAATCAAGTGTTAGGGTGAAATTTGACTCTGGGGGCGGGGTCAAGGTCGTGTTTGTGGACGTACTGTCGCTGCTGGTGGAGGGCTGGATTGGGTCGTCAGTGGGCGGGTCTCCGTTGTCTGCCATTGTCAATGAGAGGTGGTGCGAGTGGCTGCACTGCGTTCCATAAACCTTAAGCTGGTTTACATGGAACCATCCTGATTTTCCATTCGGATATGTGATTTTATAAACTGAGGGGCTTACTTTATCGGAAATTGAGTAGGATCCTGCAAATTTAGGGAAGAGGAATGAACTGGGGTTTTATAAGGAGATCATCACTTGCTGTCTGACTGTATACTCTGTCGGGTGTACTGTCTTATCAAAGCAGGCCTTACTCTGCTTTCGTTTAGCGCCTAGTCGAACAGCTGCAGCGAGCTGTGCTGCTTTAATATTCTCCAACATGTTTTGGACTGCTTTCTCGTGGGTCAGGGCGGTGACTGCGGGGCTGGCCAAATCAAGTCCAAATAAATACTCGGTACCCTTCATGGGTCGTCCGGTCATGAGGGTATGGGGGATGTAACCTGTCAAAATCAACACCGTGTTTCTAATAAACATCAGTGCGAATGGGAGCACTGTGTCCCATGTCGTATTCTGCTGCTGTACCATTTTCCTAAGTGCGGCCTTTAGTGTCCGATTCATGCGTTCCACAATGCCGCTGGACTGCAGGTGATAGGCAATGTGGACCTTCTGTTTTATGCCAAAAATCGTCATGACATTTTTCATGACCCTGCCTGTGAAGTGCGAACCTTGGTCCGATTCAATACTATGGGGGAGTCCCCATCTGGTGAAAATTTGCTCAGTTAGAATCTTTGCCGTGGCTTTGGCCGTATTTGTTCGTGAAGGGAAAGCTTCTACCCATTTGGTGAAGGTGTCGATGACACCCAACACATATTTGTATCCATTTCTGCAGGGGGGGTGGGGACAAATATAGTCTAACTGCAAGTTTGTCCACGGACCATTTACAGGGCGGGTGTGTTGTAGCTGGGCTTTTTTTGCATATCTGTCCGGGTTGTTCAGTGCACAAATCAAACAATTCTCAATGTAATGTGATACGTCGGTTTTTAAATCGGGCCAACAGCAGCGAGGTCTGAGGTGGGCATGGGTGGATTCTATCCCTTGGTGTCCATGTCCGTCATGGAATTTGCAAATGATCTTGTTCCTGTCCTGGGTGGGGACTACATAAATACCATTTTCAAAACGATTCCCTCATGGATCGTTAAAGAATTTTAAAACTTTTCGTAGGGAGCTGGGAAGTTTCCTTTTAAAATGTCTTTTAGTGTCTCGTCTTCTTTCTGTGCCTGGGCTAAGTCTTGAATGTTGGTCTGTGAGACCTGAACCGCGTGTACTGGGGGCAGCCTCGGGGGGTTGCCAAAAGTGGCCATGTCGTGAGCCTGCTTTCGCTAGGGCATCTGCTTTCACGTTACCAGGTGGGGAGGAATGATGGTGACTTCTAACTTTAACTATTCCGTATTTTCTACCTTTAGCTGTCTGGAGGATGTGTTTGAGTAATGGCGCTGAGGGTAGATGTTTTCCATCGGCGGAAATAAATCCTCTAGATTCCCACAGGGATAGGAATTCTGTCAGGCTGTTGCAGACGTACAAACTGTCTGAATATATGTCTGCTGGGGTCGGGAATGAATCTGGGTGCTGGACAATGTAAGCAATGGCTGCTAACTCAGCTGCCTGCGAACCTAACTGTCCAGGCAACTTTAATGCAATCTCTTCTAAAGCGCGTCCCTGCGAGTCCTCTACATAGATTCCACATCCTGTGATTCTTATTCCATCAAAAACTGTGGAGGAGCCATCTACATAAATTCTCAAAGCTTTGTCTATGGGCTGGGTCGTCTGTGGTCAGATGCCTGTCCTTTTCGGTACCGACTTGGGAACAAAGGAGCCTGTGCTTTGCTTGGGTGCTATGATCTGCATTGTGTAAATTGTCGGCCAGAAACGTGTGCTTTTTTGTCCATTTTACGGTAATGTCGCGTCCTTGTAGGATTAGGGTTCATCGCGCTGCTCGAATTTGGCTTACTGTGTCGTCGTTTAGTCTGCCGTCCAATAAAAGCTGTGTCGGGGTGTGCTCGGTTAGAATGGTTTCTGGGTTGAGTCCGGTTATGTACGAGAAGTACTGTACCACCCAGAAAACTGCTAACAGGTGCCTTTCGCTGGCTGAAAATCCCTGCTCGACTGGATCTAAATCTCGTGAGGCATAGGCTACGGGTCCTAAAAGATTGTGCCTTTCTGCAGGAGTACGGCCGAAAGGGTTCGGTCGGTGGTCGCTACCTCTATCGCATATTGGGAGTGTGGATCTGGGGCTTGCAAAGTGGGGGCTGTGCTCAGGGCGCGTTTCAATGCATCCATGGCATCCGTGTGCTGTGGGAGCCATTTCCATGGGGCCTGTTTCTTAAGGAGCTCGGAAAGTGGGGCTGCTTTTGTGGCGAAACTGTCTATGTGGTTCCTGCAGTAACCGACCAGTCCTAAAAATAACAGGAGTGCTATAACATTTTGGGGCAAGGGCAATTTTACAATCAAATCTATCATTTTTGTTCTATTTTACGCTTACCATGCGTGATGACCGTACCTAAATGAGTGACCTTTTCCTGGAGAATTTGGGCTTTCTTTGGGTTAATTTTGCATCCAATTTCTTTGAGGAGTCCTAATAATTCCGAAAGAAGCGAAATGTGCACTTCCTTGGTGTCAGTCTGTAGGAGCAAGTCGTCCACAAACTGAACAAGGCATTCAGGGCGGGAAAATTTTGATAAGCCGGTCGCCAATTGTCTGTGAAAAATGGAGGGGAAGTTGTGGAAGCCTTGTGGAAGGCACGTCCACGTGTACTGCTGTCGCTGGAAAGTGAACGCAAATTTGTACTGGCACGCTTTGTCCAGTGGAATGGACCAAAAGCAATTGCTGATGTCCAAAACCGTGAAAAAGTTTGACTGGAGTCCCTGTTTTAACATGGTCTCGGGATTCGTGGCAACGGTGGGGGCTGCTAATGGAGCCACTTTGTTTAATTCCCGATAGTTAGTCGCCATGAACCATCTGGGTTCCTTACGGGCCAAATCGGGGCATTGTTCATTGATGCTATGGGTCGAATCACTCCTTGGTTCAATAAACTCTGGATTACTTTGACTATCTCTCCCTTGGCTTGCTGGGGAAAACCGTATTCTTTCTGGGGCTTAGGATCGGGACCTGTAATGTTAACCATTCCTGGGATTTTGCCGCAGTCGTGCTTGTGCTGAGCAAACAATGCTTTATGTCTTTTCAAGACTTCTCTAACCGTTTTGTCTGTGGTAATGGTTTGTGGATCAAACCAATACTCTCTCACTGAGCTAATTCTGTGTGCGTAGTCTACTACTGTGAGCGTGGCAGGGGCGCGTGCTGTTCTGGCCATTTTCCACACACATTTATTTACGGGGTTGAACGAAAGGTTGTGTGCACTCATAAAATCTATTCCCAAGATGCGTTCTGCTGCCTGGAGTAAATCTACCAAAATGACCGAGTGTTTCGTTTTAATGTTACCGATCTGTACATCCACAGGGGCTGTGATGTATCCCTGCTGGAGGTGATCTGTAAAGCCACTAAGGGTAATGGTGTCTGTAGTGGGCCATATATCTCGCTTGTACATCGTGGAGGAGTTTAACGTAGTTCGGGACCCTCCTGTGTCCCAAAGGAACTCTACTGGGTGTCCCCGGACTGTGCCTGCAACTACTGGTCTTTCGGACTTATCCCAAAGGGTATCGCAGACCCAAGTTGGGGAGCCCGAACACCATCAATCTGTGCAGTTTATGGCCAAATTATCTGCTCGGGCGCTAACGCTGTGGATAGGTCTGGCATTGTTTGTGGGCTGATTCCACTGCTGCTTCAGGGGGGGCTTGACATTCTCATGCATAATGTCCTTTCTGTCCGCAATTGTAACATTCCTGTGCTTTAGGGGGCTGTGTGTTACTTCTGACTTAATTTACCCATGCGGGGTCTTGGTGTGCCCTTACTGGATTCATGTTGGCGTCTACTCTTTCTTGGTCTGTCTTTCTCTGTAGGGACTGTTCCCAAGCTCTCGATAATCATTTCAGTACCCACACTTAATTGTGTGCCGGGTCTGAGGGGTCGTAGTCCTGCCTCCGTGGCATGGGAGACTAGAATACGGACAGCATGTCCAGCATGTCCCCCACTCAACCATTACCACCGAGCCAGGGGATCACCCTGGTTCAATGAAACGTGCAGGAGAGCATGCCAGGAGCAGCACCAGACATAACTAAAAATGAACCGTCAATCTGGTGAAGCTACAACACAGGACTTCTTGTGTGCCAAACAGCATAAGTAGAAAGTAATAGGCAAAGATAAGCAATTCCACAATCAATGGAATTTGTTGCCACAGAAGGCTGTGGAGGCCAAGTCTCTGAGGGTCTTTAAGACGGAGATAGATAGGTTCTTGATTAATAAGGGGATCAGAGGTTATGGAGAGAAGGCAGGAGAATGGGAATGAGAAACATATCCGCCATGATTGAATGGCGGAGCAGATTCGATGGGCAGAATAGCCTAATTCTGCTCCTATGTCTTATGGTCTTATGGCCTCATGATAAGGCAGAGGTTGGTGCAGACTTGATGGGATGAATAGCCTACTTCCGCAGGGAATTGTATGGATAACAGCCTCACGGATGCTCATTTTGTGTTCCGCCAGAGTCACTCAACTCCTGACCTCATTATAGCCTTTGTTCAAACATGGCCAAATGAGCTGAAGTCGGAGGTGAGGTGAGTGTCTGCCCTTGACATCAAGGCAGCATTTGACCAAGTATGGCATCAAAGAGCCCTAGCAAAACTGAAGTCAATGGGAATCAAGGTAAACCCTCCGCCGGTCGGTGTCATACATGTCACAAAGGAAGTTGATTGTGATTTTTAAAAATTTTCAGGGTCTGGGCATCGCTGGTTAGGCCAGCATTTATTGGCCATCCCTAGTTGCCCTTCAGGTCTGGTGAGCTGCCTTCTTGAACCGCTGCAGTTCCTGATGTGTAGGACACACACAGTGCAATTAGGGAGGGAGTTCTAGGATTTCGCCTCTGCGACAGTGAAGGAACGACGATATATTTACAAGTCAGGGTGGTGAGTGAAGTGGTGGGGTTCCCAGGTCTCTGCTGCTCTTGTCCTTCTAGATGGTTGGGTCGTGGGTTTGAAAGGTGTTGTCTGAGGAATCTTGGCAAGTTACTGCAGTGCATCTTGTAGATGGTACAAATGGCTGGCACTGTTCATCGGTGGTGGAGGTTTGAAAGTTTGTGGAAGGGGGGGATGCTTTGTCAATCATCTCATCTCCAGGACATCACTGCAGGAGCTCCTCAGGGTAGTGTCCTAGGCCCAACCATCTTCAGCTGCTTCATCAATTACCATCTTTCCATCATAAGATCAGAAGTGGGGATGTTCACAGATGACTGCACAATGTTCAGCACCACACTGAAGCAGTTCATGTCCCAATTCAGCAAGACCTGGACATTATCCTGGCACTTGTGTGGCAATTAACATTCATGCCACACAAGTGCCAGGCAAGAACCATCTCCAGTAAGAGAGGATCTAACGACCGCCCCATGACATTCAAGGCATTTTCATCACTGAATTACCCAGTATCAACATCCTGGGGCTTACTATTGGCCAGAAATTTAACTGGACTAGCCATATAAGTACTGTGATTACCAGAGCAGGTCAAAGGTTAGGAATCCTGTGGTGTGTAACTCACTTCCTGATCCCCACAAAGCCTGTCCACGATCTACAATGCACAATACAGGAATGGAGTGGAATACGCTCCACTTGCAGCCCCAAGTGGATGGGTGCAGCCCCAACGACACTCAAGAAGCTTGACACCATCCAGGACAAAGCAGCCCGCTTGATTGCTAACCTTCCACAAACATTCAATCCCTCCAATTCTGCCAAGTGGCACCGTGCGTACCATTTACAAGATATGCTGTACAAACTCCCCTTAGGCAATACCTTCCAAACCCAGGACCACTACAATCTGGAAGGACAAGAGCAGCTGATGCCTAGGAACACCACCACCTCCAAGTGACTCACCATTATGACTTGGAAATATTTTGTGGTTAATTCAGCCTCTGAAGACTCAGATAACTAGGGATGGGCAATAAATGCTGGCCGAGCCAGCAATGCTCACATCATTTAAAATATTTTTTTAAAAAGGGTCCACCTGGCATTGTGATGCATTTGGCTACTGTAATTGTTCAAGGGGCAGCCAACATTATAGTAGGATATGGTGGACAGGAGTGCACCTTCAGCTAATAATGAGAGAGAAGTACATTCTGCAGATAAATCTCTCACCCTAGCATTGAGCCGAGACCAAGTCAGTCCACTTTAAGCCTGCACTCCCTCAAAGAACAATGTAATAATAATTTTTTAATAATAATCTTTATTGTCACAAGTAGGCTTACATTAACACTGCAATGAAGTTACTGTGAAAAGCCCCTAGTCGCCACATTCGGGGACACTGAGGGAGAATTCACAATGTCCAATTCACCGAACAGCACGTCTTCGGGACTTGTGGGAGGAAGTCGGAGCACCCGGAGGAAACCCACGTAGACCCGGGGAGAATGTGCAGACTCCACACAGACAGTGACCCAAGCCGGGAATCGAACCAATGTATTCTGCTTTTTGATTAGTGTCCTTTCTTCCCTTGTGTTATCTCAAGCAGGAGCAAATCAAAGCAATTGCCTCTATTATAGAATCTCAACACTAGGGCAGCAACCTCTTTAGGCATCCCAACCTAATAAATATTTAAGAAGGATCAAGCCTTTGGTCATGTAAAGCCAAATTCTCTAAGAATATATAAGAGTAAGAGACACACGAGAAGTGGGAGAGGCCACATTCTGAGCGAGACACAATCTGATTATATTTGGGAATTTGGATCAAAGTGGGAATTTGTGCACCGGAGGGCTCTTTTGCTTTTGCCTTCTAACTTTTTCACTCTTCAGAAAGTAATCTTGCCTTGCTGCAGGACTAGGTATCTGTTTGGTGCATGTCTGCTGAGTATCTAATCAGTGCTTAATGTTTATTCCATTCATAAGGTTTAAAATAGTACAGGACCTGTTATTTTGTAAGTTGAAAATATATAGAAAGCACTATAGATAAGTAATTAAATTATTTCAGTAATTACTTATAACACAATAAGGTTAGTAGGACTGATGATGTACCAAGGCCGCCGCAGGTGGGAGTTCTTGGATAACATTGTGATCCAGAGCAAACACATCTGCAGTAAGTGTTTGCAACATGAGGAACTTCGGCTTAGAGACATTGAGCTTACGGCTGAACTGTGGGCACTGCGACACATCAGGGAAAGAGAGAATTGCCTGGACGCTTCATTTCAGGAGGCAGTCACATATTTTAGGACACGGTCTTCTGGTTTGGAAAATGGTCAGGGAGAGGGAAGTTTGAATGCAACTGAAGCAGGTAAGGGAACCCTGAGGGAAGGATTGCAGGACTCTTTTCCATTGTCCAACAGTTTTAAGTTTCTCTCAGCTTGTTTGGATGAGAGTGGTGTCTGCAGGGTGGATATATTGACTGACCATGGCACTCTGGTCCAGGAAGCCATTCAAATGGCGAGAGCACATAAGAATGTAATGGTAGTAGGGGACAGCGAAGTGAGGGGGATTGACACTATTCTCTGTAGGTGGAGTATAGGGTAGGTAAATATGAATTTCTACACTTTGAGTAGGAGGAATAAAGGAGCTGAATATTATTTAATAATAATCTTTATTATTGTCACAAAGTTACTGTGAAAATCCCCTCGCCGCCACACTCCGGCCCCTGTTCGGGTACACAGAGGGAGAATTCAGAATGTCCAATTCACCTAACAGCATGTCTTTCGGGACTTGTGGGAGGAAACCAGAGCACCCTGAGGAAACCCACGCAGACACGGAGAGAACATGCAGACTCCGCACAAACAGCGGCCCAAGCCAGGAATCGAACCTGGGACCCTGTCGCTGTGAAGCAACAGTGCTACATTGCCACCCAAATGGAGAAAGACCTCAGAAAGTTGCAGCACAGAGGGATTTGGGATTCCGGGGCGGGATTCTCCACTCTCGCGCCCAAGTGGCCGCCCCGTCGTGAACGCCGTCGAGGTCCCGACCGATTCAGGCCCTGACAATGGGCCAGGATCGGGGCCGCGTCATCTACTGGCGCCAGGCCTTGTCGCCCGCGTAAAGGCGGCGCCGCATAGATGACGCGGCCGGCGCCGCATAACAGGCGTCATCCGCGCATGCGTGGTTGCCGTCCTCTCTAAGTCCGCCCTGCAGGAAGATGGCAGACGGATCTTGCGGGGCCGAGGAAGGAAGGAGGTCCTCCTTCAGAGAGGACGGCCCGACGATCGGTGGGCACCGATCGCGGGCCACCCCACATTTAAGGTACCCCCCGGTGCAGGATCCCCCTGTAAGGGAATCAAGGTGGAAAAGTGCAGTTGAAGTTTATCATATCAGACCAGTCATGAATGTCAAAGCAGGCTTGATGGGCCAAATGGTCGACTTCTCCTCCTATGTCATATGGTCTTTTAGAGATTTCTTTAGACCCTAGAAATGTAAATCACTTCATTTATCCTATTTGAGGCATAAACCAACACCTAAAATTAGCTTATGGATTTAATAGATTTAATCAGTGGCAATTCTCCTGAGATGGTATCCGATTTCCATGTGGAAACCTCGAATCGCGCAGCACAGATGGAAGCTATTTGGCCCATCATTGTCACTGCACAGCCCTCAGGAAGAACTAATCATGTCATAAAAATAAAAGAAAATTATTGTGGATGCTGTAATCTGAAACCAAAAGAGAAAATGCTGGAAAATCTCAGCAGGACTGGCAGCATCTGTAGGGAGAGAAAAGAGCTAACGTTTCGAGTCCAGATGACCCTTTGTCATCATGTTGTCCTAGTTACCATACTTCTCTTTTTAAATTTCAAATATGAAACATATGATGGAATCTATTCCTGCCACTGTTTCTGGTGGGCATCCCAACGATGCTTAGATTTTGTCTCCGGGAGCGATTCTCCAGATCCTCCACATTCTCCTTTAGCCGTTTGGGGTCTCTCTCATCATTCCAGTCTCGGCCGCCAACGAGATAAGCTGCTCCTCGTGTTGTTTTTACTTCATTTAGGGGATGTGGGCATCGCTGGTTAGGCCAGCATTTATTGCCTCTCCCTAGTTTGCCCTTCAGAAGGTGGTGATGAGTTGCCTTATTGAACCGCTGCAGTCCTTGAGGTGTAGGTACACCCACTGCACTGTTAGGAAGGGAGTTCCAGGATGTTGCCCGCGCGACAGTGAAGGAACGGCGATATATTTCCAAGTCAGGGTGGTGAGTCACTTGGAGGGGAACATCCAGGTGGTGGGGTTCCCAAGTATCTTCTGCTCTTGTCCTTCGAGATGGTAGTGGTCGTGAGTTTGGAAGGTGTTGTCTAAGGAACATTGGTGCGTTACTGCAGTCCATCTTGTAGATGGTGCACACGGCTGCCACCGTTTGTCAATGGTGGAGGTTTTGAATGTTTGTGGAATGGGGAGTAATCAAGCGGGCTGCTTTGTCCTGGATGTCGAGCTTCTTGAGTGTTGTTGGAGCTGCACTCATCCAGGCAATTGGAGAGTATTCCGTTACACTCCTGATTTGTGCCTTGTAGATGGTGGACAGGCTTTTGGGGTCAGGAGGTGAGTTACTCACCGTAGGATTCCTAGCCTTTGACCTGCCCTGGTAGCCACAGTATTAATATGGCTAGTCCAGTTCAGTTTCTGATCAATGATAACCCCAGAATGTTGATGTAGGGGATTCAGCGATGTTAATGCCATTGAATGTGAAGGAGTGGTGCTTAGATCTTCTTTTGTAGGAGATGGTCATTGCCTGGCACTTGTGTGGCGCGAATGTAACTTGCCACTTGTCAGCCCAAACCTGGATTATTGTCCCGGTCTTGTTACATTTGGACATGGACTGCTTCATTATGTGAGGAGTCATGAACGGTGCTGAACATTGTGCAATCATCCGCAAACATCCCTACTTCTGACCTTATGATGAAAGGGAGGCCACTGATGAAGCAGCTGAAGATGGTTGGGCCTAGGACACTACCCTGAGGAACTCCTGCAGTGATGTCCTGGAGCTGACTTGAATGACCTCCAACCATCACAACTGTCTTCCTTTGGGCCAGGTATGACTCCAACCAGCAGAGGATTTCCCCTCTGATTCCCATTGACTCCAGTACAGCTACGGCTCCTTGATGCCATACTCAGCCAAATGATGCCTTGATGTCAAGGGCAGTCACTCTCCCCTCACCTTTGGCATTCAGCTCTCTTGTCCATGTTTGAAACAAGACTGTAATGAGGTCAGGAGCTGAGTGACCCTGGCAGAACCCAAACTGAGCATCCATGAGTAGGTGATTGCTGAGTAAGTGCCGCTTGACAGCACTGTTGATGACCCCTTCCATCACTTTGCTGATGATGGAGAGTAGACTGATAGAGCGGTAATTGACTGGGTTGGATTTCTCCTGTTTCTTGTGTACAGGACACACTTGGACAACTTTCCACCTTTTTGATAACATGGGCGGGAATCTCCGGTCCAGCAGCCGCATTTTCTTGCACGGCGGGATTCTCTGTTCCTGCAGCTGACCAATGGTGGTTTCCATTATGGCCGCCCCATGCCGTCGGGCAACCCACGGGCATGGATGTGGTGCTGGTGGACCAGAGGATCTTGCCAATGGAGAATCCCACTGATGGTGTTTAGCCTTGTTCTCATGTCGCAAAGCCTGATTTGGCTGCATTTTCAGAGCTTTAACTACAGAGGCTAACTCTTTAGTTCTTGCCCCAGCTGCCGATCTGTGTTTTTTGTTGCCACCCACTGCCCCACCGAGCTGTATAGCAGGGCCTCCTTCATCTGAGTCTCGTTGCACAGCCTCTGCGGTGCCTTCTCCAGATTGTGGAATGGAGACCCAGAGTCTCTCCCCCAAGGTTTCATTCTCTGCATTCACCCTCGTGTTTTAGGTCTTGTTTCTGGAATGCAACTTCTAAACTATCTAGTTGAAGCTGTTGCACCTGAAGATTTGCAAAGGGTACTCACCTTTAAGAACATATCAAGTTCAGCCTTTAAGGTTAAGCGCAGTCAGGTATGTTAATTATTATTGCTCTTGTTATGTTTATTGGACTTCAGATGCTGCTGTACCAAGTGAAATAGGAAAGGAATATTGGTATTTCAGACTGCACTCTGAGCAGCTCCAACTCTCTTCATTTGGTCATCTGGAACAACTTCTATTCAAACATCCTTCAGATGTTTCTGCGCTGGCACCTTTTGCTCCTGTTGTCATTGTTTATGATCAGCAATCTTTTCATTCATGCTCACCATTGATGCATGAAGGGAGTCAGCAGTTCTTTTTCTAAACTGAATGCTCTTTCCAATGAACTCAAGAGTTTCCTTGTGATAAGATATCCATTCTAGACATCCTTACCAAATCTTTCAGTATTTGGCCTTCATTTTCGTCAAAGCATTCATTTTTTGAAAACATATTTTATTCAAGGCATTTTCATATGAGCAAAGAAAAGCAGTAGATCAACCATACAACATTATAAACAACCAACACCCACTTCCCCCTGCTCGCTCCTCGAATACCGGGGCCCCCTCTCCCATGCTGCCTTCCCCATTTTAACCCCCTTTGCTGACCCCTCAAACCTCCTTAAAGAAATCAATAAATAGCTTCCTCCTCCAAGTGAACCCATCGACCGACTCCCTCAAGACAAACCTATCCTTCTCCAGCCTCAGGAATTCCACCGGGTCACTCACCCACACTCCCACTTTTGGCTCCAAGTCCCACTATCTGAGCAAAATCCATCTCCGGGCTATCAGGGAGGCAAAGGCCAAGACATCGGCCTCTCTCTCGCCCCCTGGACTCCCAGGTGTTCCGACATCCCGAATATCGGCCCCTCTGGACTGGGGACCACCTCCGCCACCGGCACCTCAGACATAACGTCCGCGAACCCCTGCCAGAACCCCTTCAGCTTTGGACACGCACAAAACATGTGGACATGGTTCACAGGCCTCCCTCACATCGTCCCAAAATATCCCAAACTCACTCGGCTCGTCCGCACACTTGCGACCGGCGGCTTGTACAGCAACCGGACCCAGTCCACAAACCCCTGCCCGAACCGCAGATACTCCACCCGAACAAACGCCTTTTCCGCATCCATCGCCACCACTACCTCCACCTCCTGCCCCTCTGAAGGCATCATAATTACATTGAGCAGCCCCTTCACGTTCACCTCCGTGTTTGATCCTCGTCTATCACTCCCGGGACACAGTCCTCGATTCGGGAGTCCAACACCTTCGTCAACAGCTTAGCTGCTCCGGATCCTTGGCTTTTTTCAATATCAGAGAGATGGAAGCCTGCGACAGAGTAGGGGGGAGTTCTTCCTTCTCCCTCGGCTCATTATATGCCCTTATCAGCAGTGGCCCCAATTCCGCCCCAAACCTTTTATAAAACTCCACTGGGAATCCGTTCGGACCTGTGGCATTCCCTGCCAGCATTGCCCCATACTGTCCGTCACTTCCCTCAGCTCACTGGGAACCTGTCTGGACCCGGGGCCATCCCTGCCTCCATCGGCCAGTACTGTCCATCACCTCCCTCAACCCAATTGGGGCCCCCAATCCCTGAACCAGCTCCTCCTCTACTTTGGGAAACTCCAGCCCATCCAAAAACCGCCGCATCCCCACCCCCCGCGACCGGGGGCTCCAACTCTTATAGCCGTCTATAAAATGCCTCAAACACTCCATTCACCCCCCTCTGGGTCCAACACCTCCCTACCCTTATCATCCTTTGCTCTGCCAATCTCCCTCGCCTTCGTCAACTGATGGGCCAGCATCCTGCTAGCCTTCTCCCTGTACTCATACACTGCCCCTCTAGTCCTCCATAACTGCCCCACCGCCTTCCCCATAGACACTAGCCCAAACTCCATCTGGAGCCTCTGCCTCTCCTTCAACAGTGCTGCTCCGGGGCCTCCGAATCCTTCCCGTCTACCCTCAGAATCTCATCTACCAGCCTTGCCATCTCCGCCCACTCCGCTTTCTCCCTGTGTGCCCGAATTGGGATAAACTCCCCCCTAACCACTGCCTTGAGTGCCTCCCACAGAGTGGCGGCTGTGACCTCCCCTGTGCCGTTTTGCTCCACGTGCCGCCCTCACCCACTCACACACACCCTCATCTGCCAACAACCCCGCATCCAGCCTCCACTGCGCTGCCTTCCCCCCCCCCTCTGCCCCCGGTCCACTCGCAAATCCACCCAATGCGATCGCCAAATACCCCGAGTCAACCACCCCCGCCAACAACGCCTTGTCTATCACGAAAATGTAAATCCGGGAATACACCTGGTGCATGTGGGAGAAGTATGAAAATTCCTTCACCCTCGATCTCCCAAACCTCCAAGGATCCACCACCCCCATGTGCTCTATAAACCCCTTCAGCTCCTTCACCATTGCAGACACCTTCACCGACCTCGGGCTAGCCGGTCCATATTGAAATGCACCCCCCCATAATCAACCGGTGCGAGTCCAAGACTCGAATCTTACCTAACACCCACCTCATAAAATCTACATCACCCAATTTGGGGCATAAACGTTCACCAGAACCACCGGCAACCCTCCAGCTTCCCACTCACTGTCACGGACCTCCCCCCGAATCTGCCACAATGTTCCCCACCTTGAACACCACCCGCTTATTCACCAATACCGCCACCCCCTCGTCTTCACATCCAGTCCCGAGTGGAACATCTGCTCCACCCATCCTTTCCTCAAACTTGTCTAGTCTCCTATCTTTAAGTGCATCTCCTACAAAAAAGGCCACGCCCACCTTCAGTCTCTTCAGGTGCACGAACACACGTGACCGTTTGACTGGTCCATTCAGCCCCCTCACGTTCCACGTGACCAGCCTGGTCAGGGGGCACCAAGCCCCCCTACCCTGCCAATTGGCCAAATTCCTTTTTGGGCCAGCCCCGACCCATGTCACATGACCCTCCAGGCCCACCCTTGGGTGTTCACTGTCTTCAATCATTTTCAAACTACGCCCCATCTGCCCCACCCTTGTCAGCGACCTGTCCATCAGCTCTAAAGAAAACATCATCCCCCACTTTGCTCCCGTTAACTAGCCCGTTAGCATGTTGGCCCCCACCCAAGGCCTCCAACTTCCCTGTCAACCAGTGCTACCTTCCCCCTAACCATACCCCCTCTAAAGAGCAACAGAAAGTGCACCCACCCTCGATGCTCCCCCATGAAAAGCCTACCCTCCAGAAAACCTCCAGAATGCTCATCAAATACTTTTTAAAGAAAATCATTTTTAAAAAACAGGCACAAACTCCTCCAAAGTTCAATGTCTTCATTCTCCTCCCAGTCCATTGTCCTTCATAAACTCCAGCGCCTCTTCTGGCGTGCCGAAATAGTACTCCCGCTTCTGGAAAGTCACCCAGAGGTGGGCCAGGTTCAGTTCTCTGAACTGCACCCCCCCTTTTAAAGAGGGCAACCTTGACCCGTTAAACCCGGCCCTCCTCCTCGCCAGTTCTGCTCCCAGGTCCTGGAACACGTTCAGCTCGTTCCCTTCCCAGGTACATTTCCTCGGCTGCCTCACCCATCGGAGAATCTTCTCCTTGTCCCGAAAGCGGTGCAACCACACGGCCATCGCCCTTGGTGGCTCACATGCCTGCGGCCTCCTCAGCAGCATCCTACGCGCTCAGTCGACCTCCAGGGGCCGGTCAAAGGCCCCCTCCCCATCAACATCTCCAGCATCTTGGCCACTTATGTGCCACCTCTGCACCTTCGATGCCTTAGGGCATCCCCACGATACTAAGGTTTTGTCTTCTGGAGCGATTCTCCAGATCCTCCGCCTTCTCTTTATGCCTCTTCGGGCTCTCCCGCATCACCCTTACTTCAGCCACCAACGGGCCCAGCTGCTCCTCGTGCCCCCCCACTGCCTCCTCCACTTTCTGGATCGCCCAGCCCTGGAACTCCAGGCTCTGCTCCACTCTCTCAATCCCCGACTTAATCGGCTCCGCCACTTTGGCCAGGTCTTCCAGGGCCTCCTTCTTCTGCTGACTGAACTCTCCATTTCGGAACTCTATTAACTGCTCCATTGACCACTGGGCGGGGCGAGCAGCTCCCTTGCCCTCTGCCATCTTATCCTGTAGTGCACCATGAATACGCTTCTGCTCCAACAGCTCTTTTCTTCTTGCCGCACTCCTAGTTTGTGGATCCATCCACCAGCCACACCAGAGGAGTAAAACCTTCCCCAGGCACTCATGCACCTCTTGCACTCAAATGCTTCACCTTTCGGGTGGGGAAAAGACCGAATAAATCTGCCTTGAGCAGGAGCCACCAAATGTGCGACTGCTCACTCAATGGCTGCCAACGGAAGTCCGTCAAAGCATTCATATGCACCTTCTGTAAGCTCATCACTCTTTGCTTCTCAATCCTGAACCACATTTATTACAATATGTTGAGCCTTTGTCATCTTGGTCCTAGGATTGCTAGCCTGAGCCTTGGACACAGCTGCTTTTAGAGCTGTTTCGGCAGCTGCTAATTTCAGTTCCTATAGGTTTTTGGTTGGGCCTGCTTTATGTTTTATGAGATTAACCGCGGCCCAGTTTACCTTTAACGATGTGTAGGGACAAGTCTGTGGTCTGCCCTTTAGCTGCACATTTTTATCGATACAGCCCTTCAACCTACTTCCCTGGTGTAGCGCACAATGACTCCGTGAGACGAATAGAGTGAAGTCGATGAGGCTTTATTAAGCGTGTCTGTTCCCCCGCAGCTCGATAGTAGAATGGCCTGCGGGGGAGGACTCCGGCTTCTTATACTCCGCCTTCAGGGCGGAGCTAGAGGTCAACGGCCAACCAGGACCCGGGATCTGTCAGCCAATGACATTAGGGCTTCCAGTCCCACATGACCCCCAATACATACTACCACATTCACCCCTTGTCAAAAATGAACCCGGCGGGGTGATGCTTCGTATGGTGGTAAGGGTTTATAGGGCTGGTCCTGGGAGGAAAACATTCACATGGCAATACAGTATTGTACAATTTTGTCCTGTTTCAACTATTTAGAGAAGGTATCGGGAGAAAAGCAAAATGTTCTTGTGAAAAGTCCATATATTGATTTAGATAGATGCCACGAGTCGGTCGGGCGGTCTGGTCGTCCGTGTCGATCGCCTCGGCCCCGGTGGTGGTGGTGGTGCTTGTACCGGTGTTGTCGTCTCCGGGAGCCTTACGGTTTCAGCTTGGGCTTTATTCTTGGTCGGGCCTGAGGGGAGGGGAACCGATCCTCCTGGGAAGGGGGCGGTCGCGGGGTGCGGCGGTGGCAGGAAGGGGGGGGGGTTGGGTGAATGGTGTCGGGGGGGTGTGTGTGTTGCCGGCGGGCGCCAGAACCCGCAGGGAGACCGTGTCCTGTCGGCCGTCGGGGTACTCCACGTAAGCGTACTGCGGGTTCGCGTGGAGTAGGTGAACCCTTTCGACCAACGGGTCCGCCTTATGTGCCCGCACATGCTTTCGGAGCAAGATGGGTCCTGGGGCCGCCAGCCAGGTCGGCAGCGACGTTCCAGAGGAGGACCTCCTAGGGAAAACAAGGAGACGCTCATGAGGCGTTTGATTAGTGCTCGTACATAATAGCGACCGGATGGAGTGGAGAGCGTACGGGAGGACCTCCTGCCACCGTGAAACTGGGAGGTCCCTGGACCGTAGGGCCAGTAGGACGGTCTTCCAGACCGTGCCGTTCTCCCTCTCTACTTGCCCGTTCCTCCGGGGGTTGTAGCTGGTCGTCCTGCTTGAGGCTATGCCCTTGCTGAGCAGGAACTGGCGCAGCTCGTCACTCATGAAAGAGGACCCCCTGTCGCTGTGGACGTATGCGGGGCAACCGAACAGTGTGAAGATGGTGTTCAGGGCTTTAATGACTGTGGCCGCGGTCATGTCAGAGCAGGGAATGGCGAATGGGAAGCGGGAGTATTCGTCCACCACATTAAGAAAGTATGTGTTGCGGTCGGTGGAGGGGAGGGGCCCTTTGAAATCGAGACTAAGGCGTTCAAAGGGGCGGGAAGCCTTAATCAGGTGCGCACCATCCGGCCTGAAAAAATGCGGTTTGCATTCCGCGCAGATGTGGCAGTCCCTTGTGACTGTACGGACCTCCTCTAAAGAGTATGGGAGATTGCGGGACTTGATAAAGTGGAAAAACCGAGTGACCCCCGGGTGGCAGAGTTCCTCGTGGAGAGTTTGGAGGAGGTTAATTTGTGCGTTGGCACATGTGACGCGGGATAGGGCATCGGACGGCTCGTTCAGCTTTCCGGGACGATACAAAATCTCGTAGTTGAAGGTGGAGAGCTCGATCCTCCACCTTAAGATCTTGTCGTTTTTGATTTTGCCCCGCAGTGCATTATCGAACATGAAGGCTACCGACCGTTGGTCGGTGAGGAGAGTGAATCTCCTGCCGGCCAGGTAATGCCTCCAATGTCGCACAGCTTCCACTATGGCTTGGGCTTCCTTTTCCACTGAGGAGTGGCGGATTTCTGAGGCGTGGAGGGTCCGGGAGAAACAGGCCACGGGTCTGCCCGCTTGGTTAAGGGTGGCCGCTAGAGCTACGTCGGAGGCGTCGCTCTCGACCTGGAAGGGGAGGGACTCGTCGATGGCGCGCATCGTGGCCTTTGCGATATTTGATTTGATGCGGCTGAAGGCCTGGCAAGCCTCTGTCGACAGAGGGAAGGTTGTTGTCTGTATTAGGGGGCGGGCCTTGTCTGCGTACTGGGGGACCCACTGGGCGTAGTATGAAAAAAACCCCAGGCAGCGTTTCAGGGCTTTTGGGCAGTGCGGGAGGGGGAATTCCATGAGGGCGCGCATACGTTCGGGGTCTGGGCCTATTATCCCATTGCGCACTACGTAGCCCAGAATGGCTAGCCGATTGGTGCTAAAAACGCACTTGTCCTCGTTGTACGTGAGGTTCAAGGCTTTGGCGGTCTGGAGGAATTTTTGGAGGTGGGCGTCGTGGTCCTGCTGGTCGTGGCCGCAGATGGTTACATTGTCGAGATATGGGAACGTGGCCCGCAACACATGTTGATCAACCATTCGGTCCATCTCCCGTTGGAAGACCGAGACCCCGTTTGTGACGCCAAATGGGACCCTTAGGAAATGGTATAATCGCCCGTCTGCCTCAAAGGCTGTGTACTTGCGGTCACTTGGGCGGATGGGGAGCTGATGGTAGGCGGACTTGAGGTCCACGGTGGAGAAGACTTTATATTGGGCAATCCGATTGACCATGTCGGATATGCGGGGGAGAGGGTACGCGTCTAGTTGTGTGTACCTGTTGATGGTCTGGCTATAGTCTATGACCATCCTTTGTTTCTCCCCTGTCTTCACTACTACCACCTGCGCTCTCCAGGGACTATTGCTGGCCTGGATTATGCCTTCCTTTAGTAGCCGGTGGACTTCGGACCGAATGAAGGTCCGGTCCTGGGCACTGTACCGTCTGCTCCTAGTGGCGACGGGTTTGCAATCCGGGGTGAGGTTCGCAAACAAGGACGGGGGTTGCACCTTGAGGGTTGCGAGGCCGCAGATAGTGAGTGGGGGTACTGGGCCGCCGAATTTGAACGTAAGGCTCTGTAGATTGCATTGGAAATCTAATCCCAGTAAGGTGGGGGTGCAGAGTTGGGGAAGGACGTTTAGTTTGTAGTTTTTGAACTCCCTCCCCTGCACCGTTAGGGTAACTATGCAGAATCCTTGGATCTGTACGGAGTGGGATCCTGCAGCTAGGGAAATCTTTTGTGCGCTGGGATAGGTGGTCAAAGAACAGCGTCTTACCGTGTCGGGGTGGATAAAGCTCTCTGTGCTCCCGGAGTCGACTAGGCATGGTGTCTCGTGGCCGTTTATTAGCACCGTTGTCGTCGTCGTCTGGAGTGTCCGGGGCCGAGCTTGATCGAGCGTAATTGAAGCGAGACGTGGTTGTAGTAGTGGAGTGGGGTCCGTTGTTGCCCTCCAAGATGGCGTCGGGGATGAACAAAATGGCTGCCCCCATACATCACACATGGCTGGGGGGTCACAAGATGGCGGTGGGGGTGGACAAAATGGCCGCCCCCACGCGTCGTACAGGTCTGGGGTGGTCCAAGATGGCGGCGCCCTTTTCCCCTCGTGGAGGCCGGGACCCAAAATGGCGGCGTCTGCGGGTCGCACATGGGTCGCTGGGGGGGTTGGGGAGCGTTAGGACCGCGTGGGGCTCCCTCATCTCTGGGGACAGCGGTGGTCGGGACCCAAGTTGGTAGCGCCGGCGGGTCAGACGTGGGGCGCGGGGGGGGGGGGTGGTTTGGGGGGCTTTAGAGACGCGCAGAACTCCCTCTTCTCCGGGGAGAGTGGTGGTCGGGACCCAAAGTGGAAGCGCCGGCGGGTCATACGTGGGGACGGGGGGGGGGGGGGGTTGGGGAGCGTAAGCGGCATGCAGGGCTCCCTGTTCTCCCGGGACCGCGGTGGTCGGGACCCAGAGCGGCTGCGCCTGCGGGTCATACATGGGGCGCTGGGGGGGGGGGTTGGGGAGCGTAAACGGCTTGCAGGGCTCCCTGCTCTCCCGGGACAGCGGCGACCTCGCGGGACCGGCACACAACCGCAAAATGGCCCTTTTTCCCGCAGCTCTTGCAGATTGCTGCGCGGGCCGGGCAGCGCTGCCGGGGGTGTTTCGCCTGGCCGCAGAAATAGCAGCGGGCGCCCCCGGTGCGACTTGCCATTTGGACCGCGCAAGCCTGTGGGGTGTCCGGGGGGGGGGGTGGGTTTGTCGCGACGGGTACGTACGGAGCCCAATGGGCTGCCGCGCGGTCGGGGCCGTAGGCGCGGGTATTACGCGCGGCCACGTCTAGGGAGGCTGCTAGGGCCCGTGCCTCTGAAAGTCCCAGCGACTCTCTTTCTAGAAGTCTTTGGCGGATTTGGGAGGAATTCATACCTGCCACAAAAGCATCGCGCATTAACATGTCCGTATGTTCATTTGCGTTCACCGAAGGGCAGCTGCAGGCTCGTCCCAAAATCAGCAGCGTGGCATAGAATCCGTCCATCGATTCTCCGGGACCTTGCCGTCTCGTCGCGAGCTGGTAGCGAGCGTAGATTTGGTTAACTGGGCGGACATAGAGACTTTTCAGTGCTGCGACCGCCATCTGGAAATCCTCCGTGTCTTCGATGAGGGAGAAAATCTCCGTGCTCACCCTCGAGTGCAGGACCTGTAGTTTTTGGTCTTCTGTGACCCGGCCGGTGGCCGTTCTGAGGTAGGCCTCGAAACAAGTCTGCCAGTGCTTGAAGGCTGCTGACGCGTTCACTGCGTGGGGGCTGATCCTCAGGCATTCCGGAATGATCCGGAGCTCCATAGTCCTTTTTAGGCATGCTTAATAAATTGTAGCGCACAAAGACTCCGTGAGACGAATAGAGTGAAGTCGATGAGGCTTTATTAAGCGTGTCTGTTCCCCCGCAGCTCGATAGTAGAATGGCCTGCGGGGGAGGACTCCGGCTTCTTATACTCCGCCTTCAGGGCGGAGCTAGAGGTCAACGGCCAACCAGGACCCAGGATCTGTCAGCCAATGACATTAGGGCTTCCAGTCCCACATGACCCCCAATACATACTACCACACCTGGTATAGGTTTTTGTGTTATCTTTGAGGGTTTTAAGGTGAAATGTCTCTTGGTAAACAGTTTCTGGTACCAACGAAATGGCTTTGCAAGTGTCCACCTCCATTTTAACTGGATGTCCATCCAGTAAGGTAATAGTTCGTTGCACCCACAATGGGCAGTACGTTCAACGACAGTTCGTCATCTGACTGACTCTGGTCCCTTTTTGTGCCCTTTTCGTATAACGTGGCTACCCTTCCCTTTGTTCAACTTTTCATTTGATGTATTTGGTTCTTGCCTTTTATAATTCTTGTTTGTTTCTTCCTCCAAGCATGTTTAATGTGCCCCTTTTTACCACAATTCCTGCATTTAGCAGCTTTACTCCAGCAATCAGTTGCTTCCCAGTTTTCTGATGGCAATTTGATGGACTTTAATGGTTGAACTTGATTATTGGTTATGTTTATGGAACCAGAACCTCGCGGCAATGACGAAAGGTTTAGGTGAGAAGTGGTCTTGCAATATCTCCACAAACTAATCATAGATTTTTGTGCCTGTTTTTTCTGGCTGCACCGGACATTACAGGAGGTTGAAGGTTTCCCTCCCATTGTACTCAGGAAAGTTTGGACTCCAAGATCTGCCTCAATTTTGTTCACCTAGACAAAGTATTCAAATTTTTCAGTGTATGAGTTTGGCGCTTTCATGGTCCCATGGAATTCCCAAAATTCCTGACATTGTCAGATGGTTCTGCCAGTTTACTCTGACAGAGTTAGAGAACAAAAACATTCCTAACTTCAGCATAATTATTTTAAAGGTGCAGATTCGGAACTCCACCCACACTCCCGAATACCCAGGGGCTCCATAGCCCAACCCACACCCACATGGAATTCCTAACCCCCCCCCCCCCAAACGACCTGACCACCCGACCCAACTCGACACGGCTGGACACACATCCTTCAATCCGACCCCCACCACTCCAACCTGATCTGATTCCCACTCCCTGACCTGACGTGTCCTGCACCCCACCAACCTAATTTGATCTGACCCGACCCCACCCCCTGATCCGACCAAACCCGATATGCCCCGCCCGCTCTGTCCAACTACTCCAATGCCTGCTCCCTCCGATGTCTAACTCCACCGATGTCCCCCGATGTCCAACCTATCCCATGTCCGACACCTGCAGATGTCCAGCCCACCCCCTATGCCTGAACCCCCTCAATGTCCGATCTGTCATGATATTCAAACACACACATCATGATGGACACACCAACAGGCAAATCAGAGCACACAACACCACAACCAATCACACACAAGAACACCAACCACATAAAAAGCACGAGCACGACACCTGGTGGTCAGTAGGTCTGGGGACAAAGACACAGAGAAGAGCTGTTACAAAATCACAAGCAGGGAATCCCCACGTGCAGAGTGTCAAGACAAAACTGTACATAGTAAGTTTAAATAAAATAGCATTGTACCATATACAACCGTGTTGGCTCATCTGTGTGTCAGAACACCCAACACCACATGGTACAGGAGTGGATCGATACCTGCCTACTAACCTGCCATTCTGGACATGGACCGCACCGACAAACCGCAGCCGTTGCAAGTCGCGGGGAACCTAGGTACCAATTGGAAGCTCTTCAGGCAGCGATTTGACCTGTACATCCGTGCCACCGAAAAACAGAGTGCCTCGGATGAAACGAAGATTGCAATGCTCCTCTTCTACGCAGGTCAGCACGCCGTCGACGTCTTCAACTCACTGGTGTTCGAAGAAGGCGAAAACCAATCCAAATATGACACGGTCATCCTCAAACTGGACCAGCACTTTAAAGTTGAAGTAAATGAAAGTTTTGAAAGATACCTCTTTCAGCAACGCCTGCAAGGTAAGGAGGAGCTTTTTCAACCCTTTTTGACGCACCTCCGGATTCTAGCGCAGTCCTGCGGTTACGGCACCACCACAGAGTCCATGATCAGGGACCAGATTGTTTTTGGCGTTGCCTCCAGTGGCCTACGCCAGCAGCTTCTTAAAATAAAAAGCCTCACCTTAGCATCTGCTGTGGAAGCCTGTGTCCTCCACGAAAATGCTACCTGCCGTTTTGCCCGATTTCAGGCGTCCGAGTTGGCACGGAGGGGGTCCCCAGCCGTCGAATCGGCAAGCCAGGCCGCCCACGACGTTGAACGCATCCAGGCCGTCGATTACTTCCCGACCCACGGCCCGGACGACAGCGGCCGCTTCCCGCGCTTTTCGCGGTCTCCCGCGCAGGTGCGCGCCAAAAATAACGGCCACATCGAGGGACGCACTGCGCAGGCGCACCCACCGCAAGATCGCACTGCGCATGCGCAGTGGCGCAACGAACGCCGTGACGTCATGACGTGCGGCAATTGTGGAGCTCTACATTTAAAAGGGCAATGTCCTGCAAAAAACCGACAGTGCCTCAGATGTGGCAAGATGGGCCACTACGCTGCCCACTGTCGTTCGGCTCAACCCATGGATCCGGCACACCCCCGACAATCTCGCAGACAAGTCAGGACCGTCCAGCCCACGCATCAAGACTTCCAGCTAAGTGATGCAGATGACCAGGATGCCTTCCGCGTTTCCGTCATCGATGTCAACAAGGTCAATGCCATCAATCCAGCCGATGAGTGGTGTGACACCCTGACGGTCAACTCAAACTCGTCACAAGCCCATTAGACTGGACTTATAATACCGTTCATATGTCTAACAAGTTGCACAATTTTACATGATAACCTGTTGTTGTTTATCGTTCCAGATGTCGTCTGACTGGACAACTGTTCAAGTTTTTTTTCTTCTCTCGTTCGCATTCATGTTATGTTATGGTACAACTTGGTTCATGTGACGCACCCGACATCGCCCCATGTACATAGTTCCGTCATATGCACATGCTGCACACGACACACACACACACTCTTAGATGCACTCACGACACGATCATATTTATTACCACGTAGGCACATATCTTTGTAAAAAGGGGGGATGTCATGATATTCAAACACACACATCATGATGGACACACCAACAGGCAAATCAGAGCACACAACACCACAACCAATCACACACAAGAACACCAACCACATAAAAAGCACGAGCACGACACCTGGTGGTCAGTAGGTCTGGGGACAAAGACACAGAGAAGAGCTGTTACAAAATCACAAGCAGGGAATCCCCACGTGCAGAGTGTCAAGACAAAACTGTACATAGTAAGTTTAAATAAAATAGCGTTGTACCATATACAACCGTGTTGGCTCATCTGTGTGTCAGAACACCCAACACCACACGATCCACTGATGTCCAATCTTCCCCAATGCCTGACCACTCACCCCGCTGTTCAAACCCCCCCTGACGTCCCTTTGATGTTCGATGCCTGACCACTCATCCCCGATATCTGACCCCCCCCCTCCCCCCCCGCCAAATCCCATCCACTTACCTTAGATACTTACCTTGTTCAAACCCCATTCAATCTTGCGCTTTATTTTATTAACAAATGTCTTGAATCTTCAGCATTGTCTACTTTAAACAAAATGTTATTGGTCCCAATCTCAGCAACAACCCTGGAGGGTCAGGTCAGACCAAGGATCATAACACTTTATATATTCTTGTTAGTATTTATAATGGGACTAATTTGCCTTTTTCTCCAATTATTACTTTAAAAATATAATGAGGAGGATAGAAAAGTACTTTAATTATAGCTTGCTGCACCTATTTCCAATCACCTTTACAAGGTGACTGCATCTAAAATGGGAGCTTGTACTCAGATAAAATGAGCATGGGAAAGAGGAACGAGGCCTTGTTGAAAATGTTTCTTTATTCTCATTAAGGAATATAGGTGATGAAACAGCTGCAATATGAAATAGTGCAATTCAAAAAATAACATCAGTGTTGATGTAGCTAAAAATCAGACAGAAACATGACACTTAAATGAAATTATTCCTCAACTGCAGTGTGTAGTCTTTTGGAGGAAGGGCATGGGAGAACATCATTTCCACATGGATAACTTGGCAAATTGTAGTAGCTGTGATACAGATGTGGTGCGAGCTGAAAATAGCTGATGCTGTCACTGAGTGCCAAAGTATTGACATTCCTCACTTTGAAGAGCACAACCCTTTTATTTTCACCATTATTTCTTTAATCCTGCTAGTGGTCACTTTTCATATCACAGCATTATAATTATGTTTTGGCATCAGATACATAAACATAAAATGTTTCAGAAATAGAGTCATGGGTGGAACTTTAATCTCCCACAAAAGCTCAGAAGTCATGGGAGGAGGTGTGTCAAAATTTTAAAAATCTTGAACCTGACCCCCAACCAATCTGTTACACACTTATTTCCGGTTTTACAAATCCAGGTTGGAGACTTAATGGCTGAGGTTTGGGTTTTCCAGGGCTGGCGTTACAGACGCCTGGTCAGATCCCAACAGTGGCTAAGGTACTGGACCAGAACCACAATTTGTTTTACATTTTTAAGACTGCAGAAAGATTGATTTGCTCCAGGAGTGATTGCTTAAGAAATAGAGCTTGGTTATTTTTACAAAGAAAACTTTATTGAAACAAAACAAAAGCAATATTTAAAACTTTTAAACTTCAAATGTAACAAAAACAACTTACATGTATCTCTTAAACCTAATGCATGATTTCCCATTAAGGAGCTTTAAGCTGTCTCTGTGACTTCACGGCTTCTCCCGGTGGCTTTCCAAACCCTTCTGCTTCCACCTGTTTGAATAGGATTCCTTTCTCTCCCTGAGCTCCCAGCCTCTCAAACAATGGTTCTGTCTTGGGGCGGCCAGACATGAACTCACCATTGCTATCTGAGCTTTTGATTGCCCACTCCTGTTTACATAAAAGAACAGAGCCATGCTACGAATATGCAATTAACCTCCTAATTAACTTCCCATTAAACATTAAGCTTTCATAGAATCTCTACATTGCAGAAGGAGGCCATTCGGCCCATCGAGTCTGCACTGACTCTCTGAAGGAGCACCCTAACCCAGGCCCACTCCCCCACCCTATCCCCAATACCCCACCTAACCTGTACATCCCTGGACACTAATGGACATTTTAAAAAAAATCATGGCCAATCCACCTAACCTGCACATCTTTGGACTGTGGGAGGAAACCGGGGAACACGGAGGAAACCCACACACAGACAGGGAGAAAGTGCAAACTCCACACAGATAGTTACCCAAGGCCGGAATTGAACCCAGGTCCCTGATGCTGTGAGGCAACAGTGCTAACCACCGTGTCACTGTGTCGGCCATCTCCACTTAGGCAGGCAGGCCAAAATAATACTTGCATTTACAGAATATATTCCTGTTGTTTGAGTTGCTCCTTCAAACCCCTTTTTAAAAACCTGTCTCTGTGGCAGCTTTTCACGGCTTCTCTCGGTGGCTTTCCAAATCCTCCTGCTTTCACCTGTTCGAATAGGATTCCTTTCGCTTCCTGAGCTCCACCCAGCCCCTCAAACAATGGTTCTGCCTGGGGCGTCCATACTTGAACTCACCATTGCTATCTGAGCTTTTGATTGCCCACTCCTGTTTACATAAAAGAACAGAGCCATGCTACGAATACGCAATTAACCCCAATTTATGGACAAAAGTGGCCATCAGGCTCTGTACTGGTCTAACAGGGGAGGCAGTCACATTGGGGTATTGTCACTGGACGAGTAATCCAGAGACCTAGGATAATGATCTGGGGACCCGGGTTCGAATCCCACCACGGCAGGTGATACAATTTAAACTCAATAAAATATCTGGAATTAAAAGTCTAATGATGACCATGAAACCATTGTAATTGTTGTAAAAACCCATCTGGTCACTAACGACGTTTAGGGAAGGAAATCTGCCATCCTTACCTGGTCTGGCCTACATGTGACTCCAGCCCCACAGCAATGTGGCTGACTCTTAAATACCTTCTCAAATGGCCTTGCAAGTCACTCAGTTGTATTCAACCGTTACAAAAACACACAAAAGGAATGAAACCGGACAGACAACCAATCATCGAATCAGGCACCAGACACAACAACGGCAAACTCAGCTCTGTCGACCCTGCAAAGTCCTCCTTATTAACATCTGGGGGCTTGTGCCAAAGTTGGGAGAGTTGTCTCTTCGACTAATTAAGCAATAGCCTGACATACTCATACTCACATAACCATACCTTACAAATAATGTCCCAGATACCACTATCTCCATTCCTGCGCATGTCCTGTCTCACCGGCAGGACAGACCCAGCAGAGGTGGCGTGGCACTGTGGTATACAATCGGGAGGGAGTTGCCCTAGGGGTCCTCAACATCGACTCTGGACCCAATTATCATGGCTTCAGATTAAACATGGGCAAGGAAACCTCCTGCTGACACCGGCCATCATCAGCTGATGAATCAGTACTCCTCCATGTTGAACACCACTTGGAGGAAGCACTGAGGGTGGCAAAGGCGCAGAATATGCTCTGGGTGGGCGCCTTCAAGCAGATGCACCTGTCTGTGACAATATCGGTATAAGTGACCACCGCACAGTCCTTGCGGAGACAAAGTCCTGTCTTCACATTGAGGATACCCTCCATCATGTTGTGTGGCACTGCCACTGTGCTAAATGGGATAAACTTCAAACAGACCTCGCAACTCAAGACTGGGCACCTATGAGGTGCTGTCGGCCATCAGCAGCAGCAGAATTGTATTCAAGCAGAATGTACAACCTCATGACCCGCCATATCCTCCACTCTAACACTACCAACAAGCTAGGGGATCAACCCTGGTTCAATGAAGAATGTGGGACAGTATGCCAGGAGCAGCATCAGGCATACTGAAAAATGAGGTGCCAACCAGGTGAACCTACAACACAGGACTACTTGTGTACATAGCATAAACAGCAGGAGCTGCAAGTAATAGACAGAGTTAAGTGATTCCACAACAAACACATCTAAGCTCTGCAGTCCTGCCACATCCAGCTGTGAATGGTGATGGACAATTAAACAACTCACTGGAGGAGGAGGCTACACAAATATCCCCAACCTCAATGATAGAGGAGCCCAGCATACATGTACAAAGGACAAAGCTGAGGTATTCAAAACAATCTGCAGCCAGAAGTGCCAAATGGATGACCCATCTCGGTCTCCTCCGGAGGTCCCCAGCATCACAGATGTCAGCCTTCAGCCACTACGATTCATTCCACATGATATCAAGAAACAGCTGAAGGCACTGATACTGCAAAGGCTATGGACCCTGGCAATATTCCGGCAAGAGTACTGAAGACTTGTGCTCCAGAACTTGCCGCACCCCTAGTCAAGTTGTTCCAGTACAGCTACAACACTGGCATCTACTCTCCAGCAAAGGAGTCATCAACAGTGCTATCAAGTGGTCAGCAATAACCTGCAAACGACACTCAGTTTGGGTTCCGCCAGAGTCACTCAGCTCCTGAGCTCATTAAAGCCTTGATTCAAACATGGACAAAAGAGTTAAATGCCAAAGGTGAGGTGAGAGTGACTGCCCTTGACATCAGGGCAGCATTTGTCTGAGTATGGCATCAAGGAGCCCCAGCTAAACTGGAGTCAATGGGAATCAGGGGGAAAACGCTCTGCTGGTTGAAGTCATATCTGGTATTAAGGAAGATAGTTGTGGTGGTTGAAGGTCAATCATCTCCACTCAAGGACATCACTGCAAGAGTTCCTCAGGGTAGTGTCCAAGGCCCAACCATATTCAGCTGCTTCATCAAGACCTCCCTTCCATCATAAGGTCAGAAGTGGAGATGTTTGCGGATGACTGCACAATATTCACACCATCTCCTCAGATATTGAAGCAGTCCATGTCAAATTGTAGCAAAACCTGGACAATATCCAGGCTCGAGCTGACAAGTGGCAAGTACATTTGTACCACGACTTCCGGTGGCGGCAATGAGTGAGTGAGCCGCACATTCGGGGGCTCTCACTCCGGTGGGATTTGAGGACCTGGTTCCCCGGTTTTGCGGGTCTGTGGAGCGCTGAAATGTTGGCCACGGGGGGCTAAGGAGCGAGCAGAGCTGCATGGAACTGCGGGAGAGCAGAAAGCAGCGCAAACGGGAGAGGAAGGGACAAAGGCAAGGTGCAGGGGAAGCTGACCCGGGAGCAAAGATGGCGGACCTACGGACCTCGGACCCGGTGATCCAGCAGGCGCTGGACAACATGCTGCAGGTGATAAAGAGCAGTTTTGAGTCGTTGAAGCGGGATAACTTGGACCCACTTCAGAAGGCAGTGGATCAGCTGAACCAGAGACTAGATGCCCAGGACGAAAAGGTTAAGGAGCTGGGGGAGGCGGTGGAGGAGCAGGCGGACACGCAGACGATTGCTGTGCTAGAAGTTGACGGGTTGAAGGAGAGACAGAGAAGACTACTGGACAGAGTAGAGGAGCTGGAAAATAGAGCCCGTAGACAAAATCTGAGGATCATCGGCCTCCCGGAGCGGGTGGAGGGAGCTGATGCCACAGCGTTCGTGGCGGACCTGTTGATGCAGCTGATGGGGGCTGATCCCTTGCCGCGACAGCCGGAGCTGGAGGGGGCACACAGAGTACAGGCGAGACAGGTGCGTCCGGGGCCCCCCCCACCCTCCGATGGTGATTAGGTTCCACAGGTTTGTGGAGAAGGAGCGGGTGTTGCAGTGGGCTAAGAGCAGCACGTGGAATAACAGTGTCCTTCGCATTTACCAGGACCTAAGCCAGGAGGTGGCCAGGCGGCGAGCAGCCTTTAAACAAGTTAAGGAGGTGTTGTTCAAAAAGCACGTGAAGTTTGGTCTGCTCTTCCCGGACCGTCTTTGGATTACGCATCAGGGCCAACGCCACTACTTCTCCGAGCCCGAAGAAGCGATGGACTTTGTGAGGGATCAGGGGCTGGTCTCGAAAAAAGGACCCACGGACGCAAGCTAGGGTCCGAGAATTACTGGTTGAAGGGACGCCTACTGTGCCTGGACTGTAGGTCGACTGTTTACTGCTTTAAAGGTGCCTTGTGGTGTATTTTTTGTGGGCAGTGTTTGCCTGTGGGGGATGTATGGAACTGTATTGTACCTGGAGCAGCCTCGCGTTGCTGTTTGATGTTTACATCTTGTTTGATCTTTCCCATCTTAGTGAGACTGCTCCAGTGGGTCGGAGTGGGGGAAGGTGTGCTGGGGAGTGGGCAGATGAGGTCGGGGAAACAATGGGAGTGAGACAAGTGGGCGCCGGAGCGATGAGTCACCGGGCTAGCAGACTGGCTTGACAAGGGAGTCAGGTGGGAGGGGAGAATACAGCCAGTGAATGGCAGGGGTGGGATTATCGGGGGATGTTGCTTGGGGGGGGGGGAGTTATTTTGCTGACGTGGGGGGGATCTGAAGTAGGTAATGGAAAGGAGGTCGGGGGTGGAGGCGGCCAAGAGGCGAGCCAGGAATGGCACGGCGCATGGGCCGGGGGTGGGCCCAAGAAAGGTTATGGCTGACCGGCCGGGGGTGGGGGTGTTGTGCCCCCCAACCAGGCTGATCACCTGGAATGTCAGGGGACTAAAAGGGCACGTGTGTTCGCGCATTTGCGGGCTCTAAAGGCGGACGTAATTACGCTGCAGGAGACACATCTGAAAGTGTCTGACCAGACTAGGCTAAGGAAGGGCTGGATCAGCCAGGTCTTCCACTCGGACTTGGATTCTAAGTCCAGGGGGGTAGCAATTATGATCAATAAGCGGGTTCAATTTGAGGCGAAGGGCGTAGTTGCAGACGGCGGGGGCAGATTCCTTATGGTAAGGGGCAAGCTGGAGGGGAGAAGAGTGGTGCTGGTGAACATATATACGCCGAACTGGGACGATGTTGACTTTATCAAAAGAGTGCTGGGGAAGATCCCGGACCTAGACTCACGTAAGTTGATAATGGGGGGGGGGCTTTAATACGGTCCTTGACCCGGGGCTGGACGGGTCATGTCCCAGTACGGGCAGACTCCCAGCAATGGCAAGGGAGCCGAAAGGGTTCATGGAGCAAATGGGGGCTGTGGACCCATGGAGAGCCAGACAGCCGACGGGAAGGGGCTACTCGTTTTATTCGCATGTTCATAAAGTATATTCTAGGATTGACTTTTTTATCGTGAGCAGGGACTGTGTAGGGGAGGTAAAGAATACAGAATACTCGGCAATCACTATCTCGGACCATGCCCCGCACTGGGTGGACCTGCGGGTCGGGGGGGCGAATTACCAACGCCCGCAATGGAGGTTAGACGTAGGACTGTTGTCGGAGGAGGGGATATGTGAGAGACTTCGGAAGTGTATGCAAAATTACTTGCAGGTGAACGATACGGGGGAGGTTTCAGCAGCGACCCTGTGGGAGGCGCTGAAGGCAGCAGTGAAGGGGGGGAGCTGATCTCAATTCGGGCTCACAGGGTCAGGGTGGACAGAGCAGAAATGGACAGATTGGTTAGGGAAATTCACCGGATAGACGAGGAGCATGCGGGGTCCCCGGGGGAGGACCTACTCAGGGAGAGACGGAGATTGCAGGTGGAACTGGGGGTGCTATCCACGAGTAGGGCCGTGGAACAACTTAGGAAGGCGAGGGGAGTGGTGTATGAGCATGGGGAGAAGGCCAGCAGATTGCT